>NC_071401.1:51497996-51836720 GCF_017976375.1 Cuculus canorus | reverse complement strand
TGTTTGTGTGTGTTAACTGGATTATCATAATTTTTTATCTGGACAGCTATCTAATTCAGAACAGGAGAAAATAAAATTTCCGGCTCAAATGGGTAAGAATTAATGACTCTCAAATCAATTCTGGATTATGACCTGGTTTAAATAGAACTCCATGGGGTCTGAGCCCATTTACTTACTTATGTACACCCTCCCACGCAAACTTGCACGTACATGCACACAGGTACTTAAATAATACATGCAAATTGAATTATCACCTTTTAAAATACAACACTGATTTTGTTTTTTCCAGCACACTTTTAATAATTTCCAAACTTTGCTTTTAAGACCATTTTATGAAAAGCTTAACTAGACATGCAGTGACTAATCTGTATGGTTTAGAGAACATGTCACGGCCACAGTGACCAGTAACTTTTACCATTTGTATCTCCTTCTGCATAAAGAAAAATCTAAGGTCACCCGACAGAAATGTATTTCCTCTAAAACAGGCTTGGGGCATGGCAGCAGAGTGTCACATACACAACCATAGCTCACATACACCCACCCCCACCTCACCTTCAAGTGAAACGGAGCTCCAGGACCCACTGCACACCATGAGAAGCAGAGGGACACATTTATCCTCCTCCCTTGGACACACACACATGTCAGGCTGTATCACCACAGTCCCCACATGCACAGTTAGCCCTAATATCAACTGCAACCATACCTATACCACAGTGGAGACATATAGATACAGTGCTGCACTGGATGTATCACCGTCTGAACTGTAGCACATTTGTTTGAGGCTGATTTGGAGCTACTGCTGGCTTGGTTTCTCTTCCTCCCACGTTTAAATTCAGCAATTTTTTCTTGCAAGTAATTATTTTGGAGACCTAAACGGTTATTTTCTGGGTTTTGTTCCAAACAACTTTTAAATTACTTCAGGGACACAAATTCCCTGCTGCATCCCATTAGAGACTGTAGCTAAAAAGCTATATGGGATAGTATCTTTCAAACACCTGAATGACCTGGTGGCTCCTGAACAACCTTCACAGGTGATGGAGGCACTGAAGGCTGAGAACCATGGGGTGGTACTGCAGGAAACCCCTCCATACCAGGGCTGCATGGAAAGAAACCGCCCTTACCCTGTGCTCTACCAGCTCAAATTTGCATCAATTTACTGCGAGCTTTCATCCAACAAGCAGATCTCGCTGCACACTACAAACATGACAATGTCTCTGTGGACCACCACTTTCCATGCTTCTTCCCTGACACCTATGTCTCCTTCAGATTATCTACTGCCTATGTATTATTTGATGTCTTCCCAGCTGAAACTACTGAAAACGGAATGTTAAAATGGTTTTAACTTAAAGGAGTGACAGCCATAAAGCAATAGATTAGCCTCCAGCAGATACTCCCTACAGACTTGCCCATGCCTTTAGGTGACCTTGCATCCTTCCAGGGTGAGGAGCACTGCCAGGTGCCTGCACCACTGGAAAGCCCAACTGAAGAGCACTGTGCCCGTGCGATGCCAGACCTCAACAAACTCGCTCCCTTAGGATGGTGCAAGCACCACTGCAAGGCTCCAGGCCCCAAATCAGCAGATCAGGAGTGAGTGCAGGGATCTGAAACCATGGTCCTAGGTCTTCAGACTCTGTGTGGGTCTCCCACAGGGCTTCCCTAAGTCTGTGGTGGCTCTGTCTATTTACACTGGAGACTTGCATCTTTATCCAAAGACAGTGGTAAAGACAACCCTAGACTTTTTTCAGGATTTTTTTTTCTTTTGTGTGGATGCAAAACAATTTGATCTGTAAGCAATCAGTAGCTTTGATGCAAGAGTACATTTGATGACACAGCAATGCAAAATTTAGGAAGCAGAAGTAAATACAAGAAAGTTATATGGTGACATGTATTATTAATTAAGCTTTTATTAAACAATTATATTTTACTAACAGCTATCTGGATGGGATGTGGCTATTGAGGCGAAATATGTCCCATACCAGGAAAAAGCTGAGCCATCACTATTTTTAACTAAATAATGATTTTTTTTTCAGTGGGGGCATGATCAATGCTGCAGCCATACCCAAATGGGCAACAAGTTTTTGCTGATAGCTTCTTGGGGAAAAAACAATCTTACCACTACCTAGAGAATTAGATGGAGAACTGCAAATTGTGCTACTAATTTCTATTTCAAGGTTAGTAAATATTTATGTGCTATCTATGCTGGGGCTCAGGTCTCTTTACTCTGCATTGCCATCACTTCTGTGGTCACAGAGCAGATACCTCTGAGCTGTATCTGATAGAAACTGCTGCTGGACTTGCTAAAATCTAGGTTTTTTTAATGTTAATAACAGCAAAGATAATAAATACTTAATGGATTAGGGAACAATCCAGCAACCAGTCATTTATTGGTGTGTTACATCCATTGGAACAGATGATGCTTATTGGATGTGAGGATGATACAAAGCTGAGAAGGACTTGCAAGTACATTGGAAAAGAAAATTAGAATTAAAAATTGTCTTGACAAATTGGGAAAAAAAGCAGTACAGAAACCATGATATAATTCAGTGAAGATAAGTGCAAGGTACTGCCCTTACATAAAAATAATCAGCTTCACAAAATCAGGGTGAGATGCAACTAGATGAGCAAAAGTTCATCACGAAGTTGCTGGGTGGGGAAGGTTAATTATAGATCACAAGCTTAACACAAATTAATTCTACCATGGTTTTGTTGTAAATAGAAGTTCCAGGTTATACTGGTAGGTACAGGTAGAAGCCTACCCTGCCAATAAGGTGAGTCCTACCTGCTCATGCTCTGGGAAGGCCTCAGCTGAGGTACTGTGCCCAGTCTGGGATGCTGTGCTTCAGGAAGAGGATGCTGTAGTCAGAAAAACTCCAGCGAAGATGTAATTCGATCAGAGGTCGAGACAGTACTGCTCATGGCACTTTTATCCTGAAGAAGACCTGAAGATCTGATTTTATTAAGGTTCCTAAAAGTCTGCCAAAAAGAGGACATGCAGCTTCACAATCTGAGTGAACTGTAACAGCATTTAACTACAGAATGGGAGATTCAAGTTGGACCTCAGACTAACACAGTACAGACAGCAATACATAGGAAGAGGCTTAGGGTTGTCCGGCACCTCTATCGCATGAGGTCTTTAGGAAGCAGCTGTGCAGATGTTCATCATGACTCACCCTGATGCACTTAAAATATAGAATATAGAATATATAGAATATAGAATATATAGAATATAGAATATAGAATATAAAATAGGAGAGCGTGACCTATGTGATCTCTCAGAATCCACTTAGCCTATTCTCTCCTTTGTCTCTACAGAAATTCCAGTCTGTTTCAGTTGTAGCTGCTCACGGCAGTGATGTCAACATTCCTGAGTAAGGCACTTCCGAGCTGTGCCTTTGTAGGGGAAGAAGTAATCCCCTTCACAGGTGACTTCAGACACCAAGAGCTGTACAAACTGATGAATATTTATAGGGCTGGTATATCATGGTGTGATACAGCCAAAGAATTCGCAAATGCTGAACTAACCAAATTGTTGGTGGGGTTTTTGTACTAAGAGGTAGAAAATACCAATCACATAAATGCAATCACAATTAAAAAAAAACAGAATAGTGCCGATTTCCTTCCTACAACTCCTCAAACTGCAGCAATAGCCCTGCAGGCAGTGACTGAAGGAGGAGGAGCTGTGGTGTGTTGGAGACCAAAGTCTCTGTGCTAACTGGATGAGATACTGCTGGGGGATGATATGGTGAGTAGCTATGGGGGAAGAGTAAGAATGCAGTCACCTAGTTTCCTTGTCATAGCTAACACACCATGAAAGCATTGCCTTGGGGAAAAGGAGTTGTGAGGACATTGCATTAAAAAGAGAAGGAAGCCAAGAAGAAGCCACATGAGGAAGTCTGCAGCAAGTGTAGGTCCAAGAATTATGACACCATGAAAAAAAACGACCAAGAGATAACCCCCTTGCTGCACTGCTGCAGCAAACTCTTTCCTTAAGAAAATACAAGATGTTATGTGCTTTTACCCCCACTGCTAAGTAACTGGAAAAGAGATCCAAGTATCAGAAAAGCATTGGCTTGGAAGATGACAAGAGAACCAGGAAGCAGACAGAAACTAGCAGATACTGACTGCCTTGAGAAGACTATCATGGAGCAGTTAGATTCATCGGTCTTCTAATATGTTCATTCCAAACCCATGAGGAAATCTTGTTGGAATCTGCCCCAGAAAAGCTATCCTGATAAAGCCCAGCTCTGTGCCATGGGATCAAATCTTCATGAAAGCTCCTGAATAATTATGGAAAACCTAATTTTATGGATTTGGTCGGTGTGTCCTGAGTTGCTCCCAAATTATTTTTCAAGAATCTACCTGAAATTATATCAGCCCACACTGGAGACCCAAGAGGAAATGCAAAGAGGCTGGAGCTAATCCTTTGTGTTATTCTCCTCATGAGACATGAGCTGTGGCATATACTTATCTCATGCTTGTAGGATAAGCCTCCCACTGTAACACAGCTCTGAAAGTTTACTGGAAAGCAGTAGTCACAGGGTTGCATTCATGTACAGCACTGAAGACCTAAAGAAGAGTACAAGAGCTTTGTAAACCTCATAAATTCAGTTTCTTTTTGGTTTTCCCTTGCATGAATCTTTTCTCTAGGCCCAGAATAGGCTTTTTCGGCGACATCCAGCAGCAGGACGGTGAGTACTGCGGTGGGGTGGCCATCTGAGGTGGTGGGGCACTTCCCTGTGACGGGAAAAGCCTAGGAAAACCTAAACGGGAGCAGGGCGGGCGGTGCTCGGCTCCTGACACGCGGCAGCGGACGGTCCCGCGCGGTGCCTGACGGGAGGGGGCGGTCCCGGCGGATACCGCGGGAGATTTAAACGGTCTCTTGGGAGCACGGCGACTGGGAGCGCGGCGAAGAGGAGCGAGGCAAAGAGGTGCGGGGCACGTTATTACGAAGGGGCAGTTTGAGCGGCAGTTAAGAGGAGCGAGGCAAAGAGGTGCGGGGCACGTTATTACGAAGGGGCAGTTTGAGCGGCAGTTAAGAGGAGCGAGGCAAAGAGGTGCGGGGCACGTTATTACGAAGGGGCAGTTTGAGCGGCAGTTAAGAGGAGCGAGGCAAAGAGGTGCGGGGCACGTTATTACGAAGGGGCAGTTTGAGCGGCAGTTCGAGCGGACAGGGCGAGCAGGAAGGGCTCAGGGAGAGGCTGGTGGCTGACCATGGTGGCTACCAGGCAGAAGATTAAAACTGCTCCGGGTGCTGCAGCGAGCAGGATGGATACTGCCACCCAGACAGAGCCTCAGTGGGTCCATGCAGCCACGCAGACCCTGGGTTGTAGGCAATGCCCCCCTCCAACACCAGCCTGTGCCTCTGATACCGGCTACGCTTGTGGGAGCTGTGCACGAGTCGCAGAACTCCTTCACATGGTGGCAGAGCTGAGGGAGGAGGTGAATAGGTTAAGGACTATCAGGGAATGTGAGAGGGACATAGATCTTTGGAGCAGTGCCCTCGCACAAACCCAGCAGGCTGCTGGAGCCAATGCGGCGGAGCAGCTTGATCCTATAATCTGTGAGGCAGGGGGAACAAGAGTTGGGGGATGGCAGCAGGTTCCTGTCCGGCGTAGGAAACCTGCTCCCCCCACCCAGACAATTAACCCCCAGATAGCCCTCAGAAATAAATATGAAATGCTGCAGGTAGAACCTATTCCCCAGGAAGAAGCAGTGGAAGAAGGAGATGGTCCCCACAGCCTGGAAACATTCCCTAGGCTCCAGCATCCTCGGAGGGCCCTAAAAACATCCTCTGTCAAGAAAAAGAGGAGAGTGATCGTCTTAGGGGATTCCCTTCTTAAAGGAATGGAGGGTCCCATCTGCAGACCGGACCCGCTCCACAGGGAGGTCTGCTGCTTGCCGGGGGCTTCAGTGAGGGATATCAATAGAAAACTCCCTTCCTTGGTGAAGGAAACGGATTACTATCCCCTCTTAGTATTTCAAATAGGTAATGATGACTTACAGCGCAGAAAGCTGAAAGCCATCAAAAGAGACTTCAGGGATTTAGGGAAGATGATTGAGGGCTCTGGAGCGCAAGTGGTGTTTAGCTCCATCCCAATACTAAGGAATATGGAGCAGGAAGTCAGGAACGTACAGATGATTAATGCCTGGCTCCGAGCCTGGTGTGAGGAGAGAGGCTTTGGCTTCTTTGATCATGGGGTGACCCACCCACCCCCAGGTTTTCTTACTAGGGATGGGTCATACTTGTCTCGAAGGGGAACTAAAGTTATCTCTAAAAATCTGGTTAGGCTCTTAAATAGAGCTTTAAACTAGATGTGAAGGGGGAAGGGGAGGAGACCAGGCTAGTTGGGAATGAGCCTGGAAGTGGGAAACCAGCGGCTGAGAAATGGTGTGCTGGAGAGGACCACCAGTACACCACAATAGGGCAAGTGAGGGCGAGTATAAGTGGGGACAGTAAGGATAAAACTGGGTCTGTGGAATTAGTTATTCCAAGGACCAGTCAATCGAGAATAAACTCTCTTCCCTTTATGAGGGCTGAAGGTTCATCAGCCCAGCTGAAGTGCATTTACACCAATGCACGCAGCATGGGCAATAAGAAGGATGAGCTGGAAGCTGTTGTAGGGCAAGGTGACTATGATGTCATTGCCATCACAGAAACGTGGTGGGATGACTCACATAACTGGACTACAGCTATGTTGGGATATAAACTCTTCAGGCGGGACAGGAAGGGTAGGAAAGGAGGCGGGGTAGCCCTCTATGTCAAAGAGTGCTTTGAAACTCTCGAACTGGATTACGGTGAGGACGGGATCGAGTGCCTATGGGTTAAAATCAGAGGAGCCCACAAGAAAGGGGACTTTGTGATAGGAGTCTGTTACAGACCACCCAGCCAAGAAGAAGCTGCTGATGAACTCTTCTATAAACAGCTGGGGACAGTCTCTAAATCTCTGCCTCTTGTCCTTGTGGGAGACTTTAACTTTCCGGATGTCTGCTGGGAGTACAATACAGCAGAAAGGAAACAGTCTAGGAGGTTCCTGGAGTGCATCGAAGACAACTTCCTTGCACAACTGGTTAGCGAACCAACAAGGGAGGGTGCCTTCCTAGACCTGCTGTTTGTGAATAGGGAAGGTCTTGTTGGGGATTTGACGGTTGGAGGACGCCTGGGATTAAGTGATCATGAGATGATAGGGTTTTCAGTTCTAGGTGGGATTAAGAAGGGGGTTAGCAAAGCAGTCACATTAAACTTCCAGAGGGCAGACTTTGGCCTGTTCAGAAGCTTGATTAGCAAAGTCCCGTGGGAAACAGTCCTTCAGGGCAAGGGAGCCCATGAGGGTTGGGCGCTCTTGAAAAATGAAATCCTATCAGCTCAAGAGCAGGCCATCCCTGTGTTCCGGAAAAGGAGCCGGCGGGGAGAAAAGCCAGCTTGGTGGAGCAGGGTGATCTCAAGATGCGTCAATAAGAAAAAGAAGCTCTATGTGCTCTGGAGGAAAGGACAGGCATCTTGGGTGGACTACAGGGACGAAGTGAGATCGTGCAGGGAAAAAATCAGGAGGGCCAAGGCCCAACTAGAATTAAAACTCGCTAAGTCTGTGAAAGACAACAAAAAGTCTTTCTACAAGTACATTAACAGGAAAAGGAGGACGAGGGAGAATATCCAGTCTCTAGTGGATGCAGAAGGAATAACAGTGACAGGGGATAAGGACAAGGCTGAGGTACTTAATGCCTTCTTCGCCTCAGTCTTTAATAGCAAAGAAAGTTGTTCCTTCTGTTTACAAATCCAAGAGTTAGAGGGGCAGATTGAGGCTCCCGTGATCCAAGAGGAGGCGGTTAGAGACTTGCTTGCCCAGCTAGACGTCCACAAGTCTATGGGGCCGGATGGGATCCACCCAAGAGTATTGAAGGAACTGGCGGATGTCCTTTCCAAGCCCCTATCCATCATCTTCCAGAGGTCCTGGCTGACTGGGGAAGTTCCACTAGACTGGAGGCTGGCTGATGTTGTGCCCATATACAAGAAGGGTTGCAGAGAGGATCCGGGGAACTACAGGCCTGTCAGTCTCACCTCAGTGCCAGGGAAAGTCATGGAACAGGTAATCTTGAGTGCTATCATGAAGCACACGCAAGAGAACCGGGTGATCAGGCCCAGTCAACATGGGTTTACAAAAGGCAGATCTTGCCAAACTAACCTGATCACCTTCTATGACAAAATCACTCAACTACTGGATGGGGGAAAGGCTGTGGATGTAGTCTTCTTGGACTTCAGTAAAGCCTTTGACACAGTTTCTCACAGCATTCTGCTTCAGAAACTGTCAGCCTCTGGCCTGGACAGGCGCACACTCTCCTGGGTTGAAAACTGGTTGGATGGCCGGGCCCAGAGAGTGGTGGTCAATGGAGTTAACTCCAGCTGGAGGCCAGTCACAAGTGGAGTTCCTCAGGGCTCAGTACTGGGTCCAGCTCTGTTCAATGTCTTTATCAATGACCTGGATGAAGGCATTGAGTGCACCCTCAGCAAGTTTGCAGATGACACTAAGCTGGGAGGAAGTGTCGACCTGCTGGAGGGTAGGGAGGCTCTGCAAAGGGATCTGAACAGGCTGGACTGCTGGGCCGAGACCAATGGGATGAGGTTTAACAAGACCAAATGCCGGGTCCTGCACTTGGGGCACAACAACCCTATGCAGCGCTACAGACTGGGGGAAGAATGGCTGGAGAGCTGCACAGAAGAGAAGGACCTGGGGGTGCTGGTTGACAGCCGACTGAACATGAGCCAGCAGTGTGCCCAGGTGGCCAAGAAGGCCAATGGCATCTTGGCTTGGATCAGAAATGGGGTCACCAGCAGGTCCAGGGAGGTTATTCTCCCTCTGTACTCGGCACTGGTGAGACCGCACCTCGAATACTGTGTTCAGTTCTGGGCCCCTCACCACAAGAAGGATGTTGAGGCTCTGGAGCGTGTCCAGAGAAGAGCAACAAAGCTGGTGAGGGGGCTGGAGAACAAGTCTTATGAGGAGCGGCTGAGAGAGCTGGGGTTGTTTAGCCTTGAGAAGAGGAGGCTGAGGGGAGACCTTATTACTCTCTACAACTACCTGAAAGGAGGTTGTGGAGAGGAGGGAGCTGGCCTCTTCTCCCAAGTGACAGGGGACAGGACTAGAGGGAATGGCCTGAAGCTCCGTCAGGGGAGGTTCAGGTTGGATATCAGAAAAAAATTCTTCACAGTAAGAGTCATTGGGTACTGGAACAGGCTGCCCAGGGAGGTGGTCGAGTCGCCTTCCCTGGAGGTGTTTAAGGAACGGGTGGATGAAGTACTTAGGGACATGGTTTAGGGAGTGTTAGGAACGGTTGGACTCGATGATCCAATGGGTCCTTTCCAACCTTGTGTGATTCTGTGATTCTGTGAATGATTACTGAGCTACTTTTACTCCGTCTATAGTCAATGTTGCCTAAACTTCTGATTTTATCACAAATTTATGATATCGCGTCTTCTTAAAGCACCATCTACTGGAATCAAGAACAGGACACTCCTGGCTTCTGTTAAAAAAAAAACAAACCAGACATTTAACACATAAGGAAGCAGTGAAAAGAAGCAACAATATCTAAAGACTAAAAGGCAAATCCAACAGTCAGTGTTGGGACGCAAACCCTTATGATTTTCAGGCCTTTAATGTCTATCTTTGAAGGCCATCAGCTAGCAACTCCTATGCTGATAAAGATCATACATGAAAACTCATGATTCTAAAGCAGTTAGTTAAAACTTCCTCTTCTGCTAATTAGAGGCTGGGCTGAACAAGCTCCAAGAAGTGAGAACTCCAGAAGACCTTCAGGTAGAAAGAGACAAGTTACTCTACAGGCGAGAACTGCCTCCCCACACCCATATCCAAAAATCACCTCCTACATACATCAGTGCATTCGCTGAGGGAGGGAGTTTGGGCCCACACCTGTGCTGGTCACATCTGTCCCACTATTTGTGTATGGAGATGGGGTCAGCATTTACTGACAAAGCAGCTCCTGAGTCTTTTTCAGGAGATCTCACGTCCTCAGGCAGTGGTTGGCCACCTTAAAACCTACCTTCCTTAGGGACCTTTCAGGGGTCTTTCACTGTTTTATCTGGATGCTCTGCAGAGCAACCAGCTTCACTGCCTAGAACAGATGAAGCAAATCTAAACATCCAAGCCAAACACATCTATTAGGATGTGCACCAAAATGCCCTACTTGTTTTTTGGGCATGTACTGAATAGAACTGATATAAGTTATGATTTGAGAATATGAGGTGAGGAATTAATGCTGTCCCTTTTAAAGAAGGGACATATGTAAGAAATAAATATGTGAAAGGTGTATTGGAAATCTTATTTTAATTTACAGTGTAATTCGGCAATTAAGGCATCTTATGATTTAATTCAGTTCTGAAATAACTTTAACTCAGTTCAAAATAACCATGTAAAAAGAAAACATTATTTTAACTGCAATATTAAATTTGTGTTGACACCTATGAAATCAAATGACGAGTCCCTGATGCTTGTGCTCTGGTTATTAAAAAGGAGGAGTTAAACTTATTTCCTTTCAAGTCTGACTCAGAAAAAAAATGGTTGTGTGACTTGTGACAGATATTGCAAGACTTTTGTACTTTAATAAAAAAGACTATTATTATCTTCACTTTCTCTTAAGTCTTGCGATTGAATTGATTTATTTTTGAACATCATAAGGAGAAACAAAGAGTCAAATGGAATAATAAATTAGCTGTTCTTAGTTTATTTTACTGTGTTTTTTTATATCCTGAAACTGACTTCCCTTGTTTTGAACCTACATCTGAATGACAGCTATTTAACACAACTTTATTGGCAGATGTGTATTTCTTACAAAAGTTAGACATGCAAAGGAAGCTTTTCATTAAAATTAATACCACTAGAGTTTCCTGTTTGCTTTCATGGGAAGCAAAGACAACTTTGTTGTGAAATGCCATAAGACATCAACAGAAGTCCACCAAAATTCCACTAAAAACAATAAAAATCCAGTCACAAGCTAAACTGTAACATTTTCACTTAGATTTCTTGGTGCTTAGGGGAATGGCTCAATCAAATTATTACTCTTAATAAAAAGAGGGGCAAGGAGCAATTATTCTTACTAAATTTAACACCATCTTCAATTAAACATGATGACGTTACAACATGACAGGTATGGCTATCTGACTATATAAAGTAGCTAAAAACCCATCAGCCCAACCCTTCAACAAGTGATCCCCTTCCTTTGAACAGTTAATTTGCAATGTCAGGAATGAACATCAATGAGATGATAACAACAGAAAGCTGTCCTGGTTTGCAGAGCTACCAAACTGGCCATCCTCTGAAATAAACCCACGAGACTGAAGCCTTAATGCTCCTTTCTGGCTAGAAAATTAAATTACAACTGAGAGAAGACACTAGTATGCCTACTCTTATCGTCTCCATCTCTTTCAAACTGTCAAAAACAAAAAAACCCAAACCCTGGGGACTGGAGCACACAATTTAAAGTGGCAGGTATGGCAACTTAATGAGTATCTATCAGTGGAGCCAGAGTAATTGTGTTCACACTTGCTGTCCTCTCTACTTGTAAAGTAAAACACATTAATTGAATCTCATTCTGCTGGAATATAATCTAGTTTGTTTTCCTTCACCACACAAAACAGTCTCTTGGGAAGCAATAGGTGGGGGGATTTAAACTGTTTCAAGCTGAGGATGACACTAACTCTGTTCCTCTTTCATGGTTGAGTACTTTGCAGCTAACAATTATAAAACAATTTGCATTTCTAGTCTGGATTCAGTTTCTACAAGTTCAGTGAGCTGAAATAGCCCAGAACAGGTACAAGAGGGAGAAAGGCCGTGTGGGGCCAGTCAGAGCTGGGAAGCTAACACAGCAAGCAGGCAGGGTCTGCTTACACCTCTACAGAGTTGCAGAAAATGCAAGAGATCAATACAGATTTTGGCTCCCCGACTCTAAACGTGATTAAATGAAGGCTATAAGTAATTTAAATTGAGGAGAAAAAAGCTGCCCACGCAACGTTTCTGATCAGCTAGTTTAAGATCTCCCTGCTCAGCACGCTTGACTACTGCGAATCCAAGTGCCAAGATCTCAATTCTGCCAAGAATTTTGCAGCACTTTGTGAATCCTCAGCTTTGTGAATCATCTTCCCTAAACCAGGGACCAGAACTATACCACGGCAATGCTGATCACCTACACTCAGTGGACCAGCTGAGCTTCAGTCTCCATGCACCCTACCTTACCAGCTTCGGGTGCTAAGCTCAAGGCAGTACACAGGCAACTCCTTGTGCCTGGATGACTGCTAGCCCCAATCAATGCAGACACTGATAACTGCAATTCAAAGCTGCAAATTTGAACTCTTACAATGAGATCTATGCAGAGCTGCTATCTCCTCTTTGCACAGAGCACCCCCGACTTCAGTAGGGCTTAATACAGACACAAAAGTCACCTCAGTGCTTACATTAGGCTTTACAACTACAAAACAAAAGCACACCTACTATACATTCAAAATCAAGTGCTTAGATTTCCCTAAGAACAAAACAAAAAACCTGACAAACCCAAAGTGGTCTGCAAGCAATGAAATTAATGAAACCTAGCTTCCATAACGTGCTCTTCCAGTGCAGGAAGTTAAATCCCATTCCACACCCTCCACCAGGCTAGAGATGGTGCTTGCTGTCACCAGTTGGGCTCTTGGGCAATTAGCGCTGCAACGCAACTGCTGCCAAACAGGACAGAGAGGTCCAACCTCCTTTCCCTTTACAAGTGCACTCTGGTGGTTCCTGCTCTCCTCTAGGAAGCAGCTATTTTCATGAACAAAGATGTCAAACACTTACAATTTTGCAGTCAGTAAAAAAAAAAAAAAGGCAGAATATCACTGCTGGGTAAAAGGGCTAGTAACAGCATTGATCACCTGAAAATGCTAAGGGCAGCATAAGAAAAGTCAGCCACCTTTCACTAAAGCCAGTTGCACCCTGAATTTGGTAACAACTTCATAGACAATTCAAATAAGACAATTAATTTAGCAAGAAATATTAAAGACTAAATATAATCTCAATCCCTAACGCTGGCTGCACTTCCGAAAATACCATCATGACACATGGTCAGGAGCAGCCCATGTGATGACAGAATTGCACTGCCAGCCTGGATTTAAAAAGATGACAGTAAGCAAAGACAGGAAATCACTGTTCTTCTACTAATATGCACTTAAAAGAGCTCTTTACTATAGAGGACAAATAGATACTACAAGAGTAGACAGAACCTATTTCATACATTCTCTTGTGTTCTGGTGTCAGGAGATCATCATCAGCTTTCAGAGGGAGAGGGCTATGGATTTTCCTATTTTTCATATTGCTTCAGTTTACATCTTGCTACTGATACCGTTACTACTGAGAAATTAGCAGACCTTGGTTTTGAAATGAAAATAGATCTTAGAAGGCTTGTTCCTCTTTCACATACATACTCTGCTGTGTAGTCAGAGGCTATAACGGCTAGCAAAAAACTTAGGAAACAGTATGTTGGTTTCTGTGTAAGATAAAAATTCAGTATTTATTGAGAAACTCCAGCTTATCTCAAGACAGTGTGGTTAGCTGCAGGCTTCTGAAGTTTGAAATAAGACAACTTGATATAAGACATAAAAAGACGTGAGAAATGAGCAGTACCACTGAATTTTCTGAATCCTAGGAAGCCAGCAGAAACTTTACAGCACAGAGGGATGAGGTGACTCCCAGATGTCCTGTGAGAAGCTGCAAAGGAAGTCATGCTAGGAAGGCAAGCTATGGGCTGAGGTATCTGCATGGCAAGCCTTCCCTAGTTCAATCTTTTGTGGCAAAAAGTTTCTCTTCCACTGTATTTGTTTTTAGGGCCAAACCTCCAGCATGTATCAGCTGAATTTCCAATGTTGTCCTTTTCCCCAGATCAATGAAAATCAACCAAGGGTGAAGGCTAGAAAAATAGAGCAGTAGTAAGGTGTTCAGCCTCACCAATGAAGTGGCTGAGATCCTAGGGAACAGTCATCTATCCATTCATGGGATCCAGCATCTCCTCCAGTTGACCATCCCACCTTTTCCCTCTATCCTCCATGGTATATATACTATCCCTCTACATTTCAGTTTGGTACACGTTTCTTCAGTCCCTGCACACACCACCCCATTAAAATTAAGTGGAAAAAATGCTTTGCTACCCATTAAATCGGGCATTCTATGAGGCTTGAACACCTGGTGTAAATCTTTCCAGTGGGAACATTCCTGTTACCTTCTTCTGAACCATTGCCTTCTCACTCTAATCATCATCCTCATCATAAATTGGCAGCTGACAGCTTCTTTCTGAGAAGTACTAAACACCAGGAAACTCTTCCAGTCTCAGGATGAGTAAGAAAGGAAGCCAAAATCTCCTCCTTTCAATACAGATCACTTAAATCTATTCTGAATTATTGTACACCATCTTCCTGTTCTGAAAAACAAAACACATTAAAGCCCGTTAGACATGTTCATCTTTAGCTGTTCTTAACGGAAGGCAAAACCCTCAGTCCTCTGAGATAGCTCTTAGTTTTCTAATTAGATAATAATCAGTAGAGCTATGCTCTCCTATCAGTATTGTTCATCAGCTTAAATGCCTACTTGCTTGCGCTTGACTCTACCCCAGCTTGTCATTTACTCGCAACCCTCCTCTGCATCTGCCTTTCCTAGGTTAATCAGACAAATATTATTAGTGTACTCTTGCAGATAAGCTTTTATTCTTTTCCAGTAACTCTCCTGGGTGTCTTTGTGCGCAAGTTCCTCTTTCCTGGACATGGCTTATCAGAACCATTTCACTCGTCACCCAGAACTGTGTGCACATCAGTCACATTTGTTTTTTCACAACTGTGGTAAACTGGCAGCTTCCTTTCATTGTCAACTAATACACCCAGGTATTTTCCCATTCCTCTGCCAGAGGGTTCCTGGATTTATACAACAAATAGTTATTAATCCATACATGCAGTATCTTGCATTTTGTGCTGCTACATGTTCTTGTAGGCTCATTCTTATTGCTCGAAGGTTTCAACTCACCAAGAGAAATGAGACTATTCATTGGAATTATTACTCATCACTGACTAGACTGACCAGGCTTTGCGACATTTACAAGTGGATTCTGACAGTCCTGTAAAAAATTCGGTATATCTCTTTGGTATTGAATGTATTTACATTGCACAAATGTGGGAGGGGTGGGGGTTGTTTTGCTTTGGTGGTTTTTGACTTTGTGGGCATTATAAGAAGCCAGCAAACAATGTTCCTGCTTCTAGACAGGCCAAAGCTATGGACATCCCACTATAACAAACTTGTTTTGAAGCTTTATAGTTCAAAACAACTCCCCAAGTACTCCCAAAACACAGGAGAAAAGCCAAAATATAACAGAAGGCCCAAGCAAAACACCAGAAAGCTCAAAGCACTGCACATGGGAACCATTTAACCAAAAGATTCAGAGAACAAATATGCTCCAAAATGCCAGAAATACAACTCCCACTCAAAAATTCCAGGTTAGGTTCAGAAACATGAAAACAGGCCCACAAAGAAGCAGAACTGGACTTGCCCAGAAAGCGGGCTGACACTTTAGCCCTTACCCAAGATGAAGACGTGAAAACGCAAAGGGAAGAACAGCACAGTAAGAATGCAACCCAGGAGCCAGCTCCTTTTTTGACAGCTTTCAGGAAGCATCCAAATAGCAGATCAATGGCTCTAGCTGAACCTTAGGTCTCTAATGTAAATAAAGTCTTTTCTTCCAATCATTCCAATCAAGGGTGTTTGTGGAAAAAAACTAAGAAGGGTTAAGGTCTCTCTCCTAGTTGAAAGACAAGCACAGAAATGTGAGCATCTTTCCGGAGTGATACCGTTTGCCATAATAAGTTTTTTATATCTCTTCATCAACCACCTTGATTCTTGCTACTATTCATTTGTTGTATTTTTACTCAAACTGTACCATCTTTCCTGGCGCTTAGCTGCCATCAGAAGTGGATAAGCTGGTGATGCTCACTGCTAACAAATACCTAATAGCACCCCTTGCAACCACAGGCCAGCACGACGATCACAGTGCATCCAAAGGGAACTATGACAGGATTGGTGCGCTAAATTTTATTAATCCCTTTGTATACAAGAACGGGATTAAGACAGTGATCTCGGGCCCTCCTCACAATCTTCTGCCAGGACTAAAGCACTAAGAACTTACCAAGCCGGAACTCCCTCCCCAAGCACACCGGGGAGTGGAACCTCGGGAAGGCCTCTTCCCTCCTCACTCCTGCCCACCTATTGGGACGATGGGGGGGAAGACAAGTGAGCAGCTGTCGCCTCACTCAACCGCCCCGGACCCCCGACCGCACGCCGAGGCCAACTCCCTCTGGGGGCACAGGTCGCTCGCGCGGCCTGGGAGAGCCCAGTGCCGCCACCGCCGGCCTCCTCGGGGCTACCTTGGCACCGAGCTCCCAGCATCGGCACGGAACATCCGGCACCGAGCCCACACCCCCCCAACATCAGCACCGAGCGCCCAGCATCGAACCCCACACACCGCCGCCATGGCGGGCCCTTGACAGGCGCTTCCGGCCGCGCTGCCGCCGCGCGTTCCCCATTGGCTCACACCACCCGGCGCGTGCCCGCCTCCTCTCCCAGTGCTCCCCATTGGCTCACCCCGCCCCGTCCCTCCTCTGCCGGCGCTTCCCATTGGCTCACACCGCCCCGCGCGCGCCCGCCCCATCGCCGCTGATTGGTTGGTTGGTTGGGCTCCTTGCGGGGAAAGCGTCGCGTTCCGAAGATAGGGTATAAGGGGCGGGGCCGCTTGTCTCCAGGGCGACAGCGCCGAGCTAGAGACCGGTAGGAACGGGCGGAGTCCCCGCCCAATCGCATGCAGCCGGTTGCGTCACGTGATGCCGCCGCTCCCGCTGATTGGCTGTTTGGCAGGGAGGGAGGGAATGAATGAAGGAGGAAGCGCGGGGGGGAGGCAAAAGGCGGGTAGGCGCCACGTGACGAGGCGCCGCCCGCCGTTCCCTCTCCGCTCCTTTCTTCCTTCCTCGACGGCCCCGGTTGGCTGTTGCTGTGGCGACACGGGGGAAGGAGGGGGCGGGGCCGGCGCCCCACCCCGGCAGCGGCGCCGCCGCAGCCCGTGAGCGCGGCCCCGCCGCGGCCGGCAGCATCCGCCGGGCGGGAGCGCGGCGCAGCGGGGGCGGGAGCCCATGGCGGGGGCGGGAGCGGGGCGATAGGGCGGGCTGCTCCGCGCTGGCGGCGGCGGGAGGATGCGCGAGTACAAGGTGGTGGTGCTGGGCTCGGGCGGGGTGGGGAAATCGGCGCTCACGGTGCAGTTTGTGACCGGCACCTTCATCGAGAAGTACGACCCCACCATCGAGGACTTCTACCGCAAGGAGATCGAGGTGGACGCCTCGCCGTCCGTCCTGGAAATCCTGGACACGGCGGGCACCGAGCAGTTCGCCTCCATGCGGGACCTCTACATCAAGAACGGGCAGGGCTTCATCCTCGTCTACAGCCTGGTCAACCAGCAGAGCTTCCAGGACATCCGACCCATGCGAGACCAGATCATCCGCGTCAAGAGGTGACTTGCCCGCCGGGCCGCGCCCGACGCCCACCTGCGGGCCGGCCGCCTCTGCCTCCCCTCCTCCTGCCCCTTCCATCCTCTCCTGCCCCTTCCTTCTGCCCCTTCCGCCCCCTTCTCCGTCCTATCACCCTTGTCTGTCCGATCGCTCCCATCCCCCTTTCCCTTCTCCCCCCTGTATCGCTTCTTCCTGTCCCTTTCCTTGTGCCCCTTCCGCCCCTTTCTCTGTCCCATCTCTCCCATCCCCCCCGTTCCCTTCTCCCCCCTCCTCCTGCCTCCTTCCTTTTGCCCCTTCCTACGTCCCACCACCCCCTCTCTCTCCTATCACTCCCATCCCCTCCCCCGTTCCCTTCTGCCCCCTCCTCCGTCCCATCGTCCCCAGTCTCATCGCCCCCATCCCCCTTGTTCCTTTCTCCCCCTCTATCGCCTCCTCCTGCCCTTTTAGCCCTGTCCTCCTGCCCCCTTCCGTCTGCCCCTTCCTCTGTCCTATCACCTCCCATCCTCCCCGTTCCCCTCTGCCCCTTACTCCGTCCCATGACCCCCCCAAGTCCCATCGCTCCCATCCTCCCCCACCTTCCTTCTGCCCCTTCCGCCCTTCCTCTGTCCCATCACTCCCACCCTACCTCCATCTCCTCCTCCTGTCCCCTTCCTTCTACCCCTTCTGCCCCTTCCTCTGTCCCATCACTCCCATTCCCCCCTTCCCTTCTGCCTCTTTCTCTGTTCCATCAAACCCCCTTCCCTTCTGCCTCTTCCACCCCCTCCTTCTGCTCCCTTCCTTCTTCCCCTTTCGCCCCTTCCTCAGTCCCATCACTCCCCCTCTGTCCGCTTCTCCCTCCTTCGCTTCCTCCTCCTGCCTCCTCAGTCCCATCACCCCCCACTCCATTCCCTCGGTCCCTTCTCCTTCCGATCACCCCCTCCTCCGTGTCTTCTGTCCCCTGCGTCCCCTCCTTCTGCCCCCCACCTCGGTCCCCTGTTTCTCTTCTGCCCCCTCCGCCGGTCCCTCCTCCCCCGCTCCCCTTCTCCTCCTCCATCCCTCCCCTCCTCCCCCGCCGTGCCCGGATCGCCGGCCCCAGGGGCTGCCCACGCCCTGCCCACTTAGGTGCCTTCCCTGCAGCCTCCTTCCTCCCCTTCCATAACCCCCTCGTGCCGTGGGTGGCGGGGCCCGGGGCTCCAGCAATTCCCCCTGCTCACCTTCCCACCGCCATGCCCCGTTTGCCTTTGCGAGGCGGTAAATTTGGGGTGGTGGCACTCTTCGCCATGGCTGTTACTGGAGGTGGAAAAGCGGTTCCCGAATGTTATATAGGGTCGGTCCTCGAGTGCACTTTCCCAATGGAGGTGCCGTAAGCTGGTGGGAGGGAAGCACCTCTGTGTTTTTGTGCAGCGCACACACCTTCAGAGGCAGATAGAGATCTGCCTTTTCAGATACCTGTATAGGTATTTCTGCAAACTTCTCGCCTTTCTTAAAAGTGCAGAAGGCAAAGCTTCTTTCTTGGTAAAGAAGTGATGGCTGTGAGCATTAGGCCTTATATTTGCTAGCATTTCTCTTGAATTTCCCACGGTTGCATTGCCAGCCCATCTATCACGAGTGGATCCACAGTGGTGAAACACTGGTGTATACTGCTGGTTTGTTTTTATAACCACTAGGTTGTTTAGATCTGCGTCAATCAGATGTCAGCAGCTGAAATGCAGCCAGTCATGCTGAAATTAAGGGTAGATGCACCACCTGAAATCATAGCGACCGTTTTTGAACCATAGCGTGGATGAGAAAATGCTGCTGGCCAGACCATCACAGGCAGAGATCTGTTATTGCCCGTGGAGAGAGGTGGTAATTATGTCGCAGAACTGGTTGTAGCTTTGGCTTGGACAGCTGAAAGGGAAACCCTTGTAAAATGACTTAGTTGGACCACAGTGGCTGGGTTTGCATCTTAATGTAGAGTGGAACCTAAAAGGTGATAATGGCTAATCATAAGGTTGGGTATAGTCTGTTCACAGATACTGCCATTCCAGACCAAGGCCTGGGGAAGATGTGTCTTGAAACTGGGGGAGGAGGGTGAACCAGGGGGAAAAGAGGAGTCAAAGTGCTGATGGTTTTGGAAACTTGCAACTTTCTCATAGTAGGTGTTTCTTAATATATGTCTGAACTTTTTTGCTAGGGATTTCTAAAGACCAATGTAATTAAGTTACTTTGACTCCATAATGGAAAATGCATTTTCTATATCCTCGTGATGTTTATTGTTCACACATTACTGAGGGAAAAAAATGTTCATCTATATGTTGTTAGGTAGGCTTTATTCATTAATAAATGCTTTTGGTTTTCCTGTATGTAGTCAGTGGGAAATTCATTTAGTCTCTGGATGCCTAGCTGTGGGTTTGCAGCTTGCGTTGTGCCTTGCAGTGGAGCATCTGCCTTCAGACCCCAGTTGACAAGCTGTGGATAGGTGAAGCAGAATAGGGAGCAACTTCTACTTCCATAGTTACATTGACTCAGCATTGCTCAGAGAGGGTCTAAATGCTGCTCTTATTTTTCTTCTGCCATCTCTTTTACTTCAAAACTTCAGCTTTTAGCATTTGGTTAGGTACTTTGTGAAAGACATTTTTCACAATGTTTTTAATCCTGAATTTTGCTTCTACAAAATCTAAAAGCAGATGAAATCCTGAAAACTTTATGAAGTCCTGAAAATGTGAATTGAGTTGTAGTTGAAAGAGATATTCTTTTGACTTGTAATATTAAAGATGTAGTTTCAGCAAGTGTACCAGATCCTTGTCAACTTTTCTCATCTTAGATTTGTGGGTTTTAGTGTTATGTTTTGGAACTTATGTTCTCAAGCAATGTAAGACCTAATGTGCCATTGACTTAATCTTGCATTCTTTTTACCAGTTAAACTGGAACAATGCGTATTTACAGATACAGTAATTTAGAAGTCCTTGTACAGATACATATAATTTACAGTTGCACAGAAACATTTATTGTTGAGAGACAAATAATCATGGTCCTGTTTACTTTAGGATTTTGTATGAAATGTACTTGAAAATTGCAACTTTATGCTTTTGTTAGTACAAAACCATGGTCTAAAAATGTCTGAACTTCCATTGTACCTGGAAAACCATTGGCCGGGTCTCTAACTGGTAGGTATCTCTGCATTTTACATGTTGTCCTTGCTAATTTTTTTCTGAATGAAAGAATCCCTGTGTTATTACATAATTAGAGAGTAATTTTAATTACTGTCCCAAGAAATAGAAAAGCCATGTGAAATTCCCTCTTGAGGTGAGATGCACACTTGAGTCTTCTGATTCCCTGGTTTAACCGCCAGGTACCAGGCCAAACTAAGCAAAGGGAGTCCCTCACTCCACTTGATGAAGCTGAGTTACTTAATAGGCATCAAGGGCGTGTTCACGAATGAAAGAGAGGAAACTCTTTTCTAACTCTGAAGCTTGTGGTTAGAAGAGGTTGAGATTGCTCTTGCCAGTATAGTTTCTGCTCTCATTTTATGCATTTTTAATATTAAATAGCCATTAATAGGCTTAGAAACAAGACTGAAATCCAGGTCTCCCAGTTTGCAGAGAAGTCTTCTAATGGCCATATTATAAAGTCAAGCTTCCTTGTGTACTGTGTATCGTAGGAGCCTTGCATCCCTATCGGGCATGGTGCATACCTTTAATGAGACTAGAGGATGCCTCTATAGTCTTTGAAGAGGTAATTAATGCTCTTTCCTGGGAAATGGTTTAAATGTAAAACTTCTCATTTTTTTCAAAGTAAATAAAATAAATAAATAATTTGTTTATACAGGTAGGGGTGTAAGGAAACTGGTGAAAAGAGAATGTGTTGTAGGTGAGTGAAGCTGTGGACACCTTGTTTTGCTGGATAAGGAAGTTAATTAGAAGGTAGGAGGACGAGGGATTGTAGTTGGGGGAGTGGGTTGTAAAGAATCAGGCCAAAGGTATAGGGTTGGTCTCTGGGTTTAGGAACTTGTGAGTGCCTCCATACTTGTTTCAAGCTGTTATCACTGATGATAATAGCTAAGTAAACAGTTTAGAAGCTCCTAGTCACTGTTTGCCTGAAATGCGTTGTTCCAGCCTCACAGTCTTTCAGGCATCTAGTACCCATTCTTGAATCCCTCTTATGCCAAATACGTCCATTTTCCTGAGGGTTTGTACTGTTATGAAGGCAGACTGTACATAAGCGTAATGTTTTTATATGGTAGCTTTGAAGGTTACTCCATACTTTGTGTATACAAGAGGGATAAAGGTATCCAATTGCTGCTTTACTGCCTCCTGATGAGATATTAACACAAAATATGCTATCTGTGCATTTGGAAGTGCTGCAACTCTGGAACTGTCTTTCTCTCCAAAATGGATTTGCAGGCTTGGCAGCAAAGAACTGTCTATTTATGTTGCACACAAAACTCACTGTAGTTGCAGAATGGTCCGTTTTCTGGAGAAACCTTTTATTTGTTGAGAGCAAGGCTGAACTGGACGAGTGGGTCCATGCCAGTGAAGGTTGGCAGTGAAGTAAGAACAGAAGCCATCAAATGAAATGGATTGAAGTGGTTCACCTCAGTTAGATATTGAGGTTTAGAAAGGAGGAGTGACTGTGCAGATTAAGAAATTTAACTTGTTTTGTGGAAAAATCGGTTAGGTAACTTCTAACACTATTGTGTTTATCTTGCGTGATTACAAAACTCTTTGAGGAGAATCTGCTGATATTTACAGTATACAGTATAATTTTGAATATTACTTTGACAATATCTTTCTCTCATGAAAGTGTGTTTAAACCTGGTTAGGTATGTATCCTAGCTGCTTTTGCAGTCTTTAGTAAAATAATTTCTCAATCTATCCTTCAAGCTTAACATATATATATTTAGTAGAGGCCTATGACATAGAAAAGTATTATTTTCATTCAAGCAGAAAATTAATGCACAGAAGTAAATAACTCACAAAGTTAATTCACAATTCTTTGTTATAGTTTCTCTAGACATCTGACCAGTACTTTAAAGACAGGACTGTTCTGTTCATGTTTTGCAGAATGTAACAGAAATACTTAAAGCAGTATTTTTTAGAAATGCTTTATCTCAAGTAGTGTATAAAAATATAAAGTTTATCATTAATCTGTTGCTTTTTCTCTAGGAAGCAAAGGCTAGAAAAATATTAATTTAGATGTCTAAAAATGCACACTAAATGTTATAGGTATATTGCTATGAAATATCATAGAAGTGTGCCTCTGAGTTGAATATGTTCTTTGTGGTGGTGATTATCATGAGGATGGAAGTCTGCCTCCTAGTCTAGGGATCATGTGTGGTGATATAAAAATACAAGAGAGGTAACTATTGACATTTATTAATTGTGAAATCAGCATCTTGAGTCAATTGATGTATTTAGTGAATTAGTGGTGATTAAGTCTGAAAAACTGTGCTTGAAATTACAAATTACTCAAATGTGTAGTTTGAAAATGTTGCTTTCTAAGTACTGTGAAAACTAAGTATGGTTTTTATTCGTTTACCACATTGGCTCCAGATCCTGATTAAAACAAGATAATATGATTGTACAAATGACTTTCAGTAATAGTTTTTAAAGAGTTGAATTAGTTTAGTTAGATCTTTATCTCCTCTCTGTAATGAGTACCCTTTAAGCAAGTTTGACTTCACCAGTTTTCTGAAATTATATGTATTTTTTATGTTAAAGAAATGTTTTTCTGATTTTGAGAACTATTTAGAGAATTCATCATACACAGTGCTATGACACATTCAACTATAAACACGGTTCTAGCCTTCCAGGAAGAAATGCCTAACTTCTTCACCATGAGAGTGTTGAGACACTTGAACAGATTGCCCAGGGAAGTTTGGATGCCCCATCCCTGGAGGTGTTCAAGGCCAGGTTGGATGGGGCCTTGGGCAGCCTGATCTAGTGGGATGTCCCTGCCCATGGCAGGCGGGGTGGGACTAGATGATCTTTAAGGTCCCTTCCAACCCAACTATTCTATGATTCTAAGCGTTTGGAAGTGAAACTTGGAAAATACTATTCCTTCTGAAGTACTGTATACGCAAGATTGACAAATGCCTAGGGACCTTCATAGGTGCTAGCTCTGTAGAGATGTTAGAAATAAGAAGAGACTGAAATCCTGATATCTTTTTTAGCAAGAGTGGTTTCGATTTTTTTTTTTCTTGTAATAATCTCAACTAATGTACTCATCTTTCAGAAAAAAGGCAGGCAGGTAACAACCATGGCCCCCATTCTCTGTAGGATGCCTGGCTAAGCTGCCAGCCACTCTTGTGCACCCATCACATGAAACTTAGCACTTCATTGCAAGAGCAGTTTAATAGATTTTAAATCCTGTCAAACACTTGTACGTGTTTCTGAGAAAACGTGGGAAGTTGAACGAGATTCTGACATGGTGCAGACATCAAGTGTTGCATTAAAATAATTAAGTACAACAGAAGAGCTGTACTGGCCTCGCTTGGGATTTTGGGGTTTTTTTTTGGGGTGGTGGTGGGTTTTTTTTTTACTTTTTTTTTTAAGGTACACCTATGTGTAGCTGTTACTTGGGTGAAAACCTTATCGCTTTACTAGAAGAAAATGCCAACATTTTAAGCATGAGTAGAGCTCTACAGAAGCGGTAAACATAAGTAGTCAGTTATATCAAATTGATGCTGTATATATCATCAGAGCGTTAACTGTGTGGCTCTCTTGTGTCTTATTGCAGAACCAATACATAAACCATCCCTTAGAAAGCGACTATAATAGAAAGAGTTCAAGTTTGCAGGATACAAGACACTGTGAAATTTATTTAGCTTTAAACTCGGATTTTTAGTTTCTCTTTGTGCTTTCATGCTTTTAAAATAAATTAACATTGCTTCTTTCTGGCTTTATAGAGTTTAGATTTTAATGTGAAATTAATGAATTAATTTTGTCAGACAAAATTATAGGCTTCTTGGTTTAACAAGGGAATGCATACCTAGACAATACTCTAAAAAGTGTCTCTGACGGTGTGCAGTTTTAAGCTGTAGAAGATTATTTTGAAGTTGCTTTGCTTAGTCTTCAACTTGGGTCTTTGAAGGTGCTCGTGCATCTTCGGAACTTATTACCTTTAATGTTTTCATGTAGAAGCTTTTGATTTAAATTCCATACTTGCAGAGCTCTCTGGACTCTTTTTTTTTTTTTTTTTTTCCCCCCTCATTCTCACTTTCTTGATAATCTGAGATATTCAGGCTACTTTAAGTTACTTCGTGTGGAAACTAAGAATTTGAGACAATGCTTGTAACCAGAGTCTTTTAATAGTTTTTTTTTTTCTTTTTTTGGCTGCTGCCCTCACACCCCACCCCCAAACTAATTGTATAGATGTTCCTTTCTAAGACTTATGTATTTTTCTCTGTAAGGCAAAGTGACATGTTGGGCACTGAAAATAAATCTTTTTATCCCCTCCTGCTTTTTAGGTGTTCTTTGGACTTTTATTGAAAAAGCCAGGTAGGCAAGCTCCTTTTGTATGCATGTTTAGTTTAGATTGTGCTAGTTAGAGTATAGCATCTCTTTTTTTTATGATGCCTGTATCACTTGGCATCGTTCTCTCTTTTCAGGTCTTAATTGCTGTGGTAGTTGATGTTGTTTTAGAGGTGTGTGAGTAAATCTGAATAGCTACAATTGTCAAATAGTAGAATAGTATATGGCGAGACTTCTTAAATTTATTTTCAGTTGTGTGGTGTTGCTTGATCATGTTTGTTTTGTAAAAATACTATTCAGTGTGTAAAAGACCAAGAGCAAGTGACTTTAATGGCTTCCATAGTTTCGTACAATACTACAGCATTAATGCTTGGGGTTGAATGTTTTCTATCTTGCTATTCATTAAGCTGCTTTGACACAGATTTTTGCCATGAATATTTGGAAAAATTTGTCCAATAAAAACCATTGCTCATTAGAATTTCTTTTGCCTTTGAATTTGTTTTGCCTAGAGGACAATAATTCTTTAAATACTGTTTTTTATAGCCAACACAGTTGGCAGTAACTTGCATCTTTTCTTTCAAAATAACCACGATTCTCTACACTTTAGTTGGGTAGTGTGCAGATAGAAACAAATTTTGTTGTTTGGCCATACATAAGACATTCTGGGTAACAGTATGTTTAGGTAGCCTGTTATGTTAGCAGGCATACTTTTTGGACTGAAATTTCAAAAATAGACTTTTTTTGGAGATTAAAAGTATTTTTTAATGAATAAAATTTGAAATGTCTGAGTGGGCGGCTCTCAAAAATCATTAAATCAATTCCTCTTTTAGTTTTCCCCTTTAATTCTGGTTTTCATTTTTGGCACCTAAGAACAAACCTGGGCTTACTGGTTATTTCATTTCTGAAATATTGCAAGTTTTGCTCAAATATCTCTTTCCCTGCTATTTTCTTTTACTCCTTGTAAATTGTGTAGGTGGTACGTGATGATAACATTTTGAGAGATAATAGGGAAGCGATTGGGGAATGCAGTGCTAAATTATCCTGGCACGTAGAGACTTGTACAAAGGTTTATGTGATTGTTAAGGTAACAAGAACTATAGCTATGTGCTTCTTCGTGTTCTCTTCATTAGCTTCCTGCTGGTCTGTTTTTTGTTTGTTTAGCGTTTCCCAGAGGTTTCCAATACAGGACTAGTATTTAGTTTTTGCTGCACTAAGGCAAACAATATAGTGTAGGCACAGTTTACAATGATGAGTGCAACTCAAACGTTTTCTTTGTCAATGGTTTGCATTTTAGCAGCTGTGTTGTCTTAAATCCTAGTCTAGACAAGAGAATTAAAGGTGTGCTATGAGCATGTTATCCTTTCTCAACATTAATGTCATGGGGCTAGCTCAATTAGTTGATGCTGTACTCTTTAAATAAAAAAACAAAAGCAGTTGTGACAATATTTTAATTCTTGTCTTGATTCAACCTAAACTAAGTGAAAGATCAAGTGAAGGACCAAAAAAAAGAGCAAATGTTTTTAGAGTTGATTAGCCTGTTTTGAAACATCTCTTGCGCCATGTAGATAATATTTTGAAAGACATTGAGTCTCTGTCTTCTGCAATAAGTCAGGGTAATGAGGCAGACACTAAAGCATTTTAAAATCCTAGAATGTAATAGCTTAGGGTAGTGGTCTGGGGTAAAATAAAATATGTCTTGCTTTGTAGAATAATTTGACTTCCTGTTATTGTTCTAGTTAAGAGGTAGTCACCTTAACTAAAACATTAATAGTGTTTGAGATTCCCATGTGAGTATCAACTCAACTGCAGTCTAATTGGAACTGGAAATGAATTGGATTAGGGTGCTGAACTTGAAGCACTGCAAACGTTGTGAAGAAGAGCTTTGGTCCTGGCTTTCTGATGAATTGCAAGAAAAGATGGTTTTAAGAAGTAGCTGCATAGATCGCCACCAGGCTGTATGTGTGCACTTGCTGTGATGAGCAAGTTGTAGTAGGAGCATGTTTGTACTGTTTGCCCTCTTACTCCTACTATGTTTTACTGTACAGAGGATAAGCTAGGAGTGATCAACCTACTTTATCTGATTAGATCTGGTTGCAGTTTCCCACATTGCTATAATATCATTTTAATTCTTGTACCAAGTCTTAGTTGAAACATTTTGTAAATAATTGGAATGCTTTTTGTTTGAAAAAGCAGTGAACTTTAGAAGACCTATCTAGAAATGTATAAATTAAATCTTTCCTCAAAAACTTAGTTTCCTTACCATGATTTCAATTTAATTCCCAAATTAAATTAAAAGCTTGTTGGTTTTGTCCAAACAAAACAATGACTATGAAGTGTTGGAGTTCTATACCATTTTTCCCAAAAGTTATAAATGAGTGAGGGGAAAAAAGTGTTGGTTTTTTTTTACACACATCTGTATTTAATTGTATTTAGCCATGATGCAGAATCCCAAATGTGAATTTTTTTAACTACATGATAGCAGTCCTGCTATTTGTACACTTCTTAGAAAGGTATTTTTTCAATCTGTGGCTTACTGTCTACAGCCAAAAGGATTTGATGTTGTGTAAAGCATTTTCCTAAGAGTAATCTTCTATCTCCAGGTTCAAAATATATCCCTCTTTGGCTGTAATACTTCTGCTGAAAACCAGTCAAACGGTGGTTTGGGTTTCTGTGGTTTAGTTTTTGTTTTTATAATTTAGGAATTCAGTTTCTTTTTGAAAATAATTTGAAGGGCTGAAGATGATTGCCTTGAACTATTTCCTCTGGAGCATTTTATGAGATGCGTCTCATAAATGACCCCAACCCCTCCCCAAAACAATCTAACTAGTCTGAGTGCTTCTCACTCTCCAGTCAAATCCAGGCTTTTCACCTCGCTTCTTAAAGAAGGCATCTGCTCTGCTAGGCTCAGAAGCAGTTAGATTCATGGTAGCTGACATGCAGGTTACTCCCTACAATGCCTGGAAGAGAGAAGCATGAGTCACCTTCTGCTGTTTTAAAATGCTGCAGTCCACAATCAAACTCCAAATGGTAATTTGGAATGCTTTTGCCAATTTGGGTGTGGTGTTAGGTTTTGACGAGGAGGGGTGGTGAGGGGGCTCAGTGTAATACTGCTTAAACCTGTTTGATCTGCTTGGGTTCTTTAGCAGATAACCTCCTCTGTCTACAGTGGGAGTTTTGAGGGTGGGAGGGATTGGTTTCATTTTGTACCAAATGTGTACATGATGCTGTCCAAAGCAGAATGGTTGCAGAGAATCCTGGCATTGATCTGAACATGCAGTGCATTGGGGAAATTATTTATCATTTCTGTCTCCAGTGTCAACCTTCTCTCTTCTTGTATTTCAATGAGAAATAAATGAGAAATGGGTCTTGCAAAGTAACTTAGTGTTTCTTTTCTGTGTCAGTCTTTTAGGAATGTGCTTTGCTCTGAGGTGTGTAGTCCCGTTGCAGCAAACCACATAAATTATCTCCTTATGTTTATAGAATCTCTCCTTTTCAGAGGCAGGTACCCTCACTGGTCAAAGCACTTAAATTCTGGAAAGTTTGGGAGAAAAGTGGAAGCCACTGTCATCGTGGAGCTGCAACTGACCTTTCCTGAAATATTGCAGTCACGTGGACTAGGGGAGTCTTCTGGTGATCATTCACTGTATGGGATATTGACCTCACATTTTTGCATTGACTTCTTAATCTATAGTGAATAGGAGTCCTGAGAAATCCCTGGGTTTCAGTTTAATATCTCACTTCAGCTTGTACACCTCATCATTTTCTGTTGTAGTCTCAGGATTTATTTAAACTGGATATTAGGAAAATAGAGGGTTGTCAAGCATTGGAATGGGCTGACCAGGGAAGTAATGGAATTGCCATCACTGGAGGGGTCTTCTGGGAAGGCGGATGTGAAACTGCTGTGACGGAAGGAGATCTATGGTGCAGGTCTTTCACCTCCTGATCAGTGCTGCAGTCACTGTACTACTACATTAAATGAGAGGCCTTCTCATGGCTTTCTGTGGAAGTGGTGTGTGTTGGGATTTTTGTTGGGTATCTTGCTGTTGGTGCATTACTAGATTCACAGTGTGTTCAGTGAAACAGGCCTGTGGAGGGGCTTGGTTGCTTGCATGCCTCATCTGTAAATCCCAAGAAAGCTTTAATGTGTGACCATGTTCTGGTTCCAATGTATGACTCAGCTGGACTTGCATAGCTGTAGGCCTTCAGGCAGCTACTTCATTTTGGCAAAAACATCAGATGGATGTGGCCTGTCAAGAGATTAAATGAGTAGGCAGAAATTTTGTGGAACAGTCTCCTGGGCACAGTTCTCTAAATTCTTCTGGAGTCCCAGTATATTTGCTTACCTCGATTTTGCGTTCAAGCCCAGAAATAATTGCCATCAGAATGTTTTCCTCTCTTGACCTCCTGCTTTGTTCACATCCGTGTCATTTATGTTTTAAAAAGTGGATTCCTGAATGCCTCCGTATGGATCTTGTTAGTATAGAATATTAGGTAGTGCACAAGCTTGATGATCGTATCATCCACAGCGTGGCCTTGACACTTCTTGTACTTCAGATGCCTTCCTTCTCTAAAAAAGAAGCTCTATGCAGAAGTTATATTATATAGCTGAATGAGCATTGAATTTGAAGCAGAATCTGCTTAGGTGGCTATCTTCATACAAATAATTGTCTGGGGGATGATAGACTCTTTCCTAGGAAGAAAATGCAGAAGCAGGTGATAGCCTGTCAAGAGTCCACAGACTTCTAATGTTAACTATCAAATGTGGAGAAACTTGATTAATCACTCTTCTCAGACCTCTCTTCTGCAGTTTGGAACTGCAGCATCACTTAACATTGAAAGCTGCGGATGCTCAGCAGGTTAGCTTAATATAATCTGCTTCTCTGGTAGTTGTTTTAGGTTGGCTTTGTGAGAATTGATAGCCTTCTGCTTCTTGATCTTCAGTGTTGCATGAAATTTAGGCCTGACAGCTTGTTCTGGAATTTCACTCAATCCAAATATTCCCATATTTGATTCAAATTCTGGAGAAACTGCCTGTTCATGTGGTGAATGAGCATCAACGTTTTGATGGAATTAGGTTTAAAGAACCCTTTGCTGCCTTTAAAGATAACACTATGGATCGGATGATAATTTTGCCTGACCTGTGTGAATAGATATCCAATGGCCTTGCCTCTAGTCTGGCACTATATACACTAAAGTTGTTCTGTCTGGGATTATGTAGCCTCTGTTGCTTACTAAAGTATCACTGTTTTATAGTGTGGTTGCTGCAATATCTGATGAGTCTGTTTACCATCTAGCAGCATTTAGTCAAACCTCTTGTAACCTTTTGTTTCTAGTATTCTCTGTAATCAGATTTCATAGCAACCAAAGTCAGATGCTTGCTATCCATCAGATGATCAGTCTGTCAGCAACTGTTGGCAAGGAATGCTCTTCCTATTACCACTCCAAGTACCAGTTTTCACTTAAAGGTCTGACGTTATTGTGGAAATGGTGCTGCTGCCACCAGACCCTGTGCCTCAGGTTCTGCACTGACCATGTAATTTGAAGATTGATGGCCTTGCTCCGCATCGGTGCAAAGGTGGTTTTCAGGAACCGTCATAAGGAAATGCAGTCCTTGGACAGCCTCCTGATGGAGCAGAGCTGCTGTTCTTTTAATCTTGTTGATTTACGCTGTCATTTACATTTGTAATTGCCCAGAGTTCAACTACTGGGCAGCTGTAATGGTTTATAGACAGGACACATAATGTGAATGTTTGACTAAAAGCAGGGGCCTTTCTCAAGGGAAGCGACTGGCACTGTCATACTGTAGACAGTATGAACCCTCAGTCATACTACAAACATATAGTGGGTATGTTCAAAATACCATTATCTGTCTAAAAATTATATCACAAGAGGCTCAAGATAAACATCATGGTAGACTGATCTGATGATGGAAAGGTGGTTTCTCCTGACTGCTGCCTCTCACTACTTTTGTGCTCTTTAGTTTAAACAAATCCCCTTAATTCAGGTTTTACATACCAGAGTTTGATATAACTGTGTTCTGAAAAGGAAAATAAAGTATATGGATACCTTGGGTCAGGGTAATTAAAGGTAAAGGGTCCAGATTACTCTATAACATAAGGAAGAGAGAAGGAGGTGACGTGCATACTATGTGTTGCAGTTTTCTGATATACCTATAGGCCTGATAGGGACACACTGAGGAAAAATACTGTGGTTACAAAGTTTTAGCTGTTGGGAAGAAATGCTACCTTGTAGACTCAACATAGGAAAGTAACTTGCTGTTAGTAAGTTTGGGATGACAGTAAGCTGAGAGGAAGTGTCAATCTGCTGGAGAGTAGAGGAGCTCTGCAGAGGGATCTGAACAGGCTGGATTGATGGGCTTAGAACAACGGGATGAGGTTTAACAAGGCCAAGTGCTGAGTCCTGCATTTGGGACACAACAACCCTGTGCAGCTCTACAGGCTTGGGGAAGAGTAGCTGGAAAGCTGCCTGGCAGAGAAGGACCTGGGTGTGTTGGTCAACAGCTGGCTGAACATGAGCCAGCAGTGTGCCCAGGTGGCCAAGAAAGCCAATGGCATCTTGGCTTGTATCAGAAACAGGGTGGCCAGCAGGTCCAGGGAAGTGATTTTGCCCCTGTACCTGGCATTGGTGAGGCTGCACCTCAAATACTGTGTTCAGTTTTGGGCCCACTGCAAGAAAGACATCGAGGTGCTGGAGTGTGTCCAGAGAAGAGCAACGAAACTGGTGAAGGGTCTGGAGAACAAGCCTTATGAGGAGTGGCTGAGGGAACTGGGGTTCTTTAGCCTGGAGAAGAGAAGGCTGAGAGGAGACCTTATTGCTGTCTGCAACTACCTGAAAGGAGGTTGTTGTAGGCTGGGCGTTAATCTCTTCTCCCGAGTAAGAAGTGACGGTATGAGAGGAAATGGCCTCAAGTTGCACCAGGCGAGGTTTAGATTAGATATTAGAAAAGTTTTTTTCATCAAAAGTGTTATCAGTCACTGGAATTGGCTGCCCAGGGAGATGGTTGAGTCATCATCCCTGGAGGTATTTAAAAGATGGGTAGGTGAGGTGCTCAGAGATGTGGTTTAATAGTGGACAAGTGTGGTTGTACTCTATCTCAAAAGTCCTTTCCAACCAAATGATTCTATGAAAGTGGGATTTTGAAAGTGAACAAAGTTCACCCTGTATTCTTTCCATGGATTCTCAAGAACTCGGCCATTCAGTGTGATTTGCTCTTTATTGCAGGACATTGCTTTTATTTTCTATATCTCATTCTAACTCTCAAACTGTATTGAGCTTAAATATACAAAAAAGCATACTCTTAAGTTGAGATGAGTGTTCAAGAAAAAAGGGAAACCACTTAAAGGTGTGATATCACTGAACTTTGAATATATTGAATTCTTCTCCATGTGGTTTTTATTCAGAAATAGTGACTACTGTCATGGTAGCCTCATCTGTCAGAGAGGGACAATGGAAAGCTCAGTCTTGGATGAAAGCTGAGAAGACACACCTTGAAAGTTCCTTATTACTCTAAAATTAAGCAATTGTATTGCCTTCCTAGCTGGGATAATTGGAGTGGTAATTGAAGTCTGCATTCTTCTCCCAGAGTTGATCAAAACACCTTCCTTTGAAAGACTTTTTGTCTGTCAGCAAGAAATGTGGTTAGATTAAAAGGACTGGGAACAGTCTAGGCTTCACACCCCTGCACTAACCTTCCTGTTAATTGAGATGGCCTTTCTGCATAGAACAACTTAATGTAGAAAAAATAATTAGTGGACTATTTTCAGGAAATTCTAGTTACTAATTAGTGATTCACTGAAAGTGTAATGGACACAAAGGTGTGTAGTACTTTTAAGTATAAGCTGTTTCTTAAAAGAAATCCAACTTTCTCAAGTATTTTTCTTACCATTATTACTGTCACTTTTGAGGGTTAAATATACAAATGATCGTTTTTGTAGCTAGACTGTGACAAACATTTAAATATTGGGATAGTATTTTGTTTCTTAGAATAAAACAAAGTGTCTTATAGCTTAGCATCTTTCACAAACTGTTGCCCACCTAAATGCTACTAACTTTAAAAATAAGTTTACTTGGAAAGAGACAGCTAGAATGTACATATAGGGGGGTTTTTGTATTCTAGCCTGTAGGGTCAGGAGCCAGGACAAAAAACAAAACGTGGATTTCACCAGGTTCTGCAATTGTTTTCTACTCAAAATGGTTTTAAATAGGCTCTGTCCACATATGAAAATTTTGTCACTATATTACATTCTGAAAAGTTTGGTTAAACCAGTATAAAGCCACAATATTGAAAAATTGGTGTCTATAGGGGAATTTGCAACATTGTTTAAGAAGTTTAGGTTGGCCTGGCTAGTTTTTTTTCATTCCCTTTGGGAGAAAAAGTCAGTAAGGGTCTGTTGTTAATGAAGATTTTATACCTTTTTATCTCTCCCTCCTTCCCTCCCTGATACACATCCATGTGTTGCTTTCTCTGCTAGCTAGCAAAGGCCATCCTTTCCATCAGTTCAGTTAAATAAGTCTCTTTGGCTGACACAGGTCATCAGCCAGCGTACAGACACCGACAAAATGCCAGCACAGAGGTGCTCTAGTGCCCTAAGGATGCTGACAGCCGAGAGCCTTGGGCTCTGACCGCGATACACTCGCTCCACTGCTGACGCAACTTTGGCATTGGCTGAAGCAGCCAGGTGCCTAAAGCCCCAGAGATGCGATGGCATGGGCAGCTGCATGGTGACAGACTCCCAGAGGCTATCCTTGCTTGTGCAGACACAGCCTAATAGCTGATAGGGTTAATATGTGCAAGGTGAAAAGGTCTTCGAGGTGACTGAGTGCCACAAAATATCTTCATAGACAATAAAAAGGCTGTCAGACAGGTTAGTAAAACTCTGCTGGGAGGAGGGAGGTTTTTTTAAGCCAGGAGTAGACCCAAAGAAATTAACAGTGATACAGTAGTTAAAATACAAATAGCTCAACATCTGTGATGAGTAGGTCTGACCTCCTCATTCCAGCTGGATTAATTTTAATAGCTATTCAAATATTAGATTTGAGATCTACGTACACACAAGGAAGAATAAAATGTTTAGACTTCACTGTTTAGTGCACTAGATATCCTGTATCTGATGTCATTTTATAAACAAGTTCTTAGTAGGAAAGTTCTAGATACCAGAACGTGTAAGCTTTAGTTTCAAGTCTTCCGATATATTCAGGATGCTGATTTGGAATGAAATAGTCTGTTGGATATTTTTTTTCCTGTAATTGGTACCTGTCTTATTGCAAAAAGAATGAAAAATTTTGCTAGGAAAAATATTTCTGAAGTTTTACTCAGCGTAGAAGAGAGATTATCAGTAAATCATATTTTATATTCGCCTCATAGGGAAAGTATGCGGGGAGGCATTATTTTATACTTATTCGTGTTTAGATATGGGAGCAGTTTCACTTAACTAGCCGATATGCTCTGTTTGGATCAAATTTCTAGAGTTAGAAAATTGAGTTGTTGAAGATGGAGGTCACTTCTGAAAACTGAAGAAAGATTTCTTGGTGCTCTGTTCAATCAAACATTCCAATTATCTAAGCCAGGCTTATGGTAATTAGATAAATTACATGGTAGGAGAAGCACCACCAACTTTCTGAAGTCATGGCAGCATGTTTTTCATTCCCAAGTTGGGGGTCAAATGCTCTGATAGAAATTCAGCAGGACCGGAGAGGCTTTCAGAGCATCTGCTAATGAAACTAGTTGAGGCTTTCAGTTTGATATCCGTTTTTTTTCTTTGTTGGTAACCAGTTGTAGTTTGACTATAGTCAAAAGAATATGAAGTCATAATTCTGCTGCTGAAGTAAAAGCAGAAAATTATAGAACTTGCACTGTTTTTTTCCTAAATTGGTTCTCTCTAGAAGCGTGGCCACTGGCTTAGAGTTTGTGCAAAATGGTCTATCTTCTGAAAAGTACCCAGAATCGTAATCTCATTGTACTGTTGCGAGGAAAATCTGTCTCAACAGAGCATTTTTTTTTTGCAAAGTTTTCTTATAAGCATTGTAAGGTATTTTTATTAGCTTGAAGGACATCAAGCTGTATTCTTCTTTGGTTACTAGGGCAACAGAGGAGTCTTTGCTTCATATTAGACACAAAATCTTTTCAGGTTGTGCAATATCATAAACTCTGGTATCTATGATTGAGCAGAAATTTATGCCAGGTTGTTTGTTTCTTAACTCCCTTATTTTTATTTTACCTAAGTTTTATGTGACGTGAAGGTGTGCTCAGTGCAAAAGGTCAAATTCTTTTAGAAAGAAAGAAATAAAAGCCACTATGGAAATGCAGTTCGTATCCATATGTAATACACTGATTCTACAGACCAGACAGTGGCAATCAAGTTGTCAGAGGTGAATTTTGTGATCTTGGCTTGCATGTTTTCAGAGGCTAAAAATGCTGAAAGTTAGCAGCTCTGGCTTCTTGGGGTAAGAAGGCTCTTTTCTTGACATAGAGAAGCTGTTGCTTTTTATGTAGTTCCGACTGGACAGCATAACACGATCATTCTTGGACTCTAATCCTGTGGAAGCAGGTGATGCTGCTAAGAAGGTTTTGAATTAATTGTTAGACCTGTTCTTGAAGACTGTAAAAGTATAATTTTAATGAGCTGGAGAAAATCCTATTAGAATAGTTTAAGTATGGAGGGGGATTTTTATCAGTGATTATATATTGGTTAAAGGAATGTAAGATGGTGTACACTTTGAAGAGTGAAATAATTCTTTAGAGGGCTATAGTCTTTTAGAACTTTTAAAATGCATATGCATTTGACTATTTTTGCTAGCCAAAGTTTTTACTTTGTGTAGTAAAGTTTTGCTTTATTTAGTTTAAATAAACAAGGATAAAGAGATTGAAGTTGTCATTTACTTATGTTTGAGCTTTAGTTAATTCCATAAAATCTGGTTAGTTCAGTTTGCTTTCATAATGCTAGGATATATGTCTATCTTGAGACCTGTAAGTATAATTATCAGTTCCTTTACATAAGCAAATACCTGTAAATATTTGTATAGCTTTGGCATTTGTTTCTCAGCCCATTTTCTGTCAAAACAAGCCACATGCAACTCAGCTTTCTGCTTCTCTTCCTCCATTGCCTGCAAGTAATTTTTGAATTCTGTGGCAGAGCTAAACTAAATTACGCGGTGGGACAAGTTCCCAAAGAGGTTGTGGAAAATGTGTCCTTTGGGGTTTTCAGGACTGAACTACACATAGCCCTGAGCAATCTGGTTGAGAACTCCTGGCTGACCTTGTTCTGAGCAGGGTGTTAGACTACAGACCTCCCCAGTGGTTTTGTGGTTCGAAGTCTGGAATGAGTTAGAAACCTAAATAATGATTAAGTTCTATCTGAATTCTTGTTCAGAAAGAGACCCTGCCACTGCTGTAGTTGTAGAAAACACTGTGGCATGCGCTCAATCCTAATTATGGACCGGAGAATGGTGAGGGCAAGAGCTATAAGCAGAAGCTTTAGATATCAATACTGACCAATTCTGTAAGAAACTAGACCTGCTGTTGTCCTCTTAAATTACTTGCCAGGTTCCTGTGCTTTATAGAAGGTATGGATGTTTCTTTAGTTTTTCCAAATGGAATATTAACAATGCATTTGTCTCAAAGATTTTTCTTTAATGCAGCTACAGGCATGAACTTTGCATCTGAATTGGTACTAATCTGTTTTGTCACTTCCCTTCTTCTCTTCCATCTTTGTTAATGTTTCCTTGTGCAGTAGGCTTCCAGGATGTTTTAAAATATTACAGTAAATCATCTAAAGGCTTGCATGTCAAGAGAGATCCTTCTGAGAGAACTTCCTGGTGACAAAGCACGTGTTTAATGCATGTTGGGGTCAGTGTCAAGTTCTTTGAACACAGAAATGTAATAAATTAAAAATATAAAACAATTAGAATCTGTAGATTTGCTGAATGATGTGCAAGAGAGTTATATTGCATTTAATAGGTATCTGCATTTTTCATTGCCTTTACAAAGGGACCTGTTCAATTCTGCATCGTCAGACAAAGCAGGCATTTTGACCTTGTAGAAGTTTTATATGGAGAGGAAAGGAGTAGGAGAAATCTCTTAGTTTCAGCGTATGTTTTAAGCCCTTGCAGTTTCTTCTCAAGCTGGTGGAGTTGAAGTGAGGTAACAACCTTGGCTTTGTCCCCCATGCTGGTGTTGTTGCTCCTGGTCTGAGTCACGCCTAATCCAAAAGCTGTATTGTTTCTGCTGGCAAACTCAATATTAGCGCAGAATCTGGCCTAACATATCCTTTCTCAATACTTATAAAGAAAACCTGAAGATCTGTGGTGTTATGTAGCCTACTGCTGAGAGTAACTGGAATGCATGATGATCTTCTTTTCAAGAGCGAGCCAAACTGCTCATGTGTCTTTCAGGGTGTCCAGGTTGCCTCCATCACTAAGGATCATAGAGTTATTAGGTTGGAAAAAAAACTTTGAGATCATCAAGCCCAACCCTACCTGTCCACTATTGAATCGTATCCCTAAGCACTTCATCTACCTGTCTTTTAAATACCTTCAGAGACGGTGACTCAACCAACTTCTTGGGCAGCCTGTTCCATTGCCCAGTAGCCCTTTCAATGAAGAAATTTTTCCTGATGTCTAATCGGAATCTCCTGGTGCAACTTGAGGATATTCCCTGTCATCCTATCTTCTATCACTTGGGAGAACAGACCAGCACCCACCTCTCTACAACCTCCTTTCAGGCAGTTGTAGAGAGTGATGAGGTCTCCCCTCAGCATCCTTTTCTCTAGGATAAACAAACCAGGTTCCTTCAGCTGCTCTTCATAAGACTTTTTCTCCAGTCTCTTCACCAGCTTCACAGCTCTTCTCTGGACACCCTCCAGGACATCAATGCCTTTCTTGTAGTAAGGGCCCCAAACTGATCACAGTATTTGAGGTGCAACCTCACCAGTGCTGAGTACAGGGGCAGAATCGCTACCTTGGTCCTGCTGGCCACCCAGTTTCTGATACAAGCCAAGATTCCATTGGCCTTCTTGGCCACCTGAGCACGCTGCTGGCTCATATTCAGTCGGCTGTCAACCAACGCCCCCAGGTCCTTCTCTGCGGGGCAGCTTTCCAGCTACTCTTCCCTAAGCCTGTAGCGCTGCACAGGGTTGTTGTGTCCCAAATGCAGGACTTGGCCTTGTTAAACTTCATCCTGCTGGTCTAAGCTCATCGATCCAGCCTGTTCAGATCCCTCTGCAGAGCCTCCCTACCCTCCAGCTTACCCTACCCTACCCTTCCCACTTCCTCTCAGCTTAGTGTCATCCATGAACTTATGAAGGGTATGTTCAATCCCTCCATCCAGTTCATTAATAACAATATTGAACAGAACTCAACCCAGCACTGAGCTCTGGGGGACACCACTTGTGACCGGCCTTCAACTGAATTTAACTCCATTTAACTCTTTGGGCCCAGCCATCCAACCAGTCTTTTACCCAGCAGAGAATGCACCTGTCCCTGTCAGTGGTAGCCAGTTTCTCAAGCTGAATCCTCTGAGAAAGTATGTCAAAGACTTTCCTAAAGTCCAGGTACACACAGGACAGGTGTGTCCAGGTACAGTCCAGATATCCACAGCTTTCCCTTATACATTAAGCATGTAGCCTTGTTATAGATGGAGATCAGGTTAGTTTGGCAGGACTTGCCTTTCATAAGCCCATGTCGACTGAACCTGATCACCTGGTTTTCTTGCATGTGCTGTGTGGTAGCACTTAAGATGACCTGCTCCATGACCTCCCCTGGCCCTGAGGTCAGACTGACAGGCCTGTAGTTCCCTGGATCCTCCCTCCAGCGCTTCTAGTAAATGAGCATAATGTTTTCCAACCTCCAGTCAACTGGAATTTCCCCAGCCAGGACTGCTGGTAGATGATGGAAAGGGGTTTGGCAAGCACCTCTGCAGCTCCCTTAATACCCTTGGATGGAATCTATCCATCCGCATAGACTTGTGAATGTCTAATTGGCCAAGCAGGTCTCAAGCAAGGTCTCTCTTGCATCGTGGGAGCTTTGTTCTGCTCCACCCCCACCCCCCGTCTTCTGGCTCAGGAGGCTGAGTACCTGGAGAACATCTTACCTTACTGAGATCTTATGGAAGATCTAATGGAAGATCTTAAGGAAGATCTCAGAAGCGTTAAATCTAATGACTCATTTTCTTCTGATGGAGAACAGATGTTCAGAATTCAAGGTACTGGATTGAAATCATGAAGGAAGTCTGTAGCAGAATATGGAATTGAACCCACATAGCTCTAATTATTTTTTAGCTTTCTTCTCACTTTGTTTAATGTGTTTTCTGCAAAGTATCAGAGGATAAATTTGAAGTGGTTAAATCTGGAGGGGGAGAAGGTCATTTTAATGACTTTTTTTTTTTGTGACTTCAAAATACAAATAAAAGATAAATGGTAGTCTCTAATATTAGTATCTTCCATATGTTGTACTTTCAGTAGGTGCTGAAAAACTTGACATATCCAGTCATGCTCATTATATTGGAATAGACATTAATGTATTAGTATGGCATATGGCTTAAAAATATCGAAGACAGAAAAACTAATTTTTAAGAATAATTTTCAGTTATAGACACAAAGTTGAAATACTTAAATATGAGGCCTAGTTTTCAGTATGCTGAGCCATTCCTACATCTGCTAGCAGCAATTTTCAAAAAAAATTAGATGCTTAAATTCAGCATCTGGAAATCTTGAGGAAGAATTTTGAACTTAACCATACTGCACCTCATAATCCATTCATAATTTTCTGGATAGCTAGACTTTCTTCAATGCAAATAGAGTATAGAGACAACAAATGAATGAAATCAATGCACTTCTGAGAATCTCAGATTTGTAAAACATTCTGATTTTCCTGTTGCTTTTAGAAACAAGAGAATTGGCTGGTATAGAGAAAGTAAGGCATAACGCCTTGCATTTTATATAGAATTGGAACTTGAGATAATTGATTCTTAAACTGTAACAAGGAATAGAAAGTTCTTATTTGTAAATTCTAGTGTTTCTAAATAGCTAAGTGTGGCCACAACTTCAGAATTTCAGCAGGATGGTGTTGATGCTTGATTGTATAAGATGAGAATTTTGATTGACATAGAGAGGGAACTCAAGGATTAAAATATTGTTTGGCTAGCCTAACAGCAAACCTTCTGCTATGCAGAGAGATGCTATGTATTGCTTAGTCTTTTCAGTCTTGATAGACTTCAGTGCTAGATATGAATAGCAATGATATAAACTAGGGAGAGGTGTCCTGTTTAAGGTGAAATCTAACCTCTTGTTTGCGAAGGCTTTCAAGCATCTGAAACAGCAATGTTGAGAACTTTTGCTACTCTTGTCATAGGCTCCTTGTTGTCATCCCCTGTGCTCAAAATGCCGTTTGCCTCTCACTTCCTATTCCAAAGCCTTACTTTGAGAGGAACCAATAATGTCATTGGACATAGCTTAAACATTTATGGAGTTCTGCAAATGTGCTGAGAAAAGGCCTGCCTAAGATCTTGATGATCAGAGATTTTTCTTTAGGACTTCCCAATAGTGAACTCTTTCTCCCATAAGGCATGTTGGCAGGCCGTTGAATTTTCAGGTATACTTGCTGTTTTACCATTTATCCAGGTGACAGAGCTGAAGATAGGCTTTTTGTCTGCAGTGACTTGCAGAACCAGGCTGAACATGTGGAAGGAGTTTAGTTATTCTGTTATTCTATTTAGTTGCCCCATGAGGTCTTAGATGTGGAAAATCCTCTAAAGATGAGAATTTGTCTCTGAAGTGATTGGAAATAGCCTGGAAACTTCTTTCATGTCCTTCATGCAGAAATGACATGCATCATGCTTTTCCCTCTGTTGCAGCAAAGGAATGTGGGTTTAACAGATAGCTTTTGAGTATGTTTCAGATAGTACCATCCACCGTTCTTGTCCCTTGGATGTTCTCAGCTGTAAGCTGCCTGGAAATAATGTGTTCAAGTGCTCTGGCTGAAAAGTGCTTATAGGAGCAGTTGGGAAACAAATATATGGAGAGCTTCATTACATTGGGTTTTGTTGTTGTTGCTTCTTGGGCTTTTGCTTGGAAGAGGACTGTTTCTTCTAATTACTTACAAGCACAGTACCAAGGATGAGCCTACCAAACTGGTGCTGGTTGAGACTTTTCCTAGACCCTGAAACCAAACTGGGAAATTTAAGCTGACTATAACCACAGAACTGAATTGCTTTTGAAGTATTTTATTTAAGTTGAGCTGATTATTTCCAGCAAATTTTGTGTACGAGAACTAAGTTTCTGAAACCTCCTCGGAAGTGATATGGTGTGGTTTATTATTCTAATATTATTCTTCATGTTGTTTTATAGTTATTATTTAATTTGCTGTCTGATGACTAAGTACAATTACCCTGACTTTGTATGCCTCAGCCCTACCCATCTGAAGAGTTTGTTTCCCAAGGGCTGCATAAGAAGTCTATGTCCAAGCCTAGAATAAAATGTTAGATCCGCAGTCCTGCAATTAGGGCATACACCGTTCTTTATAGCAAAATAATTCATGACTTGGCTACCTAATGGCAGTGGGATGTCCAAAAACTCTTTAACATCTACTCATATATAAAAGGGATTTGAAGACTTTTTTTTTTTCAGTTTGGAGTTGTTGCTTAAGTAATTAAATCCTTACACAATATAGCTTACAAAGCTGAAGAGTAAATGCAGTTAATAGGTAAACTGGAATAATTTGTTTGTATATGAATGGTGGGGTTTTACAGCTGTTCTGTATGGATTTGCCCGAGAAGCTGTGATAGTTATAAGAGAGCAGCGTGCTCAAGCTATGCAGAAACCTACTTCTCTTTAGATCTTCTTGTCTATCTCCTGGCACATTCTGTTCATGAGTACAGGTATAGGCACATCTTCACTGGTGTGTATTTGCAGGACTTCATAGAAAAAGATGTAGTAGCTCTGCAGCCAGAGTCCCTGCTGTTGAGTTTTGTTGAAACTCATAATGTTTAATGTTTTTAAAGCTACCAAAATACAAGGAATTTGGGATTGGGAAAAAGTGCTATGTCCTCTCTGCCTGAATGCCTTAAGACAAGGTAGTAGTTGCTTTAGAAGTATGTATGTATCTTTTCTGCTGCTTTAGTTCAAGAATGGGAAGCTTTCAACAAAGGGCTTAGATTGTGGGTTTTTTCCCTTGACAATTCTGTGGTCTTGCTTCCTCTCATCCTGGTGTCTGAGACGCCAGGAGTCAGACTAGGAAACATTGGATGTCTTGTCTTATCCTCTGAAGTTGATGTAAGTTTTGACGATTGAAGATTCTGCATTGAACCTTGTGTGAAAGGGATAAGAGAAGTTCTTGATGGTTACATTTGGGATATGCTCTTTCTCTAAATGAGGAAACTTGAAGCTATGACAGGCTTTACTGAAGGCAATCAAAGTTTGAAAGTTATGTTTTGAAACATTGTTTAGTAATATCTATGTATGAATTGGTAAACAATCTATTAGATTTAACTGTTATTTAATTGTCCTTTATTTCATATTACCCAGAATTCTTTTCCTGTGTATTTTGGCAGGATTCTTACTACAAATATTTTTTAAGTCTATTTTTACTGACCTTCTGATATTATTTGCATCATTGTCCCTAATATCTTTATCCCTTACATTACTTTCCTTTTTTGAAATACTAGCAAAAATGTCAGAAATACATTAAAAAAAACAACACACACACACACCCCCCCCCCCAAAATGACTATGAAAAACACAGAGGGGAAGACGCCCTGTATGTAGAAGGTAATAAAGCTGTTTTAATATTGGAGACTCCTTTTGATGATTAGTGGTTCCAGTGTTTAATGTGTAAAACTAAAAATCATACGTCTTTCCATAAACATCAATAGGACTTAAGCCCATTTATAAGAAATGGTCTTTAAGAATACATGATTTTTCCTCTTAATTTGTTTTTATTTTAAAGAAAGTTTGTGTTGAGCATATTTGCCTCTGATGAAGTTCAAGCAAAAATCCTAGAAAATATGCAACAGTCCCAGAATGTGAAATTTGAAATCGGGAACCTGTTTGAAATTATAATGTATTCTCCTGTACTGGTACTCCCCTTATCCACAGTTTAGGGGTACTTGGCAATCTCTAGCATAGGTTAAGGCAATCAATCAGTTTTATTAGCCTTTGTGTACATATTTTTTTAAATTCTTCTTTTTTTTTTCTTCATTTTACTATATTTTCACTGCCTGTCGTCTTTGTTTTTATCTTTACCTAATGACAGCTCTAACAAGAAATCTGAAAGCTACCTTGTAAAGGAGATTCAAATGGGATGTCAGGTACTGCCCATGTTTTTTTTTCTGAGTAAGATTAAATGTAGAAAACATAGGAGGTAAAAATCTCTGAAGATCATTTACGTGACATTCATCTTGAGGCTTTCTGAATGTTTGCAGCTATTTTTCAAAGGATGCGTATTAGTTTAAACAGAAATGTGGATGATGTATGTGCTGTGTGAGGTAAAATGTGACAACTGTTAATTGCTGTGTGACATGTAAGGCTGTGTGGTCAGTGGTGCATAGCTGAGCCACATAAAACATTTAAAGTCTGTGTATTTATTTATTCCATGTGGCTATGGTGTCCCTCTTCCGGAAAACCAAGGGATTTACTGTGGCCTGTTGGTCCCAGAAGCTCATTAAATATGGACAACAGGGTAGGGTTTGGGGTGGAATAATTATCTGGGTGTTGGAAATACATGCTGGTTGTCTTTTTATGGAGCAACGACTATATCTTGCCATTAGTGATAATCTTAAATATGATGATGTTTGTCTCTGCACCAGCATCTTTCATGAGGCTACAAATGACTCCCATTGTGTTATTCAGGAGTTGCCACTGCTCAGTATCTGTTGTGCCAGAGCTTAAGGTAGTGAGATCACTTAAACAGGATGAAGTACCTTGTTCTTTAAACGTGTTCTGCAGGCACCTGTAGTTGGTCTTGCAAAAATTTCTTCCTGAAGAGGCCTTGAAAAGTCGAGCTTTCATGTGCTGCATTTGAGTATATTTCTGACATGCTCTGCTATGATGTTTGTGCTTCACTAATACAGAGGAAGCTGGCAACAGTTCTCATTTTCAGGTGACCCTCATGCTTTTCATTAGGAATGATTAGTGCTGCTCAAGCTTTGCAGCAGTCCTGAGAAAATGGGATTTTCCTGCTCCAGGAATGTGCTGCTTCTGTAGTGCTAAGGGATAGGCAGGGGAAGATGGGGCTGCGCTGAAAGGCAAGACCTCTGCCCAGCTTCCATCCTGCCCAGCACACATCCTGCGATGGCAGCAGAAGCCCAGCACGTCAGGGCTCTGGTATAGGTGATGGGGCTTTTGCCTTTTTTGCTCTCCAGAAGTATTTGTGAGTAGGTTAGATCTTACTTGGAGCTTTTGGAAGAATTTGTGGATTCCTGGGTTTGATGGAAGGGGTTCTGCATTGCTGCTTGGGCCAGGCATTTTTTTTTTGTTAGTTTTTTTTTCCCCTTGGTAAAGAAACTGGTTTTTTATTGGGTCACTGAAATTCAACAGGGTGAAAACCCCTGGAGGGAAGAGATGTTCTTCTTCCCATAAGATTATTAGAATTGTGTAATTCCACTACATCTGAGAAATTACCTTTTCCTGCTTGTGGGCCTGTGCTGCCACATACCACCTCGGTGATGGGTGTGCCAACATCTGGCCAAGTCCAAAGCTCTGCAAATAGTGAGTGGTGCTTCCAGGGGCAGGCAGAAGTTGCTTCCAGGAAGATCAGCAGCTGTGGTAAGGAGAGCATTGAACCAGCAATCTCCCCCATACTCATCAGAAAGAAATTTGCCCGGGATACTAAATAGGGCAGGAAATTCTGGCAGGATTGTGAGGTAATGGGTGGAAAGCCAGCCTGAACTTCGGAGCCTGTAAAGCTTGATTTAATCAAGAGCCAGGATTTCCATTATGTGTTTTCAGAATCTGTAAGCTGGAAAGTACAGTGTGGAGACCCTTAGGGACTCTGAATAAAGACAAGCAGGAGTTGATGTGAAGCCACATAGTTTCTGTAAAGACCTATTAGTTCATGTATGGCACTATCCAACACACAGTCAATCCATCATCATCTTGGTATGTACACATCTGGTCTGGCTCACCCATATTCGGCCTGGAATTGACTGGACTGATACTGAACTGGAGCTCATAAGCCCATACCTGAGCCAGTCTTCTGCTCAATATCCATGGTCTGTTTTCCCATTATTTGCCATCTTCCAGCCTCCATTTTTCTAGATAATGGATGTTGAGTTTTCTACATGGAAGGACAAATTGTGTGACTATATACGTGTGTATGAATATTATAGACAGCTTTTATATGTATTACAGACTGGCGCGAGTGTATTTATATCTCTCTAAATACAAAGTATATGTAGTCATACAGAGTATGCATATAGAAAGTATTTTCTCTGTAAAGTTGATTACTCAAAAATTAGGTAATACAGGGATGTATTTTGCAAAAGCATCTTTATTTTTGCCCTCTGAGGAGGTATTTGATGACTTAATGAGAGTTTTGTAGGAACATTTTCTTACCTAATTTAATGCTGTGATGTGACTGTTGGATGAATCTGAATTATAAAGTGAATAAGGCCATTGACTGCAGGATTCTTATCTCATTTTAAGTGGTAAAGGTAGGTGCTGAATAGGACTAATGCAAGAGGCAAAAGCAGGAAAAATCAATACAGAAAAGTGCTTCTGTCTCTTCTACCTGATAGATCATAGATGGTCCTGTGCAAATAAATTAAATTAGACTTTTCACATCTATCCTGTCAGTTCCTCAGTTCCACTTTTTGTTCTCTAGTATGAAACTAGTATTTTGACCGTTCCATTTCCCAGGTGCTGAGTACTCATAGTAAAGAGGTTTCCAGATACTTAGTTGCCTAGTTTTTCCAAGGTTGTTAAACATTTTCTAAGCACTGAAATATTACAGTGGAACTGGCTATAGATCTGCAACAAGTATGTGGGGAGGTTCCTCATATGTTTCTCAACAAATTGCAGTGATCTTACAGAACGAGAGGTGTTCTTGTGTTCTGGCTCATCTACTTTACTGAATACTTCTCAAGTGGCTTCTTTGAATTTCTCAGGTTTTCCCACTGCTAAAATTGAGAAGATACAAAATACCTGAAGGAGCTCGGGTAGGGGGTAGGTTTGGGGCCCTCAGATATCAAGTAGTGCAGTGAAGGTATCCCCGATTCCACTTTCATTGAAGGGTTTTTAATGCTGTATGGCAAATACAATAAGATGTGCATCTGAGCAATAAAGGTAAAAAGTAATGTTGAATTGCTCTTTTATCTGTTGAGTGTCATCCATCTTATGTAATTAAAGACTATACTATCATGTGCTTAAATGCGGGAGGACAGATTTCAAGATGCTTGGGTGCATTTTGGTACTTAATTAATGGCAACCTAGCTCTTGCAAGAGTTTCAAAGGTATCGTTGTGCTAAATACATCCACAGAGTGAGAAATGGATTGTGTCTCTTCAGATGGTAAACAGGGATAGGATAAATCATGGAAATTCTCTACAATTATTGACCACTGCCTTAGACTCTGGATTAAATGACATTCCAGTAGTTAGATAAGAGACAAAGTTTAGAATTTCATCTTTATCTTGGACCAACTTTTGATACTACTGTGGTGATGTGAGAGTTGTTGAGGTGGTCTGAGAAATTACTGCCCTGTATCTTTTCTGACTCTGTATGAGCCCACCATCCCTGCAGTAGAGCTGACAGGAGTGCATAGGTTCCCTGTTCTGGTCCAGACTCTTGACAGCTGAGCTTCATCATGTCTGGTAGGTTAGACTGAGCTGCTGGAGGTTTCTCTTAACCAGCTGAGGCATGTGGACTAGCTCTGCTCTGCTGCCCTGCCTGGGAAGGTGAGCAGGAGGTATGGAGGAGTAATAGATGGCTTAAGGACAGTGACGTCTTCAACTCTTGCAGGTGTCAGCTGTGACTTGTCTGTCCACATCTCAGTCTTACTCAGGTGATTTACCTTGAAGTAGTACTACTAAGCTAATACAAAGTAGAAAATCAGGTTTAAATTGAGGGACCCATCTTGTTTCTCTTAGCTTTTAAACCAGATGAAGATCTAAAAGCCATAATCAGTTTTTCACCAGTGTTAAGAGCGTTTTGGAAATAGGCCCAGTGGGGTTTTTTCTCTGTTACGGCAAATATGTAAATTTAAAACCTGACTGAACACTTGTTTAGTTCCATGTCTGAAGAAGGGGTTTATGCATGTGAGGATGGAAGGAAAAAAAAAAAGTAATGCAGGCATTTTAATGTAAAAAGAATTTGGCAAGGCTCCCCTTGCAAGGAGGTGCAAAATAATAAATTCCTTCAGAGCTTATATGATCTATTGTGCTGTCCAAGTTGATTATGAAACAAGACTGTGATAGTATTGCCTAGAACTTTTTTCTTTTCAGCTTGTTTAACAGGCATAATGATTTGAATACTGTAAGGGACAGTTATATATTGTGTATTGGCTAATACGTGTTCTTATGTAATGGTGCTTTGTGTGTACAGTACTTGAAGTGGGCTGCAGTTCCTGAAATTTCAAATTAATTTACTGGCACTTTGATTTTTCTCAGTTTTATTGTTAATCCAAGGATTCTATATATATTACCCAAAGGTAGGTAAATGTATCTTTGAAAGGGAGGGGGATGCATCCTCTTTATCATAAGCAGGGAATACAACAGGATTCCTGACTCTATGCCTCCTCTCCTGTTTAGGGAGAAAGGGGACAATGCTGAAGGGAGGGCTGGACATACATCCTGTTCTTGCACCTTAACTGAGACTGTCCACATAGGAAAATATTATATTCCTAGTTTTTGTAGCATGAAAGTGTTCTTGGCAGATTTCCTGGTGGAAAGAAATTTCAGAGGATGAAACATTCCCTAGGACTCCAAGAAATCTCTGGGAGGAAAGAGATATGCAACAGATTGCTAGAATGCAAGATACACAAAGTATTTTTTCAGCATAAAATTTTAAGACCATCCAAATGTCCTAGATGATCCTGTTGGGTCTGTAATTTTTGCAAATAGATGTTTACATTTAGAATGTTGTCTGTTTTAAAACATAATTAATGCTGTTATTTTTGTTTTAAACTGTAGGTATGAGAAGGTGCCAGTAATTCTGGTCGGTAATAAAGTGGACCTGGAAAGTGAGAGAGAAGTATCATTGAGTGAAGGCAGAGCCTTAGCTGAAGAATGGGGCTGCCCCTTTATGGAGACCTCTGCGAAAAGTAAAACAATGGTGGATGAGCTCTTTGCGGAAATTGTTAGACAAATGAACTATGCAGCACAGCCAGACAAAGATGATCCATGCTGTTCTGCGTGTAATATACAATAGCATTAAAAATTACCTAACCTGGACTTCATTTGCAGACATTTTGTAAGGTGGTAAAACTGTCTACTTCACTTCCTGGTTTGTCGGTCACTTGAAATACATCTGTAGTGAAGTAGCAACATTAACTCAGAGCTGAGCATTGAAAGTCAATCACTGACTCTGAATATAATTGGGTTAAATGACCACATCTCACCTGTTTTTTCCCTTTGAGCACCTGCAATTTTATGGCATAGCCAGTTGATCTACAGGGTCATTCCAGTCAAGCATACTTGTGTTGTCATGTGAGACAGCAACAACAGCAACTATTTCTGAAGAAGCTGAAAAACTTTTGGAAATGGGAAACAAAAGCAGTGGAGAGAATATCTCTGAAGACCATTCACTACTAGCATAAATGCAAAAAGAGAGCCAAGGCTTTCAGTGTCTAATTACCATGCTTCAGGATGTGCGCTATCACTCGTGGCCAAGTTTGTTCAGTCAAATATGTTGATTTCACCAGAACTTCTGGCAGTGTTAGAGGAAGAGGCTACCAGAGACATATATAGTTTGGATTTATTTTCAAAATTGATGCTTTTATTTCTACACTTAATCCCACATCTTGAAAAGGAAAAGATTGAATCGGCGTGTGAAATGAGAGGCAAGATCTGAAAACAAATGGCAGGTGAAGAAATAGTTGGCATTGGAATGTTTTAAATCTTTCATTTTGCTGCTCAAAAATGGAGGATCACTTCAGGTTTTGGTCTGCAAAAAGCCAAACAAACCCTCTGTTTACAAAGCAGGAAGCATCTTTATTTATCACTTTACTGAACCAGGAGGAAGCAACTGTGATGAAAAAAATTTGCTGAGCCTTACTAACAAGGAACACTTTAATAGATTAACTAGTACCATCTTGTAAGGAAAATTAAGCCATGTTGCGTCCGTATGTTCCCTTCTGCAGAAACCTCGTGGGACAGTATGAACATCCTGCATTTTTAAGTTTGTTAAAGACAACAGTTTTTCTTGCCTTTAAGGGCTACGTTCTCTGGTGTGATCCCTAACTAACCTTTGAAAAATCAAGTTTGCTATTTGATAGCTTTAATGTTGAAAACTTAAATTGAATAACATGAAATCATTTAGTTCAGAGGTGAAATAGTTATGGTTGTAATTCCTTAGGTGAATGTGGAAATGGCTCTTTAATTGCCTGACACACTATTTGAAGGTTGCCCCAATTATTGGAGTGCTAAATGGTGGGAGCCAATGTTTTATTTTGAAAGGATGCTCGAGCTCTGCCTTGCTAGTTTCATAGCAGTGAAGTATTTATCATTTGCATGACTAATGGCACAGAAATACCTATTCCGAAGTCTTACAATCAAAGTATAGAAAAGTTTTCAATCACAATGTTTAGATTTTAAATGCTGAAGAGATTGTCTTGAGCTGGATCTTTTATAGGTAAAATTGGCCATAAGAATACAGAGTCACTGAGCCTGTGGTCTAAATAACACCATGTGTTTATTAGTTTTTCAATCTTGTGTAGTAACAGTGTAGTTCCTTGTGTTTAAATGAGTGAAAACTGGGGTGCTGGGATGTGTGTGTGTGTTGAGAGTGTGTGTGTGTGTATATGGCCCTTAGAAATGCTGTAATTGGAGTTATGTTTGAGAGTTTTGCCTCCATCTGCAGAACTTCCTAAAAATGCACTCATCTGCTACAAAGGAAACTTGAGTACAAAATGCTTTGCGGATTTTCATACGTAAATATCCTTAACGTTTTGAATTATGCTTCAGTGGATGATAACTAAAGGAAATCCTAATAATGGAAGAGAACTGGCCATCTCTGCCCTTAATCTTTCAAGATCTTTCCACAACCAATGTATCAAAGGGCATTAGATGTCGCAAAACATTAAGCCTTACTAGAACATATATGTAGCCCATTTCCCATCTACCTTGCAGAGCTTTCATTACTGTACTTTATTCTCTTAGGGAGATAGGCACACTCTTTATTTCTGGCATCTGAATGCCCATTTTGGGTGCTCTGACTTGCCCTCCTAGAGGCACCTACCTCTTTCCATTGACTATATAGCAAACTTAGGCTTTTAACTTTGGTCCTCTAAGTCACAGAACTTATATGCCTAAACTAGATGGTATGAATGTTCTCTTCCCCCCGCCTGCACGTTGTGTTAGCCGCCATGCTTAGGTAAGATGTGAGATGTCAGGTTAATGATATTTCAATGTTAAAATATCTAAATTGTTAATACAATAAACCATTTCCAGACAGGTTGTAGTGCTCAGTTTTCAGTGTGAAATCCACTGCCTAAGTGCTCAAAGAAACAACCCAAATCTGAAACTCAGTTGGAATTATATTTTATGCAATGTTATTTACAGAGATATTAAAATCTTACCTCACAGATCGTTTATCGACCAAGAAAATGGCATACGAGTACAATATGAACTGCCTAACATGAAGTTCATAATATAAAACAGGCTTTTAATGTAGGGAAGAAATGCACAGTAAAATTTTTAACACAAAATATTTATGGAAGTATCTCCCAGTTTTGTTTCTTCATTACATTCTTACATTTTCAAAAACTGAGGCCATAAGTAAGCTACCACACAATGTGGTGGGGGGAAAGCGTAAGTGTTGTTTTTCATTGTATAGGTCTGAGGAAGTAGTTATGCACTATTTGTATTTCCACTAATGTGAAGGTAGTGGAGCTTGAATCAATGACAGTTGCACTCGACAGATTTTTTCAAATTCTAGGAGTAGCTGAAAGGGAGGCGAGTGAGCCTCACAAAGCCTGTGTGGCCGTCCTGTGGGAATCCTTGGTCTTGGGTCACTGTTTCATTTCTATCCCGATAAAATTACCAGTTATATAGTATTTGAAAGTTTCTTATAACATGCCTTAAAATATTATTTGTTCCAAAGACCCACATTTGCTTTGGCTGTTCTTGTAGAGTTTTATATTTTTCTACAAAGACAGCATTTCTCCAATTTTGTTGTTTTTTGGGGTTTTTTTAAATGTTGCAACTTTTATTCTTTTAAGCTATGATAGTGAGAGCAACTGTTTCCTCTTTCCCATAAAAATACACACGAAAGCTAGTCAAGGCAAACAAGCCAGAATCAGATAATATCAGAGTATTAAACGTAACTGCGTTGGGTTTTGTTTTGGTTTTGTTTTTATTCTATTGTGTCCGCCCCTTCAGAGCATCAACGAAAATTTTGGGTGACATTTTCTGTTCTGGTTCTAGCCTCTCCCTAACCCCAGTGCTACAGTTGCCATTACTTTTCTGTGGGAAAACTACTGGTATTTGCTTTCCTGTATAGAATGTTGCCTAAAGATGTCAACCATTTGGTTGGGGGGTTTTGTGCATGTTTGGTTTTTATTTTCATTTTTTTTACCAGTGTGCCATCAAAGCACTGGTTAGGCTTTAATTGTGAAACTCCACAACAAAAGCAAATGTTTGACAACTGCAGGAGGCTTTTATCTGCATTGTTGTGTGCATCTGTTAATTCTTGATCAGGGTTTGAAGAGAGACTGAAGTGGGTTCTGGAATCGGGCTTAATGCTGTTGATTTGGAGTTTCCTAGGGTGAATTAATGTATTTCACAGTTAATTGTTGAGCTCTAATACAACTGGCAACTTAAAAAGGGGCAACAGTTTGTTTTGTAACAGTGTCAGTTGTTTAAACCTTGATGTTTCAAATAAAACAAGAATTGTACATAGAACTCAATGCAAACTCAGCAGTTGTATTTGGAGTTAAATTATTTTAACAAATAAATTTATTTAATGAAACCTCCCTTGCATTTCTTGTGTTGTCCATTTTGATTTCATCAAAAAATTCATCCAAAGCTGATGACAGCTACCCAGCAATTTCAAACAACACTGTCAACTACTTCCAGCTCAGCATTTCTTGCCAAAATACTCTTCTGGTACAAATTAAATAGCAATAAGTAAAAAGCAAATATACTTTCATTTTTATGGGTGTAAGACTCTGTATTTGATAAGATTCTTTGCTAGGCAAGAGAATAAGGATTACTTTGAAATATAATAAAATTGTGTGAACTTGGTCAATATATGATAGTTAATGTGCAGGAGTAGTTCTTTAACATTGGGGTTGCAAAGGGTAAAAAAGGATTGTTTGTTATATCAGCTGTTCAATTGATGAGTGTTTTGCAGGCTTTCAGCACTATACAAAAGGCGTTAGTGTTAGAAAGAACTTCAAATACAGTTATGGTTGCAGAGATTTATAAATGAACAGACGAGCTAATGCTAACAGGATTATTCTAGCTAATTGGCACTGATCAGCAGTTACATTTTAGTCATGCCAGTATCACTAAAATACTCTGTTCTCAGTAATGATGGGTGCTTGGTGGTCTCTTGCTTACATGTCATGCATGCCATAAGGAACAAAAAAGCCCAAGGCCGGCATGTCTTAAAAACTCTTAATTCTGTGGATAATACAGAAGGTTGACACATACTGCTGATTTTATGGTTTTGATTTGCCCATTCATTCTGTAAAACAGTTCCAGGGGAACTTTTGCTGCTGTGTTATTGCAGTCCCATTAATTTAGTTATATTCCCTTGTTTCACTAGTGCAGATACCTATACAGGGAAAACAGGAGTTCTTTGGGCTGCTCTGAACAGTTCAACGAAAATGCCGGTATGCAATGTGCTGTTTTCAAACAACTAGATAACTTTGAATACCTTACTCTTAACTAATGCTTTCTCTAGGCCCTTGTTTGTTTGTTTGGCAGTGTTTTGTAGCTACTGTAGGAAACCTGTTAACTTTCTGAGAAAGCTTTGTAAAATATTTTGGTTGGAAATAAATGTCTTGTTATCCATCTTCCACAGGTATCGGTCTTACTGGATCACCAGTCTTTGGTCACTCCTTATGTTGCTTGACCAGAGAGTCACTATCCTGAGTTACCTGCAGTAACGTTCTGTGCTTTGCTGTTTGTCTGGTGCCTTGTGTTTTCTCCTCCATTGACACAGCATCTTTTTTCCAAGAGCAGGAAGAATTACTGTGGAATCACTGACAGCTGTTTTTGTTGGTCTGTCTGGCTTACATGAGTGTACTCTGTAGTCATGTCTTCCTTTTGCAGGCACCAACTTCATCATTCTCTTAACAAACATAAATTTCCAGTTTCCACTGGCCCTTCCCTAGGACCCTAGTCAGTTGTCTCTTTATACATAATTCCCATTTTGCCATAAAATCTGCAGAAAGACCTCTTCTGTTTATCCATGCTAGTTGCAGTCGCTGAATATGTAGATGCTTTGAGCTGTAAGTTTTCTTTCTTCATGGGGAGGTCAGTTAATGCCTGCATGAAAACGTCTGGATTTTGAGTCTGGTTCTGATGTATTTGGGCTTTATTTCCCCGATGGTTGACACAATGTTTTCTTCTCTTCTCACCTTCTTACCTTTCTTACTTTCTCTTTTTTGCCTCAGCTTCTGCAATTGCACTGATCATGTGGTCCTGCGATACTTTGGCACCTTTACTTGAAAGGTGGCCATAAAAACACTGTCTTGTTGGTTGGGCTACTTCACTGTACTCAGAGTTGTATCTGTGCGAGCCTTACTAGATTTTATGCCTATTTGCCTAGGAAGCCCAACCCAGCTTGGAAGCAGGAATTGGCATTGCTCTAGCTCTTTCTCTGAGCCCACACCAACGTTCAGACAGTGGGCTGCAATTACAGGCTGGATTGCAAGTGGGTAGAAGGACAAGCAACGTTGCTGTGAACCAGGCACCACGTGATAGTGGAATTGCTAACAGCAAATCTTCATCCCACTCTGCTGTGGAACTGTTCTTCTGCCTACTTGAAAGCTCACACATTTGGGGTTGACTTGAATATGAAATAGTTTGGGGAATATTGAGAATTTATTTCAGATTTTTTGTGGTGCAGTGACCATATGCAAAGGCAACTGGATAACTTGCCTACCTACTGCTCTTAAAACTGTTTGCAAGGTCAAGCAGCCATGTAGGAATCTCACTGAAGAATGGGAAAGTGATGTGGTTAGCTGGCAGGAGTAAGGGGGGATAGGGATGGATCTAGGTGAAGAGGTGAAAATAGAAAGCTGAAAGATTGTTCAAGAAAAATATGTAGGTAGACTGCGACTGTTCTGTTGAGTGGGAGAAATACAGCATTTTATCACAGACCAAGAGTATTCCTACACAAAAATGCTTATTAGCTGAAGGCAGGTAAATCAGAGAACTGAATCTTAAGAGCAGCTTTCTACAAGACATTTATTTTAGTTGAAAGTAGTATAAAGCTGCTTCTTGAGACGTTGAAGGGAAAGATTCTGAATACTTGGTGTCTTTTCTTCATTCAGAATCCTCGTACAGATAATATGCAAAAGATGTTATCCCCAAATGTCATCCCTGCATATTTGAGATGTGGCACCTTAGCTTTGCAGTTGTACAACATAGTTTAGGAAAACAAAACATGCTTTCATCCTACAGCTGAAAATATACTCCTAGATTACAACTCTTTTGCTTATTACATTGCTTTCTTTGTACTATTCACTCTCCATTCTTGCAGAGAGAATAGATAATCAAACTGAATAAGGTTTGTCTGCACTTTTCAATATGAGACAAGATGATCAGGGTTTTTTATTGCTTTCCGAACTATCTAGTAGATCTCCAGTTTTCTCAGGGTGATCTATCTGTCCTAGATTTGGGGGTGGTTGATTGTTGTTTTTGTTTTATCCTTAGAAACAGCTGAACCATTAAAAAAAAAAGGGAAAATGCATCATTTGACATATGCTAAATTATTGAATCCATTCTGTTAAGAGCTGGCACTTTTCTCGTTTGAACCATTGAGAAATTGCCCTTAAAAAAACACTGTCTCAGGACATGGGTCAAAACTTGGCCCAGTTACAAGCCTCTGAAACAAATGGTTTACCTTGTTCAAAGAGGGATAGAAGTCTGCGTCCAAACTCTTCAGTGGCCACTGGCTATGCTTTCAGCCCTTTTTAGCTGATATGTAGTAACTGCTGGGTACAAGGCACAGTCCTTGTGCATATGTGTGTGTGTGAAAATATATATATATATACACGTGTACACACTGGGTAGGAGCTGAGAAACAGATTGGGAAAGAGTAGGACGAGACTGTTCAGAAGGGAGGCTTTCCAACTTTAGACCTTAATGCATCTTGTTCAAGAAATAGAAGTCAGCTTTGCTGATGGTGAAGTCATTTAGGAGCAGATTCAGAGGCAGATTTCATAAACACCAGTGGTAGAAGGCTAGTCTGAATGCATGAACATCACAACCTGACTGATGGTTTATGACCAACAGTGATGTAGGAAAAGCTTTCCAAAAGTGTTAACATAATTTTACTTTCAAGTCTTGGTGCCTTTAAGTAGGGCAATAGTAAGTTAACCTTTACAGTATTTGCTGTGTCCGGTTTTAATTACAGGAACACAAGTAATTGATTAATCCAAAGAAGATGGAATTCTGAAAAACAGAATGGCTGACATGTAAGTGTCCTGTTGATAGAAAGTAAAAACTTGTGAGCACTCTCAATGCAATGTGCGGTAATGCGCTTCTCAAATTCTGTTTGAAGCCACAAGAGATGTATCTGGTGCTGCTGTTACAGGATAGGATTTTTTCCAAAGCTGTTTTTCTTTAACTGCTTTTTAGCTAAAGTTTAAATTTCTCTATTTAAAGTTTAAAGTTTAAATTTCTCTGTTGTGAATTTGGTTTGGGGAAGGCAACCCTTGAAAGAGGGTCAAATGCAGTATTGATTTCATATTTAGCTTTGTATTTTAAGATGGAGGAGATGATTAAAAAAACCCTCCGACTTCTGCCTAATTTTACAGGGGAAAATACAGCTGTGAAAATTCAAGGCTTTCCAGAAGTAGCTTGGCACCTCTTTATTAAGTGAACTCAAGCACCTTTTCTTGATGAAGGTGGTATTTGTGGTTATTTCTGGGAATGTCCTTACTCAAACAGTCAGAGACCATGAAGTGTGGGTGTGTGTTTACAGCGTGTTGTATCCTGGTTCTCGTTCTCAACAGGGGAATGCCATGTGTGAAGTGCTTGGTAGTTTAGTCAAATAATCCCTAATCTCTGCATTTGAAGTGAGAGTCAACCTGTCAGATGGACATCGTTAATCTAGGAAGACAACCTTCACCTGGAGACAAGTTGTATGAGATGACAGTGGGGAGGTGGCTCTGGTTTCTGCTTGGGACATAAAAATAAGTGCATTTTTCACTGTTACAAGAAATCTAAAGAGCAATAAACATTGTTTACTTTCAATCAGGAGAAGGCAGCCCGAGTTTCAGAGGTCTTTGGTTTGTCCAGAAACATATATTGGTAAAAACTTGATGTTTGTCAGTATGGAGGAAGTGTAGTGATGGGGAAGGCTTAATGCTCATGATGGTACATGGATTCTCACCCTAGACGAGTCCCCTCTGCCAGCGGGTGAGCATCCCATTCTTATGTTCAGCTTTTTTCAACATGGAAAACACCTTGTTTCATGTAGGAAAATATTCCCCCCTTATTTTTTCCTTTTTAAAAATCTTGTCTTGGCCGCTCAGTGTTCTTGAATTAATAGGTCATGGCAGAAGCCACTTATCCCCTGTTCCTGGGACATGTTCTGACTCAGAAATGTACAGAGAGCCTTCGTATGACAAAAATGATAAGCTTAGTTTGCTTGTTTATAAATGGCAAAGTTTTCAAGAAATTGAGGGCCACATTTTTTGAAAGTTTTTAATACTGCCCTGTCATTCACATTTTTCACTTGTTCCAAGTTTTGGCATGTTTGTCTAAAGTGTAAAAAACCCAAACAAATAAACAGTAAAAAATCAACCAAACAAGGTAGAAAACAATCCAAGCCCAATGTGGGTTTCCTCATCTTTTCCAATGAAAAAATGTCTTAGCTACTATTTCATACCTATATGTGTCCAGAAACCTATAAAGGCAAGGTGATCGTTCTGGGTTTGATGGTAGTAATAATAATAAAAGTCCAAGGCAAATGGAAGTTCACCATGCCATAAGTCTCACTGTAGGGAAGTGCTCACGTAAGTGTCTTCTGCATTGTACGCTTGCTGGGTGATGAGCAGCAATGGTGCTTGGACACTGAGAAAGCTGGATTAGCATTGCAGCAGCTGCTAGATTCACCTTCTTTAGCAAAGCTTCCCTGCAGACCACAGCTGGGACTTGGTGTGTTTAGAAACACGCAGACTATCATTTAATTACTTCTAAACTTACATTTTCTTTAAAAAAAAAAAAAAACAAACAGCCTTCAGGTTGATTCTGTCCATCACAGAGGAAGGATGAAGGTGCCATCCTTCTCTTCAAGGTATTGGTTGGGAGCTGCACAACCAGAGCACACTGAATACTTGCTCTGCCTTGAGAAGCCGTCACAGAGGATGTTTCCAGATAATAACCAATTTTAGAGGTTGCTTCTCTGCTACTCTGAGAGGGGCATGACATGCTCCTCCTCCTGACTAGCTGCCTGTTGGTATGGTCCCAAATATCTCTGCTACTGGATTTCTTCTGGACTGAAAGTCTTAACAGGTACTGTTTTCTGTCACATCGCCTGATAAGTGCAGTAATTGACTGACCCAAAGATCACTTGGTAGCTCTTTTTGCTCTGTATAAGAAATAACCTTTGAGATCAGTCCTCTTAGACTAATTAAGCAGCGATCCCCTTTAATCCCCTCAGAGCAGACCTGCCATTGCCCTGGCTTTGTGTGGACAGATTCCATTAAAGCTCTGGCCATTGACTGATTGATGAAGCCAACTGCGTACCGGCAGAGATAAACATGCTGCCAAAGGTGTACTGGTGGGGTAATTCAGCATCCCTGCTGTCAGATTTGTTAGGAAGCTTGGATGCATTCATTTCAATGCGTTGCACCAAGAGCTAAGTGCCTTGATGGCCTATTTGTGTTGGTCTCTAGTGCTATGTAATGCCTGCAGTGCTGTACTGTGGGCTCATTTCTAGCTGGCTTTCTCCAGGATGTGCCTCCTGCACACCACCCTGACAACAACCTCAACAAAACCCGTGTGCTGCTACCTAAGATCGAGCTGCAGAACATGACACTTGGCAAGGTGGCTCAGGCTCTGGTCCTTGCCTGCTCTCGGGCTCTGAGCCTGCCCCGCCTCTAAGCCAAGACTAAGGTGTCCTGGTGCTGGAAATGGATTGTTGCAGTTCTGAGGGACCTCTCCAGAGAGACACATCAAGCGAGACCCTATCACACAGCACACACAAGACAACCAGGTGATCGGCCCCAGTCGATATGGGCTTATGAGAGGCAGGTCCTGCCAAACTAACCTGATCTCCATCTATGACAAGGCGGTCTGCTTAATGTATGAGGGAAAGGCTGTGGATACAGTGCACCTGGACTTCAGTAAAGTCTTTGACAACATTTCTCACAGGGTTTGGCTTGAGAAACTGGCTACCACTAACCTGGACAGGCACACCCTCTGCTGGGCAAAAGACCGGCTGGATGGCTGGGCCAAAGAGTGGTGGTAAATGGAGTTAAATCCAGTTGGAGGCCGGTCACAAATGGTGTCCCCGGCCTCAGTGCTGGGTCCAGTTCTGTTTAATATCTTTATCAGTGATCTGGATGAAGGAATTGAACATAACCTTAGTACATTCGTGGATGACACTAAGCTGGGAGGAAGTATGGGTTTGCTGGAGGGTAGGGAAGCTCTACAAAGGATCTGGACAGACTGGATTGATGGGCTGAGACCAGTGGGATGAGATTTAACAAGGCCAAGTGCCAAGTCCTGCACTTGGGATACAACAACTGCATGCAACAAGGTTCAGGAACAGTGGCTGGAAAGCCGCCCGGCAGAGAAGGACCTGGGGGTGTTGGTGAATAGACAGCTGAACATGAGTCAGCAGTCTGCCCAGATGGCCAAGAAGGCCAATGGCATCTTGGCTTGTATCAGAAACAGGGTGGCCAGCAGGACCAAGGGAGTGATTCTGCCCATGTACTCTGCACTGGTGAGGCCACACCTCAATACTGTGTTCCGTTTTGGGGCCCTTACTATAAGAAAGACATTGAGGTGCTAGAGCGTGTCCAGAGAAGGGCAACAAAAGTGGTAACGGTTCTGGAGCACAAGTCTTGTGAGGAGCGGCTGAGGGTACTGGGGCTGTTTGGCTGAGGGAAGACTTTATCACTGTCTACAACTGCCTGAAAGGAGGTTGTAGAGAGGTGGGTGTTAGTCTCTTCTCTCAGGTAATAGGCGATAGGATGAGAGGGAATGTCCTCAAGTAGCACCAGGGGAGGTTTGTATTAAACATTAGGAAAAATTTCTTTACTGAAAGGGTTATCAAGCACTGGCACAGGCTGCCCAGGGAGCTGGTTGAGTCACCATCCCTGGAGGTATTTAAAAGAGAGGTAAATGAAGTGCTTAGGGATATGGTTTAATACTGTACAGACAGGGTTGGACTTCATGATCTCTAAGTTTTTTCCAACTTAGAGATCCATCTGATTCTATGATTCTATGACATGCAGGTGTTAGTTCTCTATTCAGAGATGTTCAGGGCATGCAAAAAGGACTTGGCCCCCTGCAAGTCTCTGAAGGTGCAGGAGGTGATAGGACACCATGCATCAGGGTAGCACATAGGATGTTTTCTCTCTCTTTGAATGTTTCTACCAGCACATCTGAGGCTTTTGGAAGGACAGGTTATTTCTCACCTGCCCATCTCTCAATAGGCACAACTTACTGCTGTCACTGGCAAAACACTCAGTATTGGCTATTCTAATAATGACTGAAGCAACTAGCTGAGAAGACGGGCAAGAGTTTTTCCTGTAGTTAACTGAACAGTCATGGAGACCAGAGGATTTCTGAAGCTCCTACCGGAGAGCCAAATTAAAATCTAGTGAAACTTGGCAAGGCTCCTCATCTAGTGATTACAGTACAACAGCATTTAAAATGTTCTGCCAGGACCAGTCATCTGCTGATGGTACAAGCAGGCTTTTGAAGGCCTGTCTTAGAAGGCTGTAAAAATAAAATATCCTGGTAATATAGAATCATAGAATCACAGAATAGTTTGGAGTGGAAGGTACCTTAAAGATCATCCAGTTCCAACCCCCCTGCCATGGGCAGGGACACCTCCCGCTAGATCAGGCTGCCCAAGGCCCCATCCAACCTGGCCTTGAACACCTCCAGGGATGGGGCATCCACAACTTCCCTCGGCAACCTGTGCCAGTGCCTCACCACTCTCATAGTGAAGAAATTCTTCTTTATGTCTAGCCTAAATCTGCCTCTCTCCTGTTTATAGCCATTGCCCCTAGTCCTATCCACTACAAGCCTTTGTAAACAGTTCCTCCCCAGCTTTCTTGTAGCCCCTTCAGGTACTGGAAGGTTGCTATAGGATCTCCTCAGAGCCTTCTCCAGACTGAACAATCCCAACTCTCTCAGCCTGTCCTTGTATGGGAGGTGCTCCAGCCCTCTGATCATCTTTGTAGCCCTTCTCTGAACCCATTCCAACAGCTCCATATCCTTCTTATGTTGAGGATTCCAAAACTGGACACAGTACTCCAGATGAAGTCTCACAAGAGAGGAACAGAGGGGCAGAATCACCTCCCTTGACCTGCTGGCCACGCCTCTTTTGATGCAGCCCAGGATACGTTTGGCCTTCTGGGCTGTGAGGGCACATTGCCGGCTCATGTTGAGCTTCTCATCGACCAGCACCCCCAAATCTTCTCTGCAGGGCTGCTCTCAAGCACGTCATCCCCCATGTACTGAAATTGGGGATTGCCCCATGCCAGGTGTAGGACCTTGCACTTGGCCTTGTTGAACCTCATGAGGTTCTCAGGCCCAATTCTCCAGTCTGTCCAGGTCCCTCTGAATGACATCCCATCCTTCTAGTGTGACTACTACACCACTCAGCTTGGTGTCATCACTTGAATGTTTCTAAGAAGTTAATAGTTGATCCTCGGTTAAAGCAAAGTTAGTTTCCAGATAAGACAATTTTTCTGACTTCTTTCTTCTGTACAATTGTTATAAAAAGGCTTTGGAAAAGGTGGGCACTTGCTTTTCTGTCAGCTGAGTGCTTTAAAGGCGAGTTAAACTTTGGGACTCTGGTGGCAAAGGATCTCAAGTGACTTGTCCTTCTCAGCTTTTTCCTGTTGCAGCAGCGACACACCTTTGGGCATGTGTCATGTTCAAGTCTGAAAATAAGAAATATTTTCTTCTGCTGATACTTAACAGACCCTTTTCTGGTCGAGCTTGTAACCTTTATCATCAGCCTCTTGTTTTAATGGGCTAACAAGATCATGTGGTGAAATTTATTTAAATAAGCCATTTTTTTTGGCTTCTCTTTGTTGAGTTTATAGTCTATAGTTCATATTTATATCATCCTCTCAAGCAGTGATCTTTAAAATCTGAAGTAAAATGGATGTGTTACATCCTCATTTCACACTTATCGAAAGGAAGTCATAGAGACAGTTATTCACTTGAAGGAGGTCTCCATGGGGAAATGGATCCACAAACTCATGTTTTTGAGTGAAATTCCCTCCTGTCATAACAGTAAATGACAATAAAGGATTAAACTCTGAAACTAAAGAAACTTGAAAAACCATTGAGTTTGGAACTACTCTGCTTTTAAGTGTATCAGAATGTACGCATTCAGAATGTAAGGCAATGGGGGAGGGAAGAATGATTATATTATTTTTGTTTGTTATAAAAACTCAGGGCTTCCATATTTCTTCTTCTCTTGCTTGAAAAATCCCAATGAAGTAAGAAGTAGCTCTGTAAGTCTCGTACTTATAAAAATAGGCTGGGTAAATATAAACTCCGCTCCAGCCCTTTTAGTGCTGTGTGTGGCAAAAGAGACAAAAAGCATTTCAAGCACTCAAATGGGGAATCTCCTGGAAAGGGACAGCCTGAATAGAGCTGGCCTTTGTGATGCCAGGGAAACAGGAGCTCAGGCTTAGTAAATTGGCTAGAATTATTTTTAAAGGACTGTTATAAACTGCAAAGGGTGCATTTCTGTGTAACTGTACATTTCTGCTCACAACTGTAGTGATTAGAGGGAATATAAGATGCTTTTGGGGGAGGGAGAGGCTGGATAGATGGGAGAGGAGAAAGAAAGGAGGGAGCTAGTCTCTGGCACGCATCTTGGATCTACATGCTGAGTGTTTTTCCTGATCCTTAAGTAGTGGGGGAGAAGGAAAAAACAGCAATCCTTTGTGAACCTGATCTTGGAGGCTACATACATAAAAGCAAGCTCACTAGTCTGTTTGGGAGTATGGTGATGAATAATGAACCCCTCTGGAGACTCTCCAGCCCTTAGCCAGGGAGGCAGATCTTCCTACAGCCAGTTATTTAAGTGACAAGCATGGTGCACTTCAGCTTATGAGTGCAAGGGGTAGCCTGAATGGACTGAGGAAAGAGTGATTCCACAGAGAGGTTTTGGTTGTCATGCAGAAATATGAAAAAAAAAAGTTTTTAGTAATAGTAACTGCGTTTACTCATGGAGAAATTTGCAGCTGGAGAGGGAGCAACAAGAAAATGGCTGTAGGAGAGAAGTCAGTGTGTGAACTTTCCCCACAGAAATGATGGCAATCCAATGAAATACACAAAAAAAAGGGCCTCTAAATGCTTTTTGTTTCCTAAGGAAGAAAGAAAAAGCAATAGCTGAAATACCAGTTCTTACCCGCAATCAGACAGTTTCCATGGGTTTGTACCTGTAGGGAAACGCTTTCTTACAGCTACTAGAAACAATTTTTTTTAAAAAAGAAAAAAACAAACATTTTCAGGCTGAGGCCAGCTGAATGAGTTGCCCGAAATGGCCTTCAAGAGAAAAAAAAAAAACAGATAAAAGAAGCTTAACCTTGTTCCAGACTCATGCACCTTTGAATCGGGTAAGGAGGAAGAAGGCACATGCAGAATTATCTTCGCAGATGAGGCTATGAAAGAATTTGGATGTTCTCAAGCCAGACCTTGAGAAGGTCTTGTTCTCAAGACCCTCCTTGAGCCAAGGAAAGGTTTGACCCTAGCCTGAACAGAGAAAATAAAGAGGAGGAAACACCAGAGGAGCTACAAGGTCCAGGCTGGCCACTGTGAGTATGGAGGTCTCCAAGAGGCTCCTCCTGGAGGATGCCCACTCACTGGGCAATAACTGTAGGAGCTTGTTCTCCCTGCTGGTGGAAAACCATCAGCTGTCAGGGCTCTGGTATTCTGTCTGTACCAGTACGTTTCCCTGTCATGAGATGCACTCTGATGTGCCACCTTGTGATGAAAGCCTTGCATGCCAAACGTATTATAGTTTTGTTTGTTACTTATTAAGTGAAGGTTGTGGTCAGAGAGGCTCTTGTGCCTTCAGCCTGAGCAAGAGGACCTTGGACATTTTGCAAAGTGTGCTGGTATATCCTCGCTTTCTTCTTCTTTGCTAAAGAGGGACCTTTGCTTTTCATAGGGGAGAGAGTGGGTACGAGCTCCGCTGAGGCCAAATGTAAAACCTAGACTCACCAACTATCACACAGGCAATAATTATTAAAAACTAGAAGCAGCACAGCATGACCTCCCTATTTGACCTCCTCCAAACAGGATCAGCAGGAGTGTCCTTAAGTGGGTGACAGAAGCTGGGCTTTCTATTTTGTTGTGCTTTCTCCTTATGTATACTTAAGCTAAAAGCAGCTTTCATTAAAGCACTCGCAGACCCTGCTCTTTCTCCCTTTTAGATGAGTGATAAGTTTTAGTGACAATGTGCTGTATCCTTTCCCCAGTCAACACCATTTGAACGAATCTTTCCAGCTCAGAAGATGTTCGTTTAATGTTTGCTGTGAGCATTGCCGGTGCTAATTAAGATTCACAACACTGAGGCAGTGTTGATGGGATGCAAGGTCGCAGGGTGTATCTATTCCCCGATTGAGCATGGCTTTTGGAAGAAACTTCCTTTTGCCAGCACTTGACATGAATTTGAAATTCGCTTCTAGTGCCTGTTCTGTAGGCGTTTGAAATCCACTGTTTTGTGAACCCTCCTGCTGGTTGTCTTTCTCGGTAGCAAATGTACCATATGCCTTTGCAGGCTGCCTTCCTCTCTGCAAGCCTCTTCCGTGGCCACAGGATGGGAAATATCAAGCTTCTCCCACCTGGAGCTACCCTGGATATTCATGAACACAGATCAAGTGAGTGCTGAGCCTTCAAGGCTGGCTGTTGGACTGTTTGACTGTCTGTCAGCACGGAAAATAGTACAGCTAGTGCTGAATGGGGAATACATTCAAGTGCTCCAATGAAATGCCATCCTACTTACACCACAGAAACCTGCTAAGGAGTTTATTTTTGCACTACTCCCCACTCTGATCAGAGCCAGGCGCTGTGCTCGGCTGGGCCCTCCTCAGCGCTAACAACTCTGGGACTTGGTCAGCAAAAAAACACCTGGTAGAAGAGCTTGCTGGCGCTGTTGAAGTTGTCATTCCCATTTTCTCAATAAAGGCACTCAAGGCACTGAAATGGCAAGAGCGGGCAAAAGATGTTTCTAATTATCAACTGAAACAGGCAAGAGACAAAGCAGGAGGGAGAAGTTATTCACTTTAATGCACCGAGAGGTGAGGAATTGGGTATGCTTTCCTTCTAAACTGACAACAGTGATTAATAGAGTGTTAATGACCTGGAATTGCAGTGCAGTGGCAGAACTGACTGGTCACAAAATATATAGCTAGCTTCGTAAATACCGGGGAAGACGGGGCGTGGGGGCTGGTGCTAACTGGGAAAACTAAGTACAGAACACAACATTGGGTGGAAATCCTTTTTGAGATCAAGTGGAAAGGAATGGTTTAAAAGTTTTTGTCACATGCAGACTGTATGTCCTGGAGTAATTCAAGTTACTTTGCACTTTATTATGTTTAATTACTTGACTCAAAAAAAGGCTGCAAATCTGAAAACTGTGAAACTATTGAGCTTCTTTATAAATTTATTGTGTCCCCGCTTGAAATACTGCAGAGTGTTACTCACATGCCATTTCACAGCGTACATCAGAAACAGAAAAGTGAGCCAGAGGCTAGAATGAGAAAGATTACACAAAACTTCTGCAGTCAGCACTGAAAAGATGAGAATTGTTTGAGTTAGAGATTAAACTAATATGATGAGGTGAAGACGTGACAATCGGTGAGTCATACAGCAAATGTAGACCCAACAGAGTCCATGCACCTTCTCATAGCAACACCAAAAGGGAAAACATCTGAAAACAGCGTAAATACAAGGCAGAGGAGTTTATTGCACGATCAAGAAATTGATTGCATTAAATGAACACAACACTTAAATGGATAGTGATGGAGAGGAATAAAACTCCAGAGCTGCCCAAACCAATGTCTTGAGATTGCAGAAGCCACTGCTGGAAACAAGGGATAAGAAAAGATATGTCAGATGCTCTGCCTCTGGTGGGATGGTCCAATGGAATCAGTCTGAAGTAATTTATATGTTGATGCCAGGAACAGCACCTGACCCTTTCTGGTGACCTCCTACCCCAGTGACAACGACAGCACAGGTGTGGCACGAACATGATGAACAGAACCTGAAGGAGATCTAAAGTCCTTCCAGGAGTGCTAAGCGTGCTGTATCTGGATTCTTTAAGGGAAACCAACTTGTTTTCAGCAGTAAGGCTGAGACCCCAGCTCATTCTGGAAACACAGTTGCTGCTTTACATTTAATCCTCCTATTATTAATGATCAAAATACTCTGCCAGCTGGTGGGTATCTGGCAACCTGCGTGTCTGAGTCAGATCCGTTCAGCATCTCCTCTGAGCTGGCTCCAGCACCAAAGCCATCTCCTTGTTGGAAACCTCCACTGAGGAGCCAGCCAGAGGACAAACTGCAGGTCTGCTGACTAAAAGAGAAGTTTCTCACAAGCAGGTTGGTGCAGTGCTGGCTGCGTGCACCGTGCCTGTCATCGCACAGCCCTCACAGCCAGGCAGTGCCATTGGTGATGCTCAGGTGGGGCCCACAGGCAGCAGCAGCTGAGCCGGAAGGCAGAGGTTTCATGGGCACCCGTGATACAAACGCCCCACTCCAAGGGAAGTCTTGTGTAACGGTGCATCACAAAAGGCCCGAGACATTTGTGCCCTGGCAGCTGCATCGCTGCCTGCGTGTCCTGCGTGCAGCACCTCCCTCCTGCTGCCGTGTTTCCCTGGGTGTCACTCAAAGGAAAATAGGACAGCGCAGGACACACCCATGCAAAGAAAGGTACAGAAAGCCAGTGGCAAACCCTTAAATTATAGAGATTTTAGAGGCCATGGGTCTTGCTTACTCAACAAAAGTGGTATTTTTCACTATAAGAAACTTCTATGTAACCTTAGCTGTATAAGGGGAGAAGGGAGAGGGAATGGCATGTACGGCATCACGAAAATCTGGTTGGTTTATTCTAGGGTGCATATCCCCCATCATGAACTGTTAAAGCTGATGGGAAATTAGTGACCCTCTCCTGTGTGCAACAAGTCTTAGAGCAAAAAAAGTAAAACAATATCATCTTAAAATTCATCTAGAAATATTTAAGTACTTGCACACGTGAAACTGGAAAACTCACTGCCAGGCTGTTCGGTAAGCTAATTTCTGATAACAGCAGCAAAATGCACCTAAGGTTTAAATGCATCTTATTGGTAAAGAGATGCTGTGCCTGGCTGAGACTTATTCTAACATATGCCGTATGCAAAAGGCAATGCTGACCTTGTGTGCCAAAAAAAGAGGCTTATTGGAGCCTTGAGTTACAATGCTGTGCTTACGGGCAAATAAAGATAATTTCTCTGGATTGTTGCTATTTGTTTTACCAGCTGTCTCTCAAAGCACTGGAGCAAATAATCTGAACGGCCTGGTAGCAGTTCTATAGCAAAATCATTGCTACCCAGTTGGCTGCTATTAACAGTGGGTAAACATCAGCCTTGCTGGATGGAGCTGGGCTGAGCATCATCTCGAAAGTCCCCCTGGATGGTTGCCCATGGCTGTGCAAGGGAGAAAGGTTTTGTGGTGGGAGCGATGAGAGGTGTGAGGAGCACGTGTCTTTGCAGGGAAGGAGTTGGCAGCGGCTGACCTGTTCCCAGTGGTCCCACCGGCACCAAATGGTGGGCGAATCATAGAATCACCAGGTTGGAAAAGACCTCGTGGATCATCGAGTCCAACTATTCCTGTCTGCCACTAAACGATGTCCTTGAGCACCTCATCTGCCTGTCTTTTAAATACTTCCAGGGATGATGAGTCAACTACCTCCCTGGGCAGCTTGTTCCAGTGCCCAAGTGCAAATGTAAGCAGGCACAGCCCTCCCCGCAGGATGGGGAGCTTCGTGGTGAATTCCTGATATCGGTAATTTAAGCACCGCCACCCTAAGTGATGCTACAGGAGGATACTGGGTAGGATGGCAGCCAGCACTGAATGGCTGATCGGGACAAAAACATTCCAGAGAAGTACTTCAGCCCAAAGGGTGAATCAGGAGCTGATACTGCCTCCATGTTCACCATGAGGCTGTGTGAGTCCTTCAGTGTGTTTTGCTGGCAGAGGATGAGCAGGCGGTCAAGGAAGGCACCCTGACTCAACTTCAACATGTCACCAAAATAACCTGTGGATTTACTGCTTCCCCCTGCTGCGTACCGTGGCATTTGCTGAGCCATGGGGAGAGGACTGGCTGTACCCAGCACCATACGGCCTCATACAAGCCGGAATGAAGAGGAGGTAGCATGGCAGTGCCATCATGAAGCAGCAGCTTTGCTGCCTGCATTTTTTTAACTCGAGTTGCCACCACGTTCCACTCAATGCTGGACGAGATGATACATTAAAAATAGCACTGTGTACAAAAACGGGCAAAACAGCAGGGTTAGCTGCACACATTGCTTTTGCTCCTGCAAGGACAGAATTGTCATATTCAGTGTACTTGTAGAAAAGCTAGGTTTAGCTCAAACACCCTGACCTCCTTCCTTTGGATCCATTCTGTCTCCTTCTGATCCCTGAAATACTTTAAAAATATACTTAAGAAGTCATTTTTCAAGAAGAGGAAATTAATTCTGAATGAAAAAAAGCATACTATTGCTTCTGCTATTCAAGCACAACAGGGTGACTTAACCACTGTTCCAGCAACTTGTGTAGTTAAAGAAAAACCTAATTATTTTCTTCTACCTCTAACGCCAGCTTCACGTTTTAGAGTTAAAATGGACAAAATGAGCTGCTTTTCAAGAGAGAGCTTTGTACCACTGGAAAAATGTGCCTGGCAGTCTCCCCAAAATCCTCATCATTTTTATTACAATGTTCATGTTTGTTTTCACTTTCCCCTTTGTTAAACGTTTTAGGCAACTCAAATGAAGCCCTCACCATCAAACCAGCCTTTCAGCAGTAATGACATAAATTACATTCTTCTCCTGGGCTTGTAGCACCCAGCTATTAAATCTAACCATGGGAGCCTGGCAAATCTTTTCATTTGCAAAGCAGCTGTTTCCATTCTCTCCTACCACTGTCCCCACCTCAAAGCCCCCTCTTTTTTTTTTCTCTTGCATGAGCATGATGAGTGCTCTGAGGGACATACTGCACCCAAATCCCTTTGCCTAAAGTGCTCTCCATGGAGCCATGGGTCTTACTGGAATACTTGTTGTCCACAAGGGGCAGGGACCAGCCCTTGGTCCCAGCCCATCACAGCCCTCCAGGAGTGTAAGCTCAGGCACCCGGAGTGTTTTCATGGCACAGAGCTGGCCAAAGCACTGTGATTTATGTGGCTGTTTCCATCACCCAGGGGCAAATCCTGGCTCCTGCCATCAGGGCACTCTGTCTTTCTGTGGTACAGCTCTGGGACCAGCTTTGCAAGTGCTTGGACCACACCAAGTGTCTGTGCTCAGTTAAACAACCCTGAGCATTTCTTTGTTTCCCCAGCATCTGCCCAAAACATTTTGACTTACGTTTGCTTGGCGAGGTTACTTGCGCAGGTTTGGCTACCCCAGGAAAGCAATCAGCTTGCAGAAGATGCAGTTGTGCACATCCCGCTTCAAAGGGCACTTATTTTCATCCTTAAATTACCCTGCCATCAACAGCAATTTTCAAGCTGTGCTCAGTTATTCAATGGCAATATTCTAATGCAGGCTAAAAAATTGTTAATTTGCAATCAGCGCTGTTTAACATACACATGAAAATGGTAACATGCCAGTCACATATTTCCCCTTGGGATGGATGCCTCCCATGGGGATGCATGGCATGTGTCCCTCGTCAGCACCCAGCAGAGCAGCGTGAACTGCCCAGTACACAGGCCACTCCTGACTATCCTCGTCCCCACACGACCTCAGGACAATCTACTGGCTGGATGAATGTGCCCAAGGACACCAACCTGCTTTCCACCGCTGTCCTTCACTGGTTGTGCTGCTGCATCGCAGCCAGGTGTGTCAGGAAATGGATGGTTTGCATCCGTCATGGGAAGCTCTCACCATTACCTGGAGGGCATCATCTGCAGGCTCAGTGACAGAAATGAGGAGCTCCGTGGCTGGATTGGGCCTCTTTGTAATGAAAAAGACAACATCCAACCCCCAAACCTATTTTTCTTCAGTAAGCTCTGGCACAAGCAGAAAGCCTTTTCTTCTGATTAACTTTTTTTCCTGTGTGACAGCAACCACAATAAAAAAGAACAGCACTTAAATTGGATTTGTTAGTAGACAAACAAGGTTAAACATGTTAAGTTGTGGGAAGAAAAGCCTCTGTGTTCATAACTTGGAAAAAATAGATGTTTCTGTGAGACATATTTGCCAGCTCTGCAGTGAGACAGGCACTGCAACCTTTTGCCTCAACAAGCAAAACCTACCTGTGCTCAGAAGGGAGGGAACTGTTTTTCCTCTCAAGTTTCGAAAAGGTGGTTCTGAAACAGAGTTCAGAGGTGGCAGTAATGGCAAGGAAAATGCACATCCTTTGTGGTTTAACTGGACAAAAGGAGAAGCAGCACTAAACCACCCTACCCTGGTAACAGAGGGACGGACAAGACAATATATTTATACAGATTCCATCCCCAACTCAACACATGCTCTTTCCTCTAACACTGAACAGCACAAGTAACAAGTAATTGGGCTCCTAAATTTATTCCTCTCGTCTTCCAGTGGGCACCTAAATCTGGTGATCTGAATGATTCTTCATGCTCCATCAACCGTGGTGGGATCTAGACAGCTGTTTTGTTTTTCACCACCTATATTTAGGTGTGCATATTTAGGTGGCCACTTTTGAGGTGGAATCCCTGTCCAGATGTTCATTATAGCCCTCTGATGGGCAACCACACAGGCACCCTCGTAAAGGATTGTGTGACCACACCCACTCCCATTCAGTGCAATGTCCCCAGGGATTTTAGTGTAATGAAGGAATGCCACAGAGAGATGGTGAAAGTTCACTTGCCTAATGGTGGAGTCTCACTGCCCTGGTGGATTCTCATCACCATGGTGGCAACCCAGCAAGCAGGAGAATCAGCTACTGGGGGCTAAGACTATTCAACTAGGCCAATCGATGTCTGTAAAAGCCTTTTGGCCTGAAGGCTTGTTTTCACATCATCGTACCAGTTGGGGTTTTTCCTCTTTTCCTCGGATGGCTTCTTTCCTGCCAAGGTTATTTCTGGCCAACCCAAGAGATGCAACTGTCCATGCAATCCCAACAAGAGCCAATGGCACTGCTATCTCAACACTTCCAGCAACAGCTAGGGGCAAGGGCAGATGAATTAATATGCTGTGTTTTGTACATCTACACCTACCTTGGTAGCCTTAAACCAGAAAAAACACGGGCACCTACAGTGGTGGATAATACACAGTGGTTTGCTCTCAGGATAAAGTAAGCAATTATCAAACTCAGCAGATAACTGCTGGAGAATTAAACTCCAATAAAAGCTAAATGAAAGTGATTTAATGCAATTAATCTACTTTTCAGCTTCATTATCTTACATCAAATAATCGGCAAATTCTTAGAAGTTATTGGTAGTAATGCTGAAAATGAAAAGTTGCACTTCCTCAGGGATCCAGGGCAGAGAAAACTCATGGGTCATTCCTCATGGCAGCGAGGCATGAACAGAACATCACCACATTCTTTCTTACGTAGTAGATATTTCCAGAAACAGAACTCCTCTTGCCAAAGGGACTTCACCTCCCTGCCTAAGCTATCCGTCTGGTGCGATAAACGCTGGCCTAGAAACAGAAGTGTTTAAAAAAAAAAATCAGAGGAGGAGGTTATGTGAGATTATGGAAGCCATGTGCTTGGTTTTACTATGGAGACAGAGAGAAGTAATTTAAAAGCAGAGGTATCCATGGACAACAGCATGAGAAAAGGAAGGATAGAGGGGAAGTCAAAAAGGTTTTGCACAGACAGGAATGCAGAGGGTAAAGGACTGGACCTGCTACAGGTAGAAAGCTGACAAGATCAGGAAGACACAACTGCAGCATTTGCACACTCGTTAGGGGACTGGTCAGCGAGTGAGCAGAGAGAAGAAAATGTGGATACTGTGCTGCTGGAGCAACAGCAGCATCTACGACAGGTAGATAGAAGATAATAGCTGAATAGATAGGTAGGTAGACAGGCAGACAGATAGATCTATGGACCAGGGATACATCATGGTGAAGAAGAGTGCTCAGAAGAAGCTGAGAGGCTGCTGAGATTGGGTCAGCTGTGGCAGGCAGAAGAGGTTGAGAAATGGCATACGGTGGCTGGGGAAGGCATCACTGCCACCACTTCTGTCCCTCTATGCTCCATTCTGGCCAACCCTCCAGAGGCCACCAGGAGATGTTATCCTAGACAGGGATGGAAAGGGGCATGAAAAGACTCCAGGCATCATAACTGTCCATAAATGCTCTTGGCCTCTTGCATTGAGGCCAAGAAAGGAAAAAGGAAAGGGAAAAGAAAGAAACTACACATTTGAAGTCACACTGTCTATGACTACTGTGAGAAAAAACCCTAGTCGAGTCTGGTTAGAACTTGCAAAGAAACAAAAAGAAATAGCAGAGACCTCTGAAGTCATTGCATCTTCCTGGAAGTGTTTAAGAATGTGAAAATGCTGCATACAATTGGAGGGATCAGAGAAAAACTAAGGTTATCTAATTGCTTAACTGCATTGAAATTAGCAGTTTACCCTTCCAAGTAAGGGACTTGAAAGAAGATGCTGATAAGCAAATTTTCTCATAGATAGACAAAATCAAGTGGGAGCTTGAGTGCCTGGGACCAGACTCATTGCCGCTGGCTGCTGATGGGGTTGGGTGGCCACAGTGACAGTGCCCCCTGGCTCCGTGGCAAGACCTGTCTGGGTCTGGCAGCTCCAGGACTGTCCATCTGGGCCTGGACCAGGAAGTTGGGAACCCATCAGAGGCTTTCATTCTGGACTTCATACGTCCCTGCAAGCAAGCAGATAAACCTGCTTCAGAGCCATGGGATTCCTTCTGTTGATTTACCCTCCTAAATGAAATTATCTGTGAGATCCTGACATTCAGTTTCCTGCTCAAGTTAAAAGGAGTAACAATTTATTTAGGTCTTAAAAAATAAGAGACTAGCTTTTCTCTGCAATTCAATAAGAATAATTATCCAGACTGCAGGGTCAGAGCCAGGATGACTAATGGAAATGTTCAGAGAAATGGAAATTACCCCACTACAGATTGAAGCTAAACTCAGAGTTTAATATATTCCAGTGAGAAAGACCAGATAATCTCCATCCCCAGTGCTGAGGGAACTGGCCCATGAAATTGCCAGTCTGATAGTAAGGATTTCTGATCTATCAAATTAGATAGATAACATAACATGGTAATCCAGCTAGTGTGAGAAATGTGAGGGAGGGAGTGATCCAAGCTGTTTACACACTCATTAATACGATCTTAATAGTTTACAAGCCTGTAAAACAAATTTTGAGTTAACGAATAATTGAAGATATGGCAGAAAGTGAGGCTAAAATGTGACATAGGCCAACCACAGGTCAGCCAGATGACAGTCTTATTGGCCTAGTGTCCATAGACCTGTGTACTAATTACAAGTTACTTGTTGTAAATGTGGTGTCTAACTTGCTACCTGCCCCTGGAGTCCTAAACCTTAGTGCCAAGGCAGGAGGGCAGTGATGGCACACATTTTGCTCTAGGGAACCAGCCCAACATTGCTGGAGATTAGTAACTGAGGGGCAGGACCGAGTCCACTTTGACCACCGTTACTGTGGTTCAAATATATTACTTGTGCAAATGAGCACCACCCATGCTCAAGTAGATCTGGGCTTGGAGAAAACAGCATCCAAAATAAATGAAGTAAATTGGTGAGGAAGCCAAAGGGTATTTTGAACTAGTGGGTGAAGGCAAAGGCACTACTTCAAACTTTGTAAAAACACCAGTCTCAAAAGTAATTTGTTTTTTTTTAAAGAGCAAAGCTACCCAAAACCTGCAGCCCTATTTGTAGCAAATAAGCAGCTGTACAGTCTCAAGATCATGGAGGAAGGTCTGGGCCCTGCTCTACAGTCAGGGACTGACCGTTTTTTTTCTTTGGTGCTCAATATCTCAACTTTGAAGACTTGTTGATATACTGAGTCTTGATGTTTAACAGCATGAAGAATCTATAGATTTTATTCGCAAGCCTAGCATAAATTTTAGCAACTCTTTCCACTGTAAAGAGTGATTTTTCTTTTTTCTGTTTTAGAGGCCACTGGCAGGCAACATCTAAGGAGACATATTGTTCTAACATGGAAATTTTGCTTAACTCAACTTTTGTAGCTTTACAGGTGCTTCTCTTGGTTGATCTCCTGTGAGACTGATGGCATTGCAAGGCCAGACGTCAGTGCTGGGAGGTGGCAGGCAGGACTGACAAGAGGAGGGGAGGATGAGAAGTGTTGTCAGACTGCACTGTCCCTGTGAGGTGCCCTCTGCCCAGACCCCCGGCTCCCACATCCCACTGTGCTGAGTGCCAGGAGGCATTTTGTTGTTTTTTTTTGTCATTGCCCAAGACAGGTTCAGTATAAATGGAAGATTTTCCAAGTCTTATAACTCTTCAGAAGAAAATCTTCTCTGAAAATAGTATTTACAACCTGCAGGTGCACGGAAACTATCGGTATGTCACAACACTGCTATGGGGCTGATCCTCCTGGCTGTCCCTCATCTTATTACGCATTACTGCTGAAACACTTCGGAAACACTGCTGAAACCCTCATTCAACAAAGTGCAGACCAAAATGAACTGTGCAATCTTCCACTGCTATGTTAGTGAATTATTTTTGAGCTCCATGGCTCCCTTCTCGCCCTGCCATAATTCCCTCATGGACAGCAGTACTGTAGCCAATAGGCATGCAGAGAAATAAGGGTTTAGTCCTCCATTAATTCTACTAATAAGGACAAATTAGAGCAAGATCAAGGAAAAAGAAGTAGAAGAAACTAGAAAGTATTGCTGTGGCTGTTTCCCCACACCCTCTTTTTCTGAACTGGTCTATGATCACAGAACAAAAAAAAAGCCACCCAACCCAGTGCAGACATCTCCATAAACACACATAACAGTTCCTTACATACATCTGGACAGCTGGAAGGAGAGTCTCAAAGGGATTACTTTCCTGTATCCCCTCACTTCCTTTCCTTGCTCCAGATGTTGGTTTCTCAGGCTCACTGCCCTCCTCCTTCAAGGCCTTTTGTGCTTTTGCTGCTTTGATTTAACAGCAGAGCTCTTGTTACATCCAAGCTCAAGTTCCTTGTGAGAGTGGGTGTGTGCTTGTCAAGGTGCCTGTAGTATAAAGGACATTTCTATTAGCTTTTGACCTGCAAAGGCTGTCTTCCAGCCCCATACCTATCAGCATCCCAGAGACCAGCAAGGCGAGCACTTGCGTCCTCTGCAGCAGCAGCAAGAGCAGACATGGCTTGAGGTGGCATTTGGCAGAGAGGCTGCAGTCACTTCTTCCTTGCTGATGCTCCTGCAGCCGCCCGCTCTGCCCAGAGCTGCAGGAGGGGATGGTGCTGGCTGCCACAGGGGTGACTGGGGGTGTCCCGTGGGAGCAAGCACCTAAGGAGGCCGTTAGGAACTGAAACTTCCCACTGGATCTGGGGCTCCAAGCCCCATACAACCTGACCTTGAATACCACCAAGGGTGGGGTAGCCACCACTTCTCTGGGCAACCTGGGCCAGGGCCTCCTCACCCTCACAGGAGAATATTTCTCCGTAAGATCTCACCTCAATCTCCCCTCTTTCAGCTCAAAAACTTTCCCCTCATCCTCTCCCTGCAATCCCTGATCGAAAGCCCATTCCCAGCTTTCTTGGAGCCCCTTTCCATACAGGAAGCTGAGGGTCATTCCAGTTGGGTATTTAATGCCTGAAAGTATTTTGATGAATCCAGAATATCCTGTTAGAATACACTGATTTTTATTCTATTTTTCTTTTAAAAACCGAAGAAAACCCCAACCAAATATTTTGAACATATTGAGATGTTACCTCCTAACTTATTTTCTTTTCATATAAGGATGTGTAGAGAAACAGATATTTTCTGATATGTATTTTCTAAATCAATATTCCAAAATATTTTTCCGATGAAATAGATCCCAGATCTAAAGTAAGATCATTTATTTTTTTCTGACCCTGAAGAGATTCTTTCTCCACAGGAATGTAGTCTATGGGAAAACTTCAGGCTCTCTTTAATCTGGAATGAAAACAACGTCCAAAATCTTGGAATCTGTCACAAGGTGGAAATTTGGACTCCCACCAGAAGAGTATGGAGACTTTTTTGTCCTATGACCAGGCTGGGTGAAAGAGTTGCTCTGGCCCACAGCAGATTCCCTCACCCTATGAGATTCAGAAAAAGCTGAAAACCAGCCCCCAGCATCAGTACTGTGGGACCTGTGGCAACCACCATCTCCTGAGGCCAACAGCCCCCCTTAACCTGCTAGATGCTCTAGCTGAGACTTCTAAGTTGCTTGAGGTCTCCTGTCTCCCTTTCCCACCACACAACCTTAGTCTTTGCTGGAGAGTGCTGTCTCCTTCCATTTTTGCCACCTCCCTGACCCCAAGGGAGACAAGCAAGCAGACCTAAGTTCTCCCGGCAGATGGTCAGTCCTTCAGAAATGACAGTTTTCACTGAAGGAGACGGAATCTGGCTGAGACAGATGCCCTGGGTATCAGATCTCCTGTGCAAGATCGTTAGAGCATTCCCATTGTGTATTTTTTGCTTATATTTTTATGCAAGGAAAGCACCAATTTTCTTAATTTGACAACTATATATACACACAAAAAGGTCTAGCAAATAGCCAGACTATTCACAATGCCAGCAGACAGCAACGTGTACTTTTGCAGCTAAGCTATAATCTGTTTGTCTGTGGTGCTATCAAATTCCAACTTCATATATATTTGTTTTAGTTCTGAATATATTTATTTTATGTAAATACAGATTTACAATCTTTTTTTATATCTGTGCATATACACAAACACGCAGGCATATACATGAACATGCTAGCTTTTATGTGCCTTTGGATAGAAAAAATGCATGGTACCTGTAGTTTTAAGCACAGCCACATCCTTAGCAAGGGCTGTATCATGACTGATGAGGGTGAGTCATAGGCTTCAAGGCACGTGAATACATTTGTATTTCACCTGACCTTGTTTAATACCGATTCTCTATATGATTTTGCAAACGACGGTGCTAAGATAAAGAAAGCATCTTCCTTACGGTGTTGATCAGAAATACAGGATTCTGAATGAAACCAGAGGAAGAAGAGTAGCGCAAGGAACCAGATAATACTTGGTGAGTATTTCCAGACAAATAGCCCAAATTTTGATCATACAGGTACGGTGCCTGCCCAGCAGCCTCTGACTGCCCTGAGGTGAAGTCCAGCTCATCCAAGCAGCATCCTCGGCACCCAGCTGTCTCAACACTATCCAAGGGTGCAATGTCATCCTGTGAACATGTAGTCCTGACAGAAAACCCCTACATAAGAGCCTTCACCTTTCCCTCCCCCAGCTGCCACGTATCCCCTGGGTGGCAATTTGGCAGCAGTGCTGTGCAGTGAGCCGACACAGGCGTGGTTCAGTGATTCCTGCAGCCAGACGCCAAAAGGCACAGCTGTGCAGATGTTTAATGCGCCCAGGAGCAAGCTGGGCTCTCAACCTTGACGGTGATGTTAAAACACTTGCCTGTCATCTGGATGTGCTTCTTCCCTTGCAGAGATGGCAGCGGAACGTGATGCCCATTTAAAAGGGGACCAGCACAGTCTTTGGGCATTTCTCTTTCACTCCTGGATGAAGTTCGAGGAGCAGGAAAACAATTTAGTGACTAAGCGAGTGGCTCACGGGAGGAGGAAGTCATTAAAACCTTGTGATTTTTAAACCTGGTGAGGCCAAGGAGAGACTCTTGCACAGGTTTACTGTCTCTTTGACCTTAAAATAATATGCTTGTAATGTACTTATCGCTGGTGAAGAGGGAGCTCCAAGTGTGCACCAGCCTATGGCGTTTTTTGTATGCACTGCCACATTTCCTGAAGAAGCAACTGGGATGGGGGTTTTTAGATACACTCAAACAAAAATGTTTCTTTGGGTTTTAACCCCTTATTGTCTCTGTATTTGCTAAACAGCTCAGAGGGCTCTTTTGCCCATGAATGTGCTGCGCTTTGAGGCACCCTTGCTATTTTAGCTCCGCTGGTCAGAAGACAGTTGGAGTGAGGGAGAATTTGACTATTTCATCTTGCCTGATTCCATTTCAGACCAGTGGCAATTTGTTTCACCCTCCACAGGGATTATATTAGTGAAGTATAAGTCTATACCCATAAATTATCAAGAATTTCCAGATATTGTCATATTGTTCGTATGTTGCAAAAACACACACTTGCATTTAGCTGAATGCAGAGGAATCCCTTTGGCTTCAGTGAAACTAGTGACAGTGCCAGATAGTTGACAACAGTGACAGGCAGTGCATCAGAGCGGGTTTAGCTTCTCTTTGTGGGGAAAGGTAGAAAGAAATAATAACAATAAAGCCCAAATGGTTAAAATGCTGATAATCAACAGAAGGATTTTTGTTCTCAGAAACTCAGGTTTGGGATGCTGTGAAGAGAAATGATGTCATCGATTAAAATCAGATCTGGAAAACAGTTGGTTTCCAAGAACTAGGGATAAATAATTCAGGGGGGAAGGGGCTCCTGTAATGGATGGGAGACAGATACTCTGGAAAAAAAATATGGATATGATGAGCAAAGGGAGGACTGGAATAAAAGACAGGGAAGATGCCCTGGGTAAACCATTAAATATCACAATGGGAATTTTAAAGCTCTTGTTAAACTGCAGGCTGACCTCATGAAGCAAAAGGGGAAAAAAATGTAAGCTCTAAAGGAAAACAGCAGCTGCATTGGAGTGGCAGAGGAACGTTTCCATAAGCCGAGCACAGAGTTTTTCTGAGTATTGGCAGAAATTTGATCTACATTTTTTCATTGTCTTTCCTAAAAGTAATTTCAAGATTAACTAGCCCTGCCAGAAATTTCCCTGCAGCTGGGTTGCTGCCCACTCTCCTTAGGAGCAAGGCCTTTGTGGAGGAGCTGGCCATGGATCCACAGCCTCTCTGCCACCTCCTGACACCTGTAGACAAATCCACCACCTTCTCACCCTTCTGGCACCCTAGAGGAGATGGCTGCAGGGCGGGGCTTGTCCCTCCAAGGGATGGTGGCATTCTCATGGGTCTGGCACAAGAAATGCTGAAAGGCTGCTCAAGCACCGTACTTGCTCCATCATGCTCACTTAGCTCGTGAGTCCCTCCACTGCAAGCTCAGCAGCACAACAGATGTGGAAAGAATCTGCTGCACTCTTCCATTCCTTCTGCTGAACCTCTGATGGTAAAATATGAGAAGGAGGATTCTGGACAGGGTAGCTATGGAAGAGAAATCTTCATAAAGCCCATCGGTAATAGTAACGAGGATGGTTTCTTTGCAGTTGATGCTGCCAGTAGTGAGGCCATGAGACGGTATTAACCTTGTATGTTCATCAAAAACCCAAGGGCTGGGGGAGGAAGGAGCAGTGAGTTTGTCTCTGGAGAGCCTTTCCAAGCCTGCAGGTTTCCCAAGTCACAACTGGTGATGCTCTTCCAGGCATGGTGTGATGAGTGACAGTGTCGGCTGATCCATCCATCCATCCATTTACAAAGCACAGCCTGGTTCTCTCAAAGAAGACTTGGGTGAGAGTGGCAGTAGCAGATGCCCAAAGGCTGCAGAAATTAGATGGCTGCCTAAATGCCTTACTTCTTACCTGAATACAAGCTCCAAGCCTGAGGGCCATGTTTTGGGAAGAACAGAAGAAGAATGAGGGTCTGGCTTGCATGGACACAAGGTACAAATTTGGGATGTGATCTCAGGGCAGTTCTATTCTGGCAGTACTTCATTCTCCTCACAGGTAGGGATCTTTTCTTTTTTTAATTCAAATGCTGACATTAGCAACAGGAAAAACAAGGAGTTCAGCTGGTGAGTCCACTGGGACAGTTCACTGGGTGAGCCACTGTGCTAGTATCTCACATCAGTGGTGAGCCCCAGGGCACCTCTCAGATTAAAAGAGCTGCCGATTACTGAAAAATCCCATGCTCCATCTGTTTTTATCTAAGGGGGACTGGGCACCCATGGCAAACATGTAGCAAGCATATGCCTCTGCTGCAGGCTGGGAAACACCTGCTGAGTTTCCCAACCTCAACATGCCTTAGAGGATAGAGCTTTCCTTTTCCCAAACCTGACTGGCTTTAACCATGGGATCATCTGCATCAACCTGCTGGCTGTCACCACGGGAGCTGAGGCAGCGGGTTTGCAAGTGAGCAGTCACAAAGCCACTAACTTTTCTACTACTAAAGCAGCTACAAAAGAGGACTGCAACACTATAGGGTGTGTGTGTGTGTGTGTGTGTGTATATATATATATGTACAAGGTGCTAATGATGGGATCATCACAGAGATACAAGGCCAGGGAGCTTTGCTGCGTGGAGGGAAGCCAAGCAGTCCCAGCAACCCTTGCAGGCAGGATTCTCTCCTCTCTCTCCTTTTTTTTAGAGACTGTTTACAAAACCAGGTAAGGATCCCTGCAAGGATCAGCCTCATGGACTGTTGAAAATAGGGGCATAAGAACCAGCAAATGCAGAGGCTCAGCAAATGCCAACAGCTTGTGTGAGAGCCGGTCATTTTCCACAAACACATGGAGAGAAGTTGTTTCTTTGCTTCAGTCTCATTCCTGTAACTGAACTTCAGAAATGCCGGCATTATCACTTTGTCCTGTGTTCACTGGGGCTGACTGACAACCCTTGCTTAGGTGTGCTAGGATTTGTGTGGCTGAAGCATTTCTTTCCAGCGTTCTGCAGGAAGGTTTACCAACTCATTCGGGCTGAGAGGCACTGGAGCAGGGCAGGACAAACCTGGCCAGACTTGCCCCTCTTCCTGTTGCAAAGTGCCCACATTGAGACTGTAAGGAAAAGAAAGGGGATTTTGTAACCAAAAGTGAAAGAAAACACCTCCATGAATCTACCAACATTTTTCAAGAGCTGAGCATTGCTGTAGCCTGCTACACCTCTAAATTAACACTTACAAATCATGTGGAGATGCTCATAGAATCATAGAATAGTTTGGGTTGGAAGTGACCTTAAAGATCACCCAGTTCCAGCCCCCTGATATGAGCAGGGACATTCCACCAGACCAGGCTGCCCAAGGCCCCATCCAAACTGGCCTTGAACACTTCCAGGGATGGGGCATCCACAGCTTCCCTGGTTAATCTGTTCAGTGTCTCACCACTCTCATCGTAAAGAAATTCTTCCTTATGTCCAGTCATCTAGTCAATCAGTCATGGATGACTCCATTCCTCTTTCAGTTTCAACTCATATAATTTTATTGTTAAATATGCTGCATACCACATTATTTTTGAGCAAAACACATAGCTGCAAAGGAGGAAATTTCTTCCCCAGCAGAGAAGTGCCTTTTACCCAGCTGCCATTGGACTTTCCCTCTCCCCTGCCATCCTTCCAAGATGACACTGTGCACACCTGGGGCTGAGGCTAACCTCTGCCTTGGGGAAGGGACATCCTGTGCCCTGGCTTTCTCAACTTCTCTAGGGAGGAGAGGAGGTTCTCTCATGCTTGGGTTCATATAAAAAAAAATAAATGATACCTGCAGGCAAAGCCTGGAAGCTGCACAGAATTTGAGGATGACAGTCCTGTCTTAAGGTACTTGATTTTACTGCCATTTAAAAAATATTTGCAACATTTTAGGCATTTGGCTGCCTTTTATTAGCCAGAATATAAAGGTACATAAATAGGAAGGGATGGAGGGGGGTGGAACATCTCTCCAGGGCCTTTTGCAATGATGCTCAGGCAGCAGCAGTCTGGAGTAAGATGAAAATGTGAATAAGAAAGTGTTTTCTTTTCACAATGGTTTTAGTTTGGTTTTAGTTTGGTTTTCATTTTTTTCTGTTTTCTTTTTTTTTTTGTATGTGGCTAATACATTTGTTGCTGAGGGTTTATTTTTAGCTAAAAGAGAAATCATTGTTATGCCATGGCAACGAGAATTGGGAGGTAAGTTAGAGCAAGCTGGTCTGACTAAAATTTTTCTGAAAGCATCCAAATTGATTAAATGACCTAAACCCAAAGATGATAGCTGTTAGTATAACACAATTCTGATGTTTGTGATTTAGAAACAGAAACTGTTTCTATCATGGCATATTTTTTTCTCCTAGTTACCAAGTGTGAAGGGAGATCTAGAAAGGCAGATGTCGTGCATGACCAGTACCACCAGAGCACCTGCAAAATGGGTGGTGTTCCGCTGGAGATGAGAGGAAATTAGACTTTCTCTTTTGAGATGCAATTAAAACCTCCCCAGGAGCCATGCTTGGGTAAGCAGCTACAGCCCTGAGCTGAGTGTTTGACAGGCAGCAGGATAGGCTGTAGGTGAGGTTTTCCCCTTTGTTGATGAGGGAATTGTTTAGTGTGTACTGAGCCTAGTCTGGCTGCATCAGTGTTGGTGTCGTTGGTCATCCCACTTATGGACCCAGCAGCATGGTGCCTTTGAGTCTGGATGCCCCTTGTGCCCTGTGGTTTTTCATCAGTATCAAAGAGAAGAATTGCTGTACAGAGCCTCATCCCCAGCAGCTACCTCAGGACACTGAGATGGAAGCAGGCAGTGGTCCCTGAATGACCTCCCTCTGACTGGATGATTTCAGGCAACTCCAAACCATGGATATGTCTTTGCATTTGCGTGCCAGCACATGAAGACACCATCCCTTTGGGGTGAGAAAGACAGAGGGCCTTGGGCATCCAACCAGAAATCCATCCAGCTTGGCATCTGCTGCATGAGCTCCTCTGTGCCAATAAATCTTAGGGAAAACCCCAGAAGTACTGGACCATAAAAGCAAATTAAGGCAAAATAAAGAGCTGGAGCCAGGATGAGAGGCTCCAAGCCCACGGCTGGATCCTCTGTCCAAGGAAGGTGGCTCCCAGAGAGGTACAGGCGTCAGGACAGCCCTGTAAGCCCTATCCTCTTTTTCTCTCTCTCTCCTGGAGGCTCTTCTCTACGGGTGGTGGGAAGGAAATGGCCTTCTTCATGATCAACCCTTTTGGTTACCAAGTCACCTCTACAGTCGGACCCATTTTATGGAGGGAGGCAGTAGTGATGGAGCTCATAGATACTGCAGAGAGGTAACTTCTGCTCCTCTTGTCATGCACAGAACCTGACTTGGTGAGTGATGAAGCTCCTCTGGCCTGGCTGAGAGCTCCAAGTGATTCTGAGGCAGCTGGTCTTAGCAAACTCTGCTAGGTGTTTAGAATATATTGTTTCGCTATAAGGTCACTTCCAGTTTAGACTGTGGCAAACCCATTCAGACTAAAGAGCTAAGCCATTCAGGTGAGAAGCGACCTCAGGAGGTCTCTAGTCCAATCTCCTGCTCAGAACAATGTCAGCACTGACTTCAGATCCGGTTGCTTTGTCCTTTGGGTGTTGAAAATCTTTGTAGTTGAAGACTGCACATCCTGGCAGGGAAACCTGTCCCATTATCTAATTATCCTCACAGGATGTATTTTTCCCTTACACCCAGTCAGCCCCAGCCTCAGGCTTTTTCACCCAAAAGGTTCTCCAATGTCAGATACATTTAAACTCTTCCTTTTTATATTATCTTCTAATCCATTAATTGAGCTCTGAGAGTCCTCCTTCCTTGTTGGCCCTGATCCTAGAGCTGAAAGCATTCAACCAAAATTACAGTAAAGGCCCTGGAATTAAACCTTCTTTCCCAGTACTTCGTAACTTGGTACTGCATAGTTTTTACCACTCAGATGCTACTTGTTAAAAGCAAAAATTCTTGGAGAATATTGTCATAGTGCAGAAAATGAGTTAGTCCATACTTTTTTTCCTACTTGCAGCAGACTGTCTGGTCAGGTACAAAATTTTGATACACTGTGTCAGTATTTCTGCATAACTTAACCATTTTCAAAGACCACCTGACAAGTTTTAAATGATTTGCACAACACAATCCTTATATTTTAAACTATGAAGTCTTAACTTATCCTTAGTCCTAATTTACACAGAATCAATAAGATCTTTGGGGTTTTCTTAATCTAAATATATATCCCCAAAATTATAAATGGATTTCTTTCAGAATGTACCCCATAATTAGGCTCCTCTTGACCTGTTCTTTATGGATATTTTTGCACCTTTTATGCATATTGGTTTGATTGACCCTCTGTTCTGATGTCTATTTAGAGTTGTTGTTTTGCTTTGACACTGTGCGAATATACTCTTAATGGATATATCAATAATTATGAACATACATAGAAAATCAAGCCTGAGCACAAAGGCGAACACCTAGACTGATGCAACAAAAATGTCACATGAGTCTTTCAGTGGGCTGCAATCATTTTCCCTGACTGCAACAGCTACAGGGATGTAAAGCATTTTATATAAAGAGACTGCCTTTGGTCCAAACAGGCTACAAAGAAAGACCTTGATCCTCCAAGTGGCTTTGAGCAGATTCCTGTGGTGTGCAGCCAGTCATGGTGACATGAATGAAGGGCCCAGCCACAGCTTTGTGTCTCAACATTTTCCTACTCTGAGGGCTGGAAATGTAGATGTGAACCTCCACCTATGTGCCAGGGAAGCCATCCTCTTCTGTGTCCCAGGTGCATGTCCTTGCCTCTCCAGACACTCTAGACAATCTGATGTCCATGTATTGCTCAACACCACATCTGGGAAATCCTACTGCAAGGGATGATGATGTTTCTCCACAGCCCCAGCTTCTGCTTCTCACCCTGGCCCAGGCTCAGCCTTGACCCTTCCACAATCTCCAGCCAGCACAAGGGGAATTTTCTACCAATTTAGATCCCTGAAAGGGTGCAAAGGCATCAGCAGGAGATGGAGGGCAGAGTGAGAATGGCTTTTGGTGGCTGGTCGTCATTAGCTGGGATGTGATTTAGTGTAACTCTGCAATCTTGTTGCACCCAGAGTAGGAACTATACCATGCAGTAGACTCAGGTTGGATGTCCAGGCTCTGAGGGTATAGGTGTGTTCTCAAAAGGTAGTTATGGACACAGTTAAACATGGCTTGAACTTAGAGTGAGACGTTATATTGAGGGTTTTGCTGCCTGCCATTTCCATGACATGTCTTTATCAGGGCCGTGAACAAATGGGATGCATAACTGGATGAAGGGAGGGGAAGCATCTGTGGGGTGTCCTTCAGGCACAGCTGTGGGCAGGTGGGTCCAGGTTGGCACCTGCCTCTGGGTAAACATCAAAACCCGTGACCTTCAGCACTCCCATGCTACCAAGTGTCTGATGCCCAACTTGCATCTCCTCCCACTACACATCACCTTCTTGGCTTCAAACGAGGCTCTGACAGGGCCATGGAGGCGAAATCCCTTCCCTGGCCTGGGGCCTGGTAAGGTGGCTGTCTTTGCTCTCCGTTTTTAAAGTTCTCACCACCACCTAGATTCTCAGATGCTGTAATAATGAAAAGAAGATGAAATAGCACTCGGTTCATTTGGTGAACTTCTATATGGTGAAACTGAAATTGATTTTTAATTTTTAATAGGTTGACTCACTACTCGTGGGCATTGCAGACAGTAGTTAAAAACTACTTTGCACTGGAGTCAGAAAGTCAGAACTAATTAAAGAATATGTCTACAAAAACACTGCTAATAGACAAAAGGGAAGAACTTAATTAGAAATTTGGGAGGTAGTAGCCCTCTCGTTAATAATCCTTAAATGACATTGGGGAGCCATGTAAAATAAGTAAACAGCTCCTCTCTGCATAACTACAGTCACAGACGAGACTAGGAGAAAAATCTAAATAGGGTCTGGAAGCTGCCCCTCCAGAGCTAAACCAATCTCCTCCTTAAAGCAGTCTTCAGTCTTGTTCTCCACTTAGTAACAAACAGCACTGCAGCACTTAAAAAAAAATCTGTAGAGTAAGGCAGCAAGGTGACTCCAAGGACTGTAAGGCATGAGCAATAGCATGCAGAAGCTAGAACACCTCAACCTACACAATATGACTTAACTCTGCTCTTAAAGCAGAGCTTCAGGCACATCTTTGGTTATCTGGCATACACAGCCAGTCAGGGCTCAAGAGAAATGTAACTGAAGCAAGCGAAATATTTCAGGCGTGTTGACAGCGATGCAGTGATTTGGTAATGACCCGTGCTGGCAGAATAACCAGACTAGCAAAATACAGTGTTTTATGAGATTTTATTTCTATTCAGAGAAAAAAAAAAAGAAAAAAGATCTGTTTATAATGTGCACAGCAACACAACCCCGAAACTCTTGTAATTATATGCTAGCAAACCTAGATAATGCTGTAAGTCCGAAGGCGCAATCTTGTAACCTGCTGTGACTGACCGCAGGGCAACCTGCTCTGATAGACTGTCCCAAACTCCATTGGGGCTGCAACACAGGGGTGGGGGCAGCTGAGGAGACAGGAGGTCTCGTGGGTGCACCTGAGACTGGCTGCTGTGGCACCCACACCATCTTCATCAGCACCCACACCACCTCCACTGGCACCCACACTTCCATTGACACCCATATCACCTCCGCTGGCACCTGCAGACAAGGAGAGGGGGAAGGAGCATGGGTGCGGAACGCACTCCAGGAGTCATCTTTCAACGAGTGCTGTGTCAGAGCTGAGACACTGAAAATAACCAGTGACATGTTCAGGCACGGATACAAAAGATGTATCACAAATGCCTCCACACTTTTTGTGTTGTGGCTGCCAGTATAGAAATCTACCTAAATTATCATATTGTTGGCAAAAATCCCAACATAGATATTTAAAGCATGATAAAATAATACAAAAGAAATGCTTTCACTAATTTTTAGCACTTTACTGGAGGACCATCAGCTTTCTTTTCTTATCCATGGAACAAGGGTACTCTGAAGTTCAAGTTGTTCCTTGATCTCTGGATGTTGTGGGCTACATAAGCACTAAATAACAAAAAGTTGGTTTATTTGGTTACTTATGCCTGGCAGTTCCTTAGTGCCTTTTCCTAGGCATTCCTTGCAACTAGGCTTAGATATACTGTACCAGATAGGTTTAAATATGGAAAATTTTATCAAGTTCACAGTTCTCACATCTTTCTGATTTTCATTAGCAAGACAATTTTATTTCAATTTCGTGAAACTTTCAACTAGTCATTTAAAAAATACCAAATATGGGTAATTACATGGCAAAGTGCACTAACAGCAGGCTTATCACGTGCCTCAACCAGGAGTGTCCTCCACCCTCATAAAATAGCCACCAGGGCAGGGAGAAGATGAAAACCCAGTTACATCTTGGAAGTTGAACCTGGAGCATTTTGGAGGGGGAGGAGAAGAAAAAAAAAAGGAAGATTAGTGACCTCCAGCCAAAACATGAGGTCTTGAACAGGAGCATGACCAGGGAATGAAGGTGTTGTGTCACCTTGTAGAATGCCATGTAAGGTGGCTGTAACCATTGTGAGCTGTGGAGACTGAGCATCTCCAGCAGTCAAAGCTCCAGTTTTGGGTGTGCTGGAGCCATGGAGCCGAGGCAGAGACTTCAGCCTCTATGGCCTTTACTTCGATGAAAATCGAGGGACAGTTGTCTTCGAGATGTGCCTGGAGAGCAGCCACAGCTGTTTCTGTTTGAGTACAGCACTGCGTTCGATCTTATTCACTTTCAGCCCTTCTTTGTGAAGTCTTTTCTTGGGGGCTGGAGGAGAAGAACTGGTTCTCTTCATGTTGCTTCTTCTGCCACAAAGTGCTTAGTTACACATTTTGGGCTTACTACCTTTTTATTAAAAAAAAAAAAAAAGAAAAAAGATAACCCACAGCACAGGCTATTACTGCCATTCTACAGTGATTAAAAACCCACAAGCCATGACAGTAAAATAACTTAGTATCGGCTTTCACCGTCTTTTTGCAGGGGAAGGCCTCGTGTCATGCTACATCTTTTGAAGAATGCACACCCTCATAACAGAGCCTCATCCCTGTCCCTGAATTCCAAACAGTAGAAATCTTGTCTAAACCCCAGGCAGGAAAGACCATTTCAAACTGCTGCCTTAATCAACGATTTTAAATCTGTTTTGGTGTAAAATGTAAGATTGTTAATTCCTGTTAGAACAACTCTGTTGTGCCCAAATGTCCCATGGCAAAAATACGGTAGACATCAAAGGGGAAGCTGGCATCTCACTACCAAGAAAACCTGGGGATAATCTGCGCGTGTGCCCTTGCTTCACTTCACAAAGGCCTTCAAGAGAAGAAATGAAAGGCAATGCAGCAGGCTGGTATTAAACAGCCTCAGCCATTCAGCTACTTAGCTGAATTATCAACTTAGTCTGAAAAATAAAAGAATTCAAAACCAGACCATTGATGGTAATTAACAGCTGCACTTTGTGGGCTTTCAGTCTAATGAGTACACAAATGAAAAATCAATGGAGGAGGCTTCCAAAAATGAACACGGCAACAATCTTGATCTTAGAGTTGGCTCAAAGACAGCTCCTCCCAAATCAGCTCTAAGGCTGTGTTCTTACTGTACGCTTCTGTTATTTCGTTGCAGAACTTTCCCTCTGAGGAACTCATTAGACTTTTTACTGATAAAATAAATACAAGTTTAATTTTTGAATCAAAAAGCATTACAATAGTTATATCTCCAAAGCCTTAGTTCAAACATGATAAGAGATCAAATCTGTTAAAGGCTGAAAATTATTCCCCATCTCTGAGGGTCGTTTGGAAAATTTGCTCAGAATGAAGCAGCAACACTAAATAAAACTTTAAATAAAGAGGATTAACCACCAAACTTGGCTGAAGCTGCAGTTCAACATTATAAATTGCCAGCTCCATCTCTTTTTAGTTGGAGAAATACGATAAACATTTGTCTTTGTTACAAAGAGGTTCTGCAGTTCCAAAAGGAATACACTATAGAACTGACAATGGTTAATGACATCCAAGGGCTGGAGGAAAGCACAAGTCATATCCCCCTGAGGTTATTTTATGGGCTGTTTTACCTCTGTATGGTAACATTAGGCAGACTTCTGCTTCATACCTGGTACCACTTCTGCATTATGACATTGCCTTGAACAAGATTTTGGCAATGAAAAATTCCATTTAAGTTAGACTGAATTATCTGTGAATTTTGGGAAATATTTGCTGCTTGAGAGAAAACTTGAGAAACTATGCTTAACTGCATTCAGAAAAACACACAGGACAGGGAGACACCCTTGGAGGCTAAAACATGCTTCTGAGATGCGACATGACTTCAGTTTCCTTCTTTTACTTATTTTTTACCCTAGGTCAGAACCTTGGTCTGTCTGCATCCTCCTACCATTTCCAACATACTGCCGAATATGACACTCCATCACCCAATCCTAGTGTTGCAAGCCCAGACCATTGTTCTGACAAAAAAAATGCATTTAAAAAAAAAGATTAGGAGTTGAAGACAATATTTAATTTTATTTGAGAAGTCCTTTATATTTGTCCAGAAATTAGAAATATTTTGATTAGAGGTGGATCCAAAATGAAAATTTGCATTTGGTGTAGCCACAACATCGTAAAAGCAGTGATTGCAACAGCCTCTCCCATCCTGACAGCAAATGAATCTCATCTCACGTGGCACATTTTGTGCTGCTGATGCCTTCATTGATTAATATTTTCTGCAACCAAGCAGTTGCATCCATATGCAAGTAAGGAGAAAACTTGGCATGATCTTTTCAGGTACTTTGGGTCAAGTGATAGTTTGGCTGCCAGTAGCTTAGAGGCAAGTACATCTGCCATTATCCACTCAGCAGCCGTTCACCTGCATCAGCTTTCCAGCCACAGAAAAAATTTTGTAATTATGAGGCCTTGGGACAGAGAGAAGTGTTTTGATGCAGACTTACACAGTCATTTTCAAAAATATTTGCTGTTCATGACTGGCACATGATTCCTGCTTTCATCACACTCAAATATGAGTGAAAAGCAAAGCTCTCCCACCTCCTGCACTGAGGCAGAACAGCTCTGTTTGAACAATTGCAGTTTCTTCCTGACCATTTTAAACCTGTCTCAAGTTCCTGCTCCTAAATTTTTGTGATGTTATCACCACACAAACATCCTTCACATTTGGTTAATCACTGCAGAAAGCAGCGAGCAAAAGACTTTCATCTTTGAAGGCTGGACTTCTTTTTCAAGAGGTTATTCTTAACTGGAAAATCTGGGCACATTGGAAAAGGAAGGCAAAGGAAAGGAAAGTTTCAATGGTGTCCATTTCATTTCAGCTTTACTGCTCTGATGTCTTTGCACCTTTGAAGAGGCAAGCCTGGAGAAAGAGATGTAGCCTCACCGTGTGGGAAGCAGACTGTCAGATGCTTGCGTTACTCTTGGCCCTCACGTGGAGCAGGAAGCTCAGACCAACCCAGTGAGAATAGATGAAAGATGGTCTGGAGCACATGAAAGCCAGTGACGCTGCACTGGTGCCTTGCCAGCGGGGTTAGCTTCTTGGCTCCCAGTTTGATGAAGTGGAGCAGTTAAGTATAGCTTATCCAGATAAAAGGACTTTGCTCTGAGAACCTGAATTAACAAGCAAGTCAGACTCTTAAGCCTGTGTTTCTAGCATGTGATTAGCTGTGTTTCTCTTCCTTTTAGATTTTTAGAGCCATGAAAGCCACCACCCTGGTGAGATCCACATGCCGGCCCCAGCTGGAAAGTGTTGCGCCCCCACAGCACCCACCTGTGCCCCAACAGTCAAGCCTCTTTTCAAGCAAAATGGAGCAACAAAACCCACAAAAATATAACCCTCATCTGTGGGAAAGATGGGTGGAGAGCTATTATGAAAATATAGAAGTTCTGCATTATAATAAATCCTTGCTCTTGGAGACACAAATAAAAGAAGGTTCTTGATTTCTTGTTCTGAGAAGTAGAGTTGCAGCAGTTGAAGTTTGTTAGGCTCTGGAAGTTTCAAAGCAGCTGAAGGATGAGATCACCATTCTTCATACAGCCATGTTTGGTCATGATGTGGTAGGAAGGTGCAGCTAGTGTCAGGCTTTGCTCAGTTTCCACTGAGTCCACTGACCCATTGGTGATGGCGCCTGCACTGTGACCAGAGCAACCTGGCTGTTTGCTATTGACACTGCTACATCCGGCGAGGAACAGAGTTTTTTTCTCTAACTGGCTGCTTGTAATTTATAGTAAAAAAAAATCTATGGAAAGAAGCTGTAGCTAATTTCAGACAACATATTTCACCAACAGTTGTGTGGCACACTTCAAAGCAGCTTGATCCTTTCTTCTGCCAAAAAGAGGTAGGGAGTGGCTCAAGAGGAGCAGAGCTCTGCTGTGCAACATCTGTCTATGTCCCATGTGTCACCATCAAGAATGTATACTCTAAAAAGGTAAAGGGTACAAATCCTGGAAGAAAAGAGAAACAGCAAGTAGAGGGACCTCTCATAGAGCTATGACAGGGCAATTTTTTCTCTCCAGATGGATAGGGGACTGAAGCATCTCTCTTATGAGGAGAGGCTGAGTGACCTCAGTCTGTTTAGCCTGAAAGAGAGAAGACTGAGAGGGGACCTTATTAATGCTTATAAATATCTAAAGGGCAAGGGTCAAGATGATGGGGCCAGACTCTTTCCAACAGTGCCCAGCAAAAGGACAAAGGCAATGGGTACAAACTGGAACAAAGGGAGTTCTACCTCAACATGAGAAAAACTTCTTTACTATGAGATTGTTGGAGCACTGGAACAGGCTGCCCAGGTATGCTGTGGAGTGTCCTTCTCTGGAGATATTCAAAACCCACCTGGACACATTCTGTGCAACCTGCTGTAGGTGAACCTGCTTTAGCAGGAGAGTTTGAGTAGATGATCTCCAAAGGTCCCTTCCAACCCTGACCACTCTGTGATTCTGTGATTCATAAGTGTCTGCTCACCTGAGCAAGGATATAGGCATTACCCTCTCTGGCAGCTTAGAAGGGGCCAATACAACTAACTTTGAGTAGAAGATCTCTAAGGCTAGAGATAAGACGAATGTGTGAAGACATTGGCATGGCAGAGTCCATAGTGAAGCTTGGAGTTGACCTGAGGGATTCCCAGACTGCATTTAGTGCATTAATCATGTAATCAATACAGAAGACTGACGGGCTAGCATAGCTTTATTTGAAATAATATTTGAGTATAATAAAGCAGAACAGCACAGAGGTTATTGCAGCAGTAGCAGTATATAGTGGCTTTAAGCTCATCTATTCAACTGTTTAGAAATTTTACTTGAAAGAATTTACTCCCTGGCAGACTGTGTTTTTGGCAAAATATAGGTGAAACATAAGCATTTATGATTGCTTTCTACGTCTCCAAAAATAAGCTGATAAATGAACCTCTCGCCCCAATTCTGTGCAGCTGAATGATGGACTGGGAAGGTGGTGCTGGACACCAGGGTGGGCAGTGCCGAGCAGTAGGTCAGCTCCCACCAAGCTGAGCAGCAGGGAAAGCTGCAGCCATCTGCCACACAGTTGGTTGACCCACCTGGGATTAATCTGTTCCCAAGATGACATACAAAGGAAAGGTGTCGGTGTCCTCCAGCCTACCATCGCTAATGAACTGGCATCTTTGCTGATATTAATGGATATCATAGCTGCTGTTGGAGAGAAGCCAGAAACCAAGCAGGGCAGTCTGTCTCCTCTTCCTGAAAAATGAGCTTCTTGTGACATGTCCTGAGGTGTGTTAGCAACAAGGTGAGAAAGAGCCATGTTCAGTCTCTGCCCAGATGGTGACTGCTGTGTGGCAGCATGGAGAATGCCAGTCCCATGGAAGATGCTCTCTGGCCACCAAAGCAAAGTAACCACACAGCAATGCCACAGCAGATGCACAACAGATACATGGAAGAGTCATAAAGTTGGTACCTTTTGTTGATTTCATTGGAGTTGATCATGGGCAAGCCAACTAGTTTATGTTGCTGTTTCAAAGCAATGTAAATGAAGAGGTTGGTTCTGTCTGATTTTACGCTCCCAGCTAGGCATTGCTGTCGTAGCTCCCTGCTCCTCCTAGTAATCAATTTTGTAAGAATCAGGTTGGCTTTATGAGGTATTGACTCGGGCACAACTTGTCCAACTTGATGAAGACTTCAGAGTACAAGTAATTGTCTTGACTGCTACCAGCTGTTGAAATGATGATGATACTATACAGGACTGGGACAGGCATAATGACACTGCTCCTCTTGGGAAACTGAATGATGGTTGACACTAGATACCCCAAAACAGCCAAGCAACTTTCCATGTGTATAATATTAGAGAATGGTGACACAAACCAATGTCGTCCTGCAGATGTGGCTACAACAGCTATGGTTATCTCCTCTGCACATGCTCCCTTTGCCTCAGCTTTGGCACAACCAGCCAGGATAAGCAACTGCAGAGGTCTCCTGAAGTCTCTAAAGATATGCTTTTGCCATCCCTTTTGCTGGCAGAAGCATGAGGAGATGGTAACTTCCTTTGGAGAAATCATAGCATTCAGCTGGAAGTAGCATGGTTTCTGTCGGCTCATCTGTTTGTGAAACAAATGCTTGGCTGCAAACTAGTTGCACAGAGCAGCCAAAATAAGAGAGGAAAGCAAGAAGCAGAGCTGGATGAAGTGGATCTTGTCCACTCTGTCACCCTCCTCATATGCCTTCCGTGCAGCCATTCTTTCACTGCTGCTTCATCCTGTTGTCTGGCTCCAAAAGCCTGCAGAAGTCCAGCCTACATTCACTGCATGCCGTGCAAAAATGAGTCAGTCATTAAGGCTTTTAAAGATGATGCAAGAACAACTGACACACATGTATCCAGTGCGTGGGATAGGCAAGCAGCAGAAAAACGTTGTACAAGTGAGTGATGTGCCAAATTGCAAAGAGCAATTTTGTCCATTATAGGCGAGCAATAAGAAATTTTTAAATAATTATTTTTTTCTTGTAGCTGCAATTGCATAGTAATTTGTTTCACAAATAAATCAGACTGAGTTCTTACAGGAAAGAGCAAGGATATTCTTCTTTTTCAGAAAGACCAAGAAAAATGAGTCAGGTTGGGCCACTCCATTTCATGCCACTCCTGGAAAGCGGACCTTTGATAGCAAACTTCCTTCCTTACTTCCCACAAAGTTGGAGGGGATTAATTTTCCCCTTACATAATGATTCCCGCGTGCCCAGGTTAGTAGCTGTCAGGCTTACAATCATAAAATCAAGACAGATGATTCCAAGTGGTTACTTAGGTGAGAAAGGAAAGGCCTGCTCATCTCACTCATCTTAAGTCTAGATGCTGACTTTAGCATGCCTTGCGGTTTTGTTTGCTTCTTTTAAACAAGTTTACAGTGTGTCTGTATCCTCCATCCTCAGAGAAAATCAGGGGGATCGTATATAAACAGTTCATGGATTACTGTGCTTGAAGGTAGGAATAACTCTCATAAATGACAACTAGACTATCTTAGTCCAAGAAAACCACCTTCTTCCACTCAATTTGGAGTTGCTCAGTTAAGCATAGGACCCTTAGGCTGGGTTTGCAGACCTACATACTGCTTCTATCTTCTAGCGCTATCTCCCACATCAAAAGATCCATTTGCTTGTTTTAGCCAACACAGCCTCAGTCACAATATTTACAGGCTGAAAAGCCTGTGAGAACCATTTTTTTTCATGCCAAGCATCTTTCCCTGACTGTGGTTGTGGTTAACCCAGTGACACATTCCAGGACATATCTGACACCACCAAAAAACTATCGCACAGCTGCTTTCTCCCAGTGCTAAGAAAGAGCTGGCACTGGAAGAGCTGAGTGGTACCCAGGGCACAACCCCTCTGCCCCAGCCTGAGCCACGCCTAGAAACATCTCCCCTTGCCCCTCCACCTGCCTCTTTCCCACTGCCCATTTTCGTAGAGGGAAGCAGCACCCTGAGATGCTCACACCTTGCCTCAAACGCAAGGGAGGCTTTGGGAGATATATAGCGTTCCTGTGTTCCAGTTTGGGAATATATATAGCTCTTTGCTGCCCAGGATGGTTTCTGAAGTGCATCCAAGTCACTTCTAGAGGGCGGAGAGTTTGTCCCTGGAATGACTTGGGGTGTACAAAGGGTCCAAAGGCCTGGCAGACTGAAAGCAGAACATCTCTGCAGAGACTATTTGGCAGCTTTTCTCCTCAAATCTCCATCTAGCTGTGCACAAACTGGGCTCTGCAAATACCCTCTGCACATTTACCAGAAAAGGACTATAAATGTTCGCATTATATCTAACTAAGAAATTTTTTTGCCATGCTATCCTTGTCTTGTACTACAGGAAAGCACAAAAAGAGTTAAAATATATTAAAAGATTCCATAGCCCTTTTTCTCTCTTTTTTACAAATGTTATTTAGATTTATCGCACCAAGCTGGGAACATTTTATGGGACCTTTGACTTAAAATGTTGGCAACATGTCACCACAGAGGTCTGTCTTTCTTTTTCAAAAAACCATGGAAATACCAAGCTGGAACAGGCTGAGATGGCCAGCCAGCTGTCTGCTATTTGAGTCCCATAAAAACTCAAGTACAGTTGCAGATTTAACTTTGTTCTGGTCCAATACAGCAGTCCCGGAATGTGCTCCTTTCCATTATGGCAGGAATGGTGTCAAAATTAATGCTATTCTCTTAGCGGTATGAATTAAAACCTATTTGTCTGTTCTCAAGGGGTGTGTGTAAATTCAGGAGTGGATTGGTTTCTAAGAAGGTCCCACAGAGATCAATTCCTGACTCTTTTTCTAGTGAACATTTTAATCAGTGATTTGAAGGCGGGGAAAGAAAAAAAAGGAAGAAAAAAATGAAACCATGACTGAGAAAATTCAAAGTAGCAAAAAAATCATGCATGCACGCAAGAAACCAGCAGGCATTTTAACACAACCAAATATGAAATTGATAACCTTTAATGTCAGATCACAGGCCCCATTTTCAGAACTCGATTGTGAAGGTAAGCTGAGACCTTGAAAAAGACCTGAGCATCATAAAATACTCCAGCTGATGCTCCAAAGCCTCCACTGCAACAGCAGGTCTGAACAAGCTGTGACTGGAGACTGTAGAACCAGGACAGGATCCAGGAGAAGGAGCAGGAAAATACTGAGGAGGAGGGTGCGTCCATCAGCCCCACATCATGCATGACCATCACCAAAGTGCATTATCCATCACCTGCACCCTGGTTAGGCAGGACATTGAGAACATGAAGAGAGTTCAGAAAAAAGCCCAGTACCAAAGTGATAGGGAAAAGATGCTGAACAATTAAATGATCCAGGAACTTCATAAGACTTACTCAAGCAGGAGAAAGAAAAAGATCACAGTCTATAACTACTGATTTATGCAACAGTAGTTCGAAGGCTCTTTATTCTTCGAAGAAAAGCACAAAAGCAGGCAGTGGCCTGGTGTGGAAAGTAGAAAACTTCAGTGGAGAAACGGGGCACAAATCATTAATTATGTGCATTCTCCCAGTCTGCTTAGTTTGTTGGTTGCTACAGTACTAGGATTTTTGAAATAAATTGATTTTTTTCTAGAACAGATTGCTCCAATTAATTGAAGAAAACTTATGATCTGCCATATGCAGACAATCTGAGAGCTGGTCACTAGTAGTTTCCCATGGACTTGTGAGAATAAAACCCAAATTATTACACATTCTTGATACGTATTTGATACAATACAGAACTCTGTCACTCTGTCACTCTGTCTGGGAGTGCAGTGATAGGACAAAGGGGTAATGGTTTCAAGCTGAAAGAGGGTAGATTTAGCTTAGCTATTAGGAAGAATTTTTCCCTGTGAGGGTGATGAGACACTGGAACAGGTTGCCTGGAGAAGTTGTGAATGCCCTTTCCCTGAAGATGTTCAAGACCATATTGGAAGAAGCTTTGAGCATCCTGATCCAGTGGAAGGTGTTGTTGCCCATGGCAGCAGGGTTGGAACTGGATGATCTTCATGGTCCCTTCCAACCCAAACCATTCTATGGTTCTATGAATCTATGATTCTATGATTCTATGATTCTATGATTCTATTCTATATGTAACCACTGATATAGTCATACCCCTGATGGATTTGTAGCAGCTACAGCAGGGCCGGCTTGTTTGTTTGCTTAAACTGAGATACCTGAATTGTGTTTACAGTACATTTTGGGCACCAGTGATATAAGGGCAGCATCTTTTGTGAGGAAACATGGATCTGTTGTCCTCCCATTCCAGCTGTCTGGAAGCTAGAACAAAGCAGGCTGGCTGAGCCTGCTTCTGTCTGCTTGCTAGGGACCAGGGATACACCCCACGCCTCATGTGATCCTACCAGGATTTGTGAATAATAAAAGTTCGCTTTGTAGCGAACAGCCTCGATGTTCTCCCAAATGAGAGAATTAATTTTAGCAACATGCATGCAGCTTTTAGCAAAGAAGACAAAAGGTCCAGGAAAAGCTCTTGAGCTAGTTCAGTGCAAAGAAAAACATGTAAAAATACAGGAAAGGACGAGGCAGGAAGACTTTTGTGGTTAAATCGGATGATAACACTGACATCCTGGAAGTACGGTGTCACTTTTCTTTTTTGTGCTCCCTTTTTTTCTTTTTTAGGACTCCTATGTCTTTGGTCAGAAGGAAATACCACCCTGGGGTGAGAGTGTAGGAAGCATACAATGGGTTTTATTCATAACAACAACCCCAAACAACACCAGAGCTAACAAATTGGAAAAAAATAATGAAATGAGGAAGCTGGTAGATGTGTAAGGCACATTGTGAATGACACACTGCTAATACAACTAATTCCCTGTCCAAACAACAGCGGATCTTGCAAAAGCTTCACTCCTTTGAATAGAGGAGTCTGAATGAACTAAAAATTGTACATCTCATATAACCTTTTTTGTGTGAATGAATCATAGTTCTGGCACAAAAAGTTAAAAAAAAAGGTCTTTTAAAAAAATTTATGGCAAGGTAACCATAAAATTTCTGTGTAAAGCATGCAATGAGTTCTTTTAGTAATCTTTATCTTGCAAATCGACCACTATTATTCCCTCCTGTTTTGATCTCATTTTATTTCCTGCCTAAAACCAAAAGGCTGCAGTCAGAGGGCTGCTTTAATGTATGCCCCAAGTGTGATGATATTTGCATAACAGTAGCTTTCAGGGAGGCACTTGTTTTCCACAAACTGCACTGCTTGCTTACATGGTATGAAAATCTTGATTGGATTTATGGCCCATTAAGAATTCTGTTCATTAGGCACCCAGCCCTGCAGATACCTCAGCAAGTCTTCAGTTTCATTAACAGCCCAGTTCAAGTAAACACAACAACAACCAAAAGGTACGTAGTTCGGCGTAAGCGCCCACAGAACCAGGCTCTTGGGTGTGATTATCCATTCAAAGCTGCGAGAGAGAGCAGATGGAGGACAAACAGAGGGGGATGCGGGCACCAGCTCCCTACAACAGCTCTCAATTACTAACTTAGTCCCTGTTTGAGAAATGTTAAAGGGAACTCAGTGCAGATAATGAGCTCCTCCATGATTTGACCCTCCAGAAACAATGGCCCTGTGAACAGTCCAGCAATAATAAAACTGATCTCCAATACATTTGACTTGCACAGTGTAGGAAACTAGCAGTATTCGTCTTGGACAAGATCATTATTCCCAAGCATTAATGTTCTTTGCTAGTCACTTTTGTCACTGGAGTGATAACTAACGGATAGTGATAATCTGCTATGGGCGATTGATACTGAGGAATTCTTATGCATTTCACGTTGATTATAATACTTTCAGCAATAACTAATATTTCAGTTATTAATATATCCAACTGAAGAAAAAATCACTACGTCATCATGACACTTATCACAGGTCCAAAATAAAGACTTCTCTGACATCTAGGAGGAAATTATTTCTCTATGTAGGGAAAATAACCAATGAACTTGCAGCATGGGCTGTCACTTTTGCTAATTGAGGAGTCTGAGGCAGAAAATTTGTTTCACAATTGCTATATGATGATATTCATGCTAAACCATTGCACAATATTATAGCATTTTTGCTTCATAAACATTTCTATAAGAAATACTTCATGCCCTGAAGTTGATGGCAAAGCTCTTACTGAAATGACTGCAAATGAGGTACAACCTTTCCAAAACCATTTTGTGCCTAGGAAACTTGTTGTTTGCCTCTCACTCTCTCTTGGAGCAGGAACACCAACAGTCACATCGCAGGGTCACTTATCCTTTTTACCTTGAACAAGACAACTTGTCTTTGTCCCACCAGCAGCTTGTGACAGTCACCAGCAGCTTCTCAAGTGTGATGTGCCAAGGCCCATTTCCCTTTCCTGTGCTGAAGATGAAGTGTGCAGCCAAGCTTTGCAGAAGCCACAGATGCTAACACTCCAGTAAGAAGGATATCCTCTCACCTTGTTAGCTCTAACTTGCTTCTCTGTGATGCACTGGGTATATACCATAAGTTATTTGAAGTCTGCCTGCCTGCCATCCTTGACCATCTTTCCTTCGTCTCTTGGTTTATAATAAACAATGTCTTGACTCTTTTATTGGTCCCATTCCTCATTAAGCAAACCGCATATTATCATAACAAGCAACCCCCGCCATCTATCGTTATTCCAGCTATTAGCTCTTCAGCTTCTTCATTACTTGGTAACAGATCTGCCTTATGACTACATTTATTACTCTAATTTTGATACATACAGACATGCAGTATGTGATGATGAGTCAGTCGTATCCCCAAAATTACTGTATTTAGATATATGAAGTCTTTCAGGGTCTGTACAGAGTTCTCACTCTGCAATGCACTTCATGCAATAATTTTTCATGCTTGTCTTTCCATTCCATACATATAGATTTCTTGTATTAAATTTGAGAAAAGCTAATAATCCTGAAAATGTTCAAAATCAAAAAGTGTTACAGTTTTACAGCAGTAAAAATGTTAAATAACCCTTTTTAAAGTGTATATTAATCTCCATTTGCATAGCCTCTGAACTTCAGCAGTTGCCTTTATTTTCATTAAGGCAAAACTGGTTCCTGACCATAAAACCAACAATAAGTTGGATATATAATGTACTTGAAGATGACAGGCTGAGAGAGTTGGGGTTGCTTAGCCTGGAGAAGAGAAGGCTCTAGGAAGACCTTACTGAAGCCTTCCAGTAATTAAAGGAGGCCTACGGGAAAGATGGGGACAGGGTTTTCAGCAAGGCCTGTTGTGATGGGACAAGAAATAATGGTTTTAAACCGAGGCAGGGTAGATTTAGACTGGGTATAAGGAAGAAATGTTTTACAATGAGGGTGGTGAAACACTGAAACAGGTTGCGTAGGGAGGTACTGGAGGCTCCATCCCTGGAAACATTCTTGTTCTGGTTGGATAGGGCTCTGAGCAACATCATGGAGTTAAAGATGCCCCTCCTCCTGGAGGTGGGGTGGATTAGATGATCTTTAAAGGTCTCCTCCAACCCAAAGCATTCCATGTTTCTAAGATTCATAGCATTTAAATGTGTTGGGCCACCGTAATGCTCTCCTGTGGTTTTTGCTGGTCTGCTGCTATGCTCATACCCATCTTGTCTTACATTACTGCAGCAGCACCCAGACGAGAGGAGGAGGTGAGACTGAAACAGGGGTGCCTGTCACGCCTCACACCTTGCACAAACATGGGGTCCGGGGTGGGGGCTATCCTGAAAATTTTCAGGCCAAAAGGGCAGGAGACACAGAGTGGAGTTGCACAGACCCAGAGGAGCAGCCACAGTTCCTCTGACATGCTGTGCAGCTCAGTGATGTGGTCAGGTTTAGATGCTTGGTTCCCTAGTACCCTGGTGAAAGTTGAACCAGGATCAATATTACACAAATCCATCCTATGAGGCCCTTAGTCCAGGAACGCTAGAAGTTATAATATATTTGGCTGAGACTGCTGGAGGGTTTGCTTCTTTGTGGTCTTGTAATTCCTGCTCTTCTTTTTGTGTCTCTAACAAGATCCAGTCTTCTCCCCTTGCCTCTCTCCTTGCTTACTGTTTGTTTCTTTCTCTCTCCTTCAACACTGCAGGAATAAATCATGAGAAGTCATTTTTTATTCAAATTGCAAGAAGGACTTCTGTGCAGTTTTTTGTACAAGGAAGTCAGCTCATGTTGTCATCTCACTGCGAATGGCATCATGTTCCCAAATACCTGAAGGAGTCCTTTTTTCATGAGATTCACTGGCATCCCTCATAGGGCAAGGTACTGCCAGTGTGACCACATCTCTGACCTGTGCATGCCCTTGCCACCATGAGCTTTTCCTAGCAGGTCTGGTGTCATCCTGTGCTTGCCTGGGACTCAGCAGTCCTTTTCATCTTCGGTTTTAACAGCTCGGACTTCTGTGAGCCACAGCTGGCTTGGTGCTCTGAACTGGTGTAATAGAGAAGGTGCTTAGCAAAGGTCTTACTGAGTAAGTTTACTCTCATGTTCCTCCTCAGATGGATGGAGAGGGAGGGCTGCAAACCTCTGGCACTTATGCCTTCCCACTTATGCCTTACTTAGGACAGAACCACTAACCTGAGTGGAGCCTCAGGTGTTTCAAAACCTTTTCACCATGCCTCTGTCTGAATCCACCTTTCAGATGTCTGCAGCCTCCTTCTAGGAATTACAAAACTAATGTTTTAAGATTCATGTTAATGATGACTTCTTATGCTTCCAATGACAATCCTTCATACCTTCCTCTCCCTCTTCTTCTTTATCCACTACCGCATAACGAATGGACTCATACAGTTGCAATTTTTAGGACACTGAACTTTAGGTTTGTGCTGCATTTTGTGTTTGGTTTATGACATTATGAATTGCCCTGGTCACAGATTTTAAAATATAACATGACTCAATTTATATTAAGTAAATTACATTGCTGGGCCGTTCTTGCTTATATTCCCACTAATTTTAGTTCAAAATCTTTTCAAACTTAGTGCAGATACGCCTTTACCAAATAAAGAGTTCCACTTGGTAACTGACATTTAAAGGTGGAAAGAGAAAAATGGCAGCAAATCTCATCCTTCAGACAGCTTTAAAAGCTGTCACAATGATTTCCACGTGTTTGTATCCCTGAGGAGGTATATTTTAAACTCAAACTTAGCAGTTTGAAGAGAGAAATAAGTATATTGCCTTAAGGTGAATTCTGAAAGTGGAGGAGAGGTGTTCCACAGGTATGTTCCTCAGCCTGTAGTCCAATAGCATAGCTGAAGAAACGGGAATAAGATTTGCACAGAGAAGGTTGTTCCCAGTTCTATGCTGCCCTTTCGATATGTCCAGCTCAGCAGGGATGGTGTGCCTGCCAGCTAGCATGAGCATTTAAAATGTTAGTAACTCACAAACCACGTCTCCTAAATGAAATGCCTCTTCAGGTATGTACTTTAGCACCACTGCTGAAATCAAGTCTCCTTCCATGACCTATCTAAATGGGCAACAAGAGCACAATCCATTCAAGGCACTTGATTTAGCCAATACTTTTTCTCTATGAATTTGTGTGCTTAAAGTAAAATGTTCATTTAAAAAAAAAAAAAATCCACACTACTTCAAGAAACACTCGGTCCTTAAACTTGGGTTTGCCTGAACAGGCAGCAGTCTGAAACAAAACTCTCTTCCCTTCTCTTTTGTCCTTGCATGGCCTCTTACAGTTCTCTGCTCTTTTTGGCTGGGCCTTTCTGGAAGTCTTTCTGAATCATGTGTTATTTCAGTTGACATTTTGGGTCTTTGATTTTGTTGTGGATCATATAGAGAGGAATTCAACAGCCTAGATTCCAGGCCAGGTCACTACTTGAGATAACTCCTGTACCCTGAATCCAGCATGTCTCTATTTTCTTGTGTGTGTTTGAACTACACAGTTGAATCCCAAACAACAACATACAACACATTTATTATTACTATAGAATCAGCAATGTGCTTCAGCATCTCTTTTGAGTCTGTGTTTTGGCCCCCTACTTCGTGTATGACGTCTAGAGGCTTTCAAGTAATTCTTGCATATTTCTGGGGATACGCAGGAAGGTTTGAAGATTTATCATTTCTCAGTGGCATTTTCATGTGTAATTGTTGCTAAAAATGAGTTCCAAGAAGGTGTTGGGATTTCTATTGCAATATAAACTTGGGATAGTTTTTCTGTCATGTAGGATGATTTATTTCCCTTTTCCTTTTGAAACCTTGATTTACAGTTAAACTAGGGATTGCAGTAATAGTTGGTTAGTAAGAAGCAAGCCTCGTGCTTTCAGGCAGACAGTTATTTCCTTTTTCCTTTAGCTCAGTGACAGCCACTGTTCTCTTTATAAACAACCCAGGTACAGACTGCTTTAATATTCTGACAGCTCAATGTAGATCTCAAGCAGCAAGGAGAATGTAATTTGTGGGTTTAGTTTTAATATTTATTTGGGATTGTATCAATTAGAAAATCTATAGTTAAAGTCCTTAGGGACTTCCTGTGGTTGACTTACAAATGTTACCTTAGATTTCCTGAGAAATCTGAACTATTTATTTAGTGTCTTGCTGTTATTTGTCTTGCAAGGAATTTAGTACAAGGTGGCCTAAGGGCGAAAACAGTTACCAGTCTATTTGGTTTCTAGTTGGCAGTGCTACAGCCTAGGAATGGTAAGTTTTCTATAATTTTCTTGAGAGTCTATCAAAGTCAACATGAATATTTTTCTGGCATAAAATCTTGGAACTGAACTTTCAAAGAATGCATCAGTGTAATGCCATTCTTCAACATATAATGACTGTTACAAACAATAGCGACCTCAGAAAAACTGCTGCACTTACTTCTGTATGCTAATAGTTTGGATTTTGCTCACTGCCAGAACCAGACCTTTGTTAGACTTGTGCGTCTACAGGTGTGGAGGATTCACAAAGAAGAAGGCGTTGTCAGGCCAGTGAATCGAACTGAGTCACACAGAAGAACAATCTTTCAGTGTCACCATCAAATTCAGCTGCTCACTCCATGAAGCTGAAATCCATGACATAGTTCATTTTTCAGCTGTTGAGCACATTCACATAATGTCGCTCATTCACTGTGTGTTGCCTACTTCACGTATGAATGTGCATTCACTTGAAAAGCCCATGAATACCCTTAGGTTTACAATGCAGATATTGTACTGTGGTGCATTCAGCTTATCTGCATAGCTCTAGGACTCATATGGCAATATGAATTAATCAGAAATAACATGGTTTCCAACTTGAAAAGATATCAAAATACTACTAAGAAAATTTACTCTATTTTAATCATACACCAAAAGAAAAAAAAAGAAAAAAAACCCAGAATTCTGGTATGGGATCTCAGTTGTTGCAAATTTCCTCCAAACTGAAGCTAAAGAAGATCCCTCTTTTTCCCACCTAGAAAATACAGAGAAAAGAAATCCTCAAAAAACTGTGTAGATGAATGAGTTCATTAGAGATGATGCTCTTGCAGCTGTGATAGTCTGAGGGTATAGGGAATTCAAGGCTGGCAGATAGAATACTCAACACCCTGATATAACGTATGACATCAACCTAAAAAAAGTTACCTCAGTATTGTTTTCTGTTTCTCTTCATCACTAACTTTAACACATATTTATCTCTAGAGTGAAAAGTGCATGTCATCTGAAAGGAAATCTTGCCGTTTTCTGGGTAAAATGCAAGAACATCGCAATCCTATCCCTGTTTTGCAACTAGATAGGCCTACTTTATTTCCTCAGATCTGTCCTCATGCCATAATAATCTTTAATCAACATATTAAGTGCTGTGAGGGCAGAGTTAGCACTCGGCTGTCTTCACAGTTGGTAGAGGGAAGAAGCCCTTTGCATTTTCAGTTACTGAATACTCTACATTTACAGTGGAGGTCCAGAACAGACTGGTTTCAGATACAGAGTAATCACTCTGGTTTGACCTCTGGCCAGCTCAAGACTTGCTCTGAAACCATAAAAGCAGAAATATCCTTTATGGCATGATAGACCTTACTACTTTCTCCATATCCCATTATTTCTTCTGTAGTTACAAAACTCTTCCTGACCTGCTTTTCTGCCTTCAGCTCTAACAGATAATGGCCCCTGCAAACATACATCGACAACCCTGCCACCAGACTCAAAAAGCCGCTGCTTTCCTTGGGAAGGGAGTAGGATGTGCTACCACAGTTTATTACCAAAGTTCTGGTAGAGCAGATCCTTGATTTTCGAACTAGAATATGTATCTGTCAACATGTGGCAGATTTTTAGTCAGCATTCTATCATTTTACTTCCACAACTCTCAGTTTTTCTGAAGTGGTCAAAAAGAGCAATGCACAGACCTGTGTAAAAAGTCCGGGATAAGAATAAATTACACCCACCCCCCCAAAAAAGGAAATTAATTACTAATTGTGGAAGGTAAGGAAACACAGTGATGCTCTTCTAGCTGCATTTCAGAAACTTTATTTCGTTGCTCCCTGTGCTGTATGGATGGGAGATATAAGTACATATGAAGTAGTGACTCTAAGCATTAGTGGTAAAATTTGTAGTGTTCCGGACAGTTGCTTCTCAGTAAGAGAAGTGAGCATGTACGCCTATTGCAGCACAACTGTGTGAAAGCACCACAAACCATCCATATTCCCTGTAACACCCCGAGAAATCCTGAGAGACCAGACCAGCTACAGGAATAATTGCTTGTGGGCTGGTGAAAAAAAAAATTTATTCTGAAGAAAAAAAGGCATAAATTTAATTTTATTTGTTAGTAGTAAAACCTTATATAAATTCCAATATTTGGATACTTATACTCTGTTTACTACTTTCTCCTCCTGTTTTTCTGTTGAATTGTGCAACGTCTATCGTAGTTCAGTACTATTTACTGCTGGACTGGTAGTTAGAGGCCCTATGAAATGTCACTAGAGACCTGTGTCAAGGCAATTCAGTTGTGCCCTAAGCATTGTCATTGAGAGGAGCTGAAGAGACCTCTGAACTTAATTTGCTGTATTATTAGATCTCCATTACTTACAATAAGGTACAGGCACTAACATTTTGCTACTTAAATTGAAGTGTTCAAAGATGCCCATGCCCAGCCTGGTACTGATTCTGCCAGCTGGAATCAGGAAGTCAGGACTTTTCAGGTCAACTTCTCTCACAGTTTAAAGAGAGATGGGAGCTATTGTATAGATGTGTAAAATGGGGGGAAAAGCACACAATTCATCTGAGAAGAGACTTTCTTCTTCATTAAGACTCATGTCTGGGGCAATCTGACAGCCTCTGTGGAGAATTTAACTCTTTATCTGTGAGCTGGAGTGTTTCTATAAGAACTACAGACGGTCCATGACTCAGTGCAAGATTATGAATATATCAGAAAAATGGAAAAAAGCCTCAAGAGTTAGTGATCTTTCAAGTAATGTGGTCTGGACACCCAGGAATCCAAGTCCCACAAAGTGAGTTGATGAGGGACATCCAGATGATAACTATTCATCTGGAAGGGGAGGCAATGAGTATGAGTCTATGACACTGTTGACACCGTGTGCTAACTCAGTGGTTGTATTCAATGTGCCTTCAATAGGAAGATTGATGTAAAACAAGAAGGCAAAGGCAGCAGCACCAATTACACTGAGGGTATTGCAACAAGGATAAGAAAAACAAAATTCAGAGAACTGAAGGTGCTCAGGTCAAGAAGAACAGACCACCTAGGCTAGAGCCCATTGTCCAGAAAGAATACGGACGTGCAGCTGCAGACCCAGTAGTTGGACTACTTTAGGAAATTTTCACATTTGGAGATGGTGTTATTGCGATATGAAACTGCATAAAGTTTAACAAGAGCAAGTGCTGGATTTACCACTAGAGATGTGACATCCCTGGGTGTACATACAGACTGGGGAGCGAGAGGCTGGAGAGCAGCCCTGTGGAAAGGAATCTGAGGATTCTGGTCAACGGGAAATTGAACATGAACCAAAAGTGTGCCCAGGCAGCCAAGATGGTCAACTGTGTCCTGGAGTGCATCAAGAACAGCGTTGCTAGCCGATCAAGAGAGGCGATTGTTCCACTCTACTCCACACTGATGTGGCCTAACCTTGAGTACTGTGTGCAGTTTCGAGCACTACAGTATAAAAGTGGTATCAAACCGCTGAAGAGTGTCCAGAGGCCACAAAGTTGGTAAACGGCTTAAAGGGGAAACTGTGTGAGAAATGGCTGAAATCACTTGTTCTGTCAAGCCTGGAGAAGAGGAGACTGAGGGGGTACAGTTTACTGCTTCCTCACAAGGGAAGGAGGAGGAGAAGGCACTCATCTCTTCTCTCTAGCGACCAAAGTTAGAACCCAAGGGAATGGCAGGAAAAGTGCCAGGGAGGCTTATGCTGGGTATGAGGATAAGGTTCTTCACCAAGATGTCAGGGGAGCACTGTAACAGGATTCCTAGGGAAGCAGTCATGGTGCCAAACCTGACAGTATTCAAGAAACATTTGGACCACACTGTCAGACACATGGTATGAATGTTTTGTTTGTCCTATGCAGGGACAAGACTTGCACTCAATGATCCTTGAAGGTCCCTTCCAACTCAAGATAGTGTATGATTCTATGAATAGAGAGTAGAAAATGGGGCCTTTCGAGCCACCTTTTCTAAGAAAAAGGGAATATAGTCTGTGTTATGGTGGATCACCGCTCTGATCTCAGCAACTCTGGTGGATAATTGTTATGGTCTTTGGCAGACAAAGCTTTAGAATAGATTGTAATGCTAAGAACAATTTAAAAAAATGGACAGGAACAAAAAAAATAGTGACACCCTTCTCCCCCAGGTTTATTAAAGCTATATTATACGCAATAGCTTCTCTTAAGGGGATTGATTTTTCAGATAAAGGAGATACTCGTTCTATAAAGTCTATGGTACTTTGTTGCATTGGAAACCATTAGTGAAGATCCACATTGGCTTAGGAAATGTAAGGTAGAAGAAAGCAGATAAACAGAATATGAAGCTAGTGAAAAAAGAACGGCTGGTTGGAGGGAGGTTATGAACAGAATTTTTCAAGGTTCAGTCTCGAGATTATTATTATTTAGTGTTTTCACAAACAAATACAGTGCAAAGCAAGAGTGTGTTATTGAAATGTCATAAAGACACTTGGGTACAAGGGTTTAAACATTATAAAGGGAAAAAAAGAATGAAATTGCAGACTTCAATAATAAAAACGGGATTACATGCAAAAGCTTGAAAGGCAGGAATAATGTATGTCCAAGCAAATAACAAGTTTTTCTGCTATAAACCAGGGTTACTGTGTAGAAAGGACAAGGGAGGAAAAGAACCTGATAGTATTAGCTATCTTTTTTATTATGATAGGTTACCAATTTGATGAGGCTGCAAAAAATGCAAATGCAATCCTTAAACATTAGTATGTCTAGCAGAAATGGAGAAGTATTAATGCCACTGCATTAGGAATCAGTGAGATATCATCTGTACTACCGTGTATAGTAGGAGACACAACTTCAAGAAAGATGAAAGTAAGCTGAAAAAGAGAAAGACTGTTGGGAAGGTTATATAGAAAGCATATATTATGAATATATATGTATTAAGAATATAGTATAAGTAGAGAAGTTAATTCCATGTTTTTATGAGCTTAAGGAAGACAAAGCTGGGGAGGGGGGAATATACTCTCTGTGCAGAAGCAAAGAATTGAGACAGAAAGCAGAAGAATAATATTGCTGCAATAACAAGTGGGCCTAAAGTGTCAAGGAAAAGCACGGGACTTCTGATAGGTGAAGATCAGGCTCCATGATTTTGGAGTTACCTTTGTCTTATGCACTGCATATTGTATTTATATTGGTCTACTGTGCCAAGGAGTTGCACATGTTCAGTGCAGTAGTGCTGCTTCTTCTGGCCCATAAGCAATCTGAACAGTTCTTTCACACTAATAGAAAAAATAACTGACAACACGAAAGAAATCTCATGAGCGAGCCAGCAAGAGGTACAAATTGAGGTCCTTAGAGGACCTCAGGGGATTTTAAGTTGTGATATGACCAGTGATCCTGTGCAGCAGTAAACAGACTCCTTTCCTTACAGGGCTCTGGAGCATCAACACCAGCGGCAAGTGTCGCAGCAAAACTTAGAGGGATGGTTACTGCTGGCTGATGAAAGGCCAGGAAAGGCACGGCAAGGCAGTAAAAGGCAAGCAAATCCAGCTCTCTAATGTGCTCCAGTCCTTGAGAAATGATGCATTATATGTGGTATCTACAACCAACTATGTTTAAGGCTAGAAATATATATATATATTTCTTATTTTAAAGCACCAGAAGAAACACTCTTTTATCTTAGTACCTCCATGCACATCGCTAGCATGAATAATATTATTCCTCTTAATATGTAAATAACTAGATATAGGAAGAACTATTTGAATGAATCAGACAAAAGTGGAGGCTGTATAGTTTTTCTTGTAATCACCCTGAAAAAGGATCTGTCTGTCAACTCTCCTCCTTCTTCATATCAGCATTTCCCTGCATACCTTCTCGAATGTGTTGGTGCATTGCTTTCTTTCTCTGTCCTGTACGTGTGAAGCAGATCCCATAAAATTGCCCAGAGTTTTTGCTCCCAAAGGTAAAGGGGACCTAGAGATCCCAAGACTTGCTTGGAATCTCATCAGCACAGAAAGCTACTGTGGGAGGAAACCAAAACACTGTAACTTATGGGATTGCAGTTTGTTCTGTATCTAAGTTTGTTCTAACTGTTGCCCCTCTTTGGGACTCATCCCAGGTTTGTTTTCATCTTCTTTTCATATTTACACACTGTATGCAAAACTGGTATGTAGAGACTAATCTTTGTGAGCTCTTCTCTGTAGAAGAAGAGGAGCAGGAGAGGTGTAAGCAGGAGTGCAAAGATAGATGGCAAAAAAATGGTGGATTTACCTTTGGATCTTTCTGATGTTTACCTATCACTTAGCAGTCAGGGAAATGGAGAATTAAAAGGCAGATCATAGAATCATAGAATGGTTTGGGCTGGTAGGGACGTTAAAGATCACCGAGTTCCAACCCCTCTGCCATGGACAGGGACACCTTCCACTGGATTATGTTGCTCAAAGCCTCATCCAACCAGCCTGGAACACCTCCAGGCATGCAGATTCCACAACTTCTCTGGGCAACCTGTTCCAGTGCTTCACCACCCTCACAGTAAGAAGTTTCTTCCTAAGATCAAGCAAGTGACCTGGGACCAAAAGCAGCCTAAAATTTTCATGCTTTAGGAAGCACGCAAAAAAAAGAAAAAAAATAAAAAGTCAAAATCATAACAGGAGGAATGATTCTAGTTCTTTGTTAGATTGCATCTGTCATTGCTCCCCAAAACTGGCCCTATTCTGAACCTTTAGGATGGTTAGGAAAACTCCTGCTGATTTCACAAAAGACAGAGCTCGTCTGCTGCTGAGTGCAGCTGAACACTCACACTCTGATTGCTCTTCCCTTTCTGCTACACCACAGTTTCTCAACACATGATACTGCATTCCCCCAGGCCTACAGGGCAGCTTTTGGTGTGCCCAAATAGGCTGATCTGGTAAGTAAGCAAAACACTGAATCTCTGAATATAAACTATGAGAATCAATCAACTAGGGAAAAGTCAAGCTGAGTGGGAGGAAAGGGCAGGAAGAAGCATCTGGAGTGTATTTTAAACTCTGAACACTTTACTGCATATAATCATGGCATGTAATCCACATGGGACAAATCTTGCAGTGATTTTTTAGGGAAAGTTCCCATTTACATCACGTGCCCTGTGCCTGTAAGGTCACGGAGGCCCTTGTCTTTTCAGAGTTCCCAAGTTTTATATGTGCATACTATATATTCACATATACATATGCATACGTAGGATGATACTTTCGAAGGGAGAGCATCTAGAAGTGGTGGGAAAGCTTATGTATTTCAGTGACCCTGAGAGCTATGCCAGTGGAGGAGGCTAAATCTTGACACGGCTACCCAAGCCTCAGATAGGAATCTAAATTAAAGAAATTTGGGAAAGTAAGCACTCCTCAAAACTAGCTGAGCTTGTAGGGATGGCAGAGGTCTCACTCACACAGCAGAACTCAGGGTATTGCATTTAATAATATACAGTAAATAAACTTTCTGCTAGAGTCAAAAATGTGGAGAAAGAGATAATACGTCACTTGTCTAGATAATGAACACCAGCACCTTCAACAAACTTGGATTAAATCCCACTATCTCTTCCACCTATACTCTACAAAGAGGTCTCTGGAACAGTGGATGGCTTCCTTTTCTTTCCTTCTGGTGATGCCCAAATTTTTCTGTGTACTCTGGGTTTAAATGCTACACACACAAGCACACATTGATATGAAGTTTATGTAAATTCTCCAGCTGTTAATTGCAACTGGAGGCATATTTTATTTGAGATACCATTGTACTCTGCAACTTTTCTGTTTACAAACACAGTGAATCTGAGTATGTTCAAAAATATGGAAGTTTGATGTAAGTGGAAGGTCACTAGGAAAGCTTGATTGATATCTCTTGAGGCTTTTAGTACTCAAAAGCATTCAGCTGAGTGCATCCTGTCATCATACCCCCAAGTTATTCAGGATTAATTTGTACCTTAAATTAAATTACAAAATATAAAGTCAAGAAAGCAATTTCGGGGTCCAAACTTTCGTTCCTATGTTTTAGAACCACTCAATACGTTCTGCATACTCTGTATAAATATACAAACATGTGCCCAAATATATGGCCAGCAGGTTGAGGGAGGTGATTCTGCCCCTCTGTTCCTCTCTTGTGAGACCTCATCTGGAGTATTGTGTCCAATCCTGGAATCCTTAATGTAAGAAGGATATGGACCTTTTGGAATGGGTCCAGAGGAGGGCTACAGGGATGATCAGAGGTCTGGAGCACCTTCCCTATGAGGACAGGCTGAGAGAGTTGAGCTTGTTCAGCCTGGAGGAGAGAAGGCTTCAAGGAGATGTTATAGTGACCTTCCAGTACCTGAAAGGGGCTACAAGAAAGCTGCAGAGGGACTGTTCACAAAGGCTTGTGGTGCTAGGAGGAGAGGCAATGAGTATAAACTCGAAAGGGGCAAATTTAGACTAGATGTTCGGAAGAATTTCTTCACCATGAGAGGCACTGGCACAGGTTGCCCAGGGAAGCTGTGGCCACCCCATCCCTGGAGGTATTCAAGGCCAGGTTGGATGGGGCCTTGGGCAGCCTGATCTAGTGGAATGTCCCTGCCCATGTCAAGGGGGTTGGAACTGGATGATCTTTAAGGTGCCTTCCAACCCTAACTATTCTATGATTCTATATATACACGTGCATATATACACACATATGTGCATATATATATATATATACACAAACTGTAGGGTTATAAATAGTTCAGTGGCAGAGATGGGATTACCAATTATGTTAATCCTTATGGCTGATGGCAAAGTCCTTTTGAGAAGCCATGGCCTTATTGCTGTATAAGTGAATGCTCAGCATATTTTGAGGTCAGTGGATGAGAAATCATTTAAATAAACTATTTGGGAGTTTTCTGCAGTCTTGCTGGGGAGGTCCAGGGAGAAACCCTCACAAAAAGAACAGAATTGGAAAGTAAGCTGGTGAGGAGAAAAGCTCCCTGCTGTTTTGGACATTTCTGTAAAAGGTTAAATATGTTGAAACTCAGGAAAATTTGGAGAAAAATGTGAGCTGGCTGCCAGAGTGAGCCTTCGAAGGGTCTGACCACCAGCCATGTTGCAGAGCAGCAGTCACTAGAGGCACTTCCAGCTGAAGGCAGGGATCTGCCATGCCCTGTGTGAGATGCCCAATGGGAAGGGCCCCAGAGGCAATGAGATGCCTTCCACATGCAGTTACCCTGTGAGGCAATGTTCAAGACGGTTCCTGTATCCAACCACAGTCATATCTTTTGGATCGCAATCCAGGCCCCTGTTCTCTTCCAGCCTCAGATTCAATTTGATACATGGATTTTTAGAGGAAGCATCTACAGATTTGTTTTGGGCTTGTGCCAACTTGCTCCAGATTCAGATGCTAGGACTAGCACTATCTCTCTCGCAGAGCTCCTTTGGCAAAAGGGGTGTATTGTCTCAGTAGGGTCTGCGGGATGTGGCTCAGTGTCATCACACCCATATCAGTATAAATTACTGTCATATCCTCAGGATGACAGGACAAGTCCTTTACACTGGCTGAGTCACTCTGAGGCTCTCCAAGGATTCCAGCTTCATTTGCAGTCTTGAATACATGATCTATATTACAACAGTGCTGTTAAAAAAAATATGTGTGTAAGAAGTCTCCATGTTTGCTTATTTAATGACAGGCAAGAATTCTGCTGGTGCGGGTGCATAGTATTTTCTAATATCGTTGTATTTCTGCATTTAGTAAAGTAATTGTTGCACCAAAGACAAGTAAAATGAAGTGTGTGTTCAGTTAAGTCTTGTAGTCCTCCAGCTGGGCAGATAATCTCCTGACATTCCACACTTACAAGGGGAATCCCATAGAATGAAGGGCCTGGCAGCAAAGCCCAGCACTGTCTCAAAATACTTGTGCAATCTCTACTACTTCAATCAGTCTTGCCACATTAAAGCATACTTCTTCTGCCCAGGCTAATTTACCTCTCTGTGCACTTCACAGTTCTCTCCTATTCCAAGGACTTAATCAAGGTTGGGAAATCAGGCCTTGCAGAAAAGCAATGGAAATTCTGAATCTGAATTTTGCAGGTGGGAAAATAAAGGCCGTCTGCGTCAAAAGTCAGGATTGCTGCAGTGTCTTTATTAGATCACAGGCTATAATTTCTTTTCTGCTTTAAAAGAGGGAAAGAAATTCCTACAGGCACATAAAAAAGGAGGAGAGTATGGGCAATTTAGATTGAGCAGGGATAAACTGGTGTATTTCAGAAGGAAACCTGTTAGGTAAACAGTGTGAGATTGCTACTACCACAACACAAGAAAGAGAGAGATGGGAAGAACACCTTGCCAAGGTTTGAGAAGAGAAACCAAAGCAAATACCCTGTTGAAAACCACATGATGCAACAGCGCATTGGACTAAGACACGTACCACTTAAACCTGGGCACGTGCCCATGTGTTGATGTGTGTGTATATGTATAGGTACATGTGCTGTCTTCTCCATTCATAAAACATGAGGCATCTGCTATGTCTTGGAAGATGAGAGCAGATTCTCCTCCCCAACATCATATAGCTTATGGAAGTGGCTTGGGAGGTGTTTTGAATAATAAATAATGTTGATTATGAGCTTGCTTGTGTTTACCACAGCAAAGATAAGCTCTGTAGATTCCTATATGATTTTGTTTGTTTAGCTTCTCTACTCCTTCCATTGTGTACAATTGTACAATAGTATAAAGCACCCTCCTGTGGCACATAGTAAATGTATAAAGACGACATTTACTAACAGTCCCCATTCAGACAATGAGATAAAGGAAGAATTGAACCCCGTTGGCAAGAAGAAAGGCATTATTAATAGGAACAGGGTTCATATGACAACACATTTACTAGATTGCTGATAACTTGCAAGACTCTGGAGAGCAGCAAGCCCCTGCTGCGGCCAGGCACGTAGCATTCCCAAACCCATATGCAGTCCATTCCCTGAAAGTGTGTTACCTCTAAAAATAGGCCACAAACTAAAGTCAACTCTTTGTTCCTAAAAAGCTCAAATATCCAATCAACCTTCCTCCTCTAGCCTATAACAGAGCTTAAAGAAAGCCCTTCTCCAGGTGAGTCTGGGGCTCCACCATGCTCCTCATACAGACTCTGTAAAGAATTTCCAGCTTCCTTTTGCTAGACCTGTGGTAAACATCCATCCATGTAATTCCTTGGCAGTGAGTATACAGGCAGTAGAACACTCATACACTTGTCCTGTTTACAAACCCTCTTTTTTTTGCCATCCTTTCCTGTTTAACATCTCCAGCTGCCAGGCGTTCCTGGATTTTGGCAGCTCAGCTGTGTTCCAGGATTGCTGCCGATACTGCTGTCCCTCATAACACTGTGGCATCATATCCTGAAGGAAGACTGGTGTGGGATGATTTCCCATTTGAGTCATCTTTTTGTTCAAGCAGGAAAGATGATTCCTTTCTGTCATCCCTACAGGCTCTTCTCCAATGACAAACCTGAAGTTTTATAGTATCTGTTATAATGATGAATTTTCAAGCAGAGACCATCAAGTAATGTAAATCGATAGAGCCTTGCTGGCTTCAGAAGAGCCATGCTTATTTGCTTCAGCCAATGATGTATCCTTGTCTGTCTGCCATGACAGAGCGCTTCTCTCAGAAGCAAATTAAATATAGCAGGATTTCGGATGGTTGGGTGGCTCCTTGGATTGCATCTTTTATTTCTCTTCCTATTATTGTTGTCATTATCCTTGCATTCCCTACAAGGTTTTCTGCCTGACTTAATACAGTTACAATTCAGTCTTGGTGCAAACTGCTTTAACTTTGACACATAACACATACCATATCTGTGACTTCTGCACTTCTATTAGTCAGTCACAAAAATAAGCTTTGGAGATGGTGGTTTCCCACCGACTATCTCTGAGGAGTCTGGAGATAAGACTTCCTCTCCAGTTCCGCCCACTGGGAAATCATTAGCGTGGCTCCTTACAGACATGAACTCCCTATAACATGCTGTTCCCAGACACTTTCTTTCCTTCTGGATTGCCTTGGTATGACGGAAATCGGATTTTTTTTTCATTGGTATTTCATTATTAGGTAAGTCTGTAATTTGCTGTGGTATGATAGAATAACACATCTCAGCCCTAGACTCTGGAGACCATCCTAAACATAATTGGATCTTTATCGAGACTGTGATTCCTCAGGACTTTCTCAACACTTTATATCATACAGTGCCACTTCTTCTCCCAGCTGGTGACACGACTCTCAGAACTATCGAATAGCTGAGAAACCTATTTGTCCTTAAGCTGCTGTTTCCTTTTTGAACATTGGCAATAAAACTCCAATCAAGTGCCAGAGCTGGTCCATTTTTAATTTTCAATTTAATTAAACATGTAAGAAAAAGAATTCACACATGGCAGTTGCTGCCTGAAGGTCCTGGTTAAAATAATCACCAACAGGTGCCGTTCAGGTAAGAAAAGGACTGGAGTTTTGGCCATCTAAGTCCTCCCCTCATTTGCCCTCCTCCTCTCTGCTACTCTTTATTTTTCCAGTCGTTACTTGGCTCTTTCTGCTACACAGGTTCATGCGCACCGTGTCCCCAAGCAGAGGTTTCAGCAGCACCTCTGCAGGAAAGCCATCCTCACCCATTTTGACCTCCTCTTCAGAAAGGACAACTCAGTTTAAATAATTCATGTTAGGTTAGGTATTCATCAAGGGGCTGGACTAAAAAACTCCTCAAGCCTTTATAAGAGCCTGAGCTGTGCTTGCAGCCAGGGTGCAGGCAGTGACCCACTCCCTGACCCTGAGAGAACAGCAAGGGTGAAGATTTTGAAGGATGTCATTCACTTGCTCTGTGCAGATCTGCTTAAAAATAGAGCCCATCCAAATTCCTGCATTTAAATATGTTACCCACACATACCTACAGCTCTAAACAGATTAATAATTCATTGGCATTAGACAGGCAGTGATGATCTGCAGAAAGCTTTGTGGAGATGTTTGCTCTAAAGCAAAAAAATAACATTTTTTTCCTCATCCCCAATGGGTCCTCCAGCCCATAGAAGCAACAGAGAAGAGACTGTCTTTAAGACCAGACAAGGTCAAGAAAGACCTTAAGGCATGAGAGCAGCAGGATGTTGCAGAGGAGTGATTCCCAAAGGCAGCTATACATCTCCTGTGACACACAACATACAAAACTGTCAGCTCACCCCATATCTACCATTAAAGGTTTCCTGCTGCATAGCTCACACTTGCTGTAGCCTAGTATCCTAGCCCCAGCATGAGAATGCCTGTGTCCTCTGGACAAATCCCACTTCTGTGGGAATTGTGGCGGAACCCCACAGCACCATGTCTGACTCCAAGAGGAAAATTTTTTTTGGTAACACCAAAACAACATGGAAAAAAATAATCAAATCACTCGAGATCAAGAACAGGAAGGACAAAAGGACTTCTACAGGGTGTAAACAAGTTGGAATCCTCTTGCTTTGGATAAAGGAACCTTTACAGGCAATAAACTATTTGGAGGCCTCTTGTCTCTTCCCTGAGCTACCAGATATAAGGCTCAGGGACAAGACTTCCCTATCTGGCACACAGCTGTGGAAGTACAGACAATGAATTTACATCAGGAGAGCTCCTAGCAGCTTCCATGCTTCTCTAGCAGATTTGTATAAACTGGATATGACATTACCAGCAGACAGCGATATCTTGCTCCAACAAACACTGCTGTTATTTATTATTACACTAAAGGCAACTAGCTCAGCAAGGGCTGGGGGACTGAACGCAGTTGGCTAGAGTGTGGAATCGTAGAATCATTAAGGTTGGAAATAACCTCTAAGATCATCCAGTCCAGCCATCAGACCAACACCACCATGCCTACTAAATCATGTCCTGAAGTGCCACATCTACACATTTTTTGAACACCTACATGTCTGGAGACTCCATCACTTCCCTGGGAGGCTTGTTCCAAAGCTTTACCACTCTTCCAGCAGAGAAATATTTCCTAATATCCAATCTAAGCCTCCCCTGCCACAACCTGAGGCCATTTCTCCTCATCCTATTGCTTTCTGCTTGGGAGAAGAGACAACACCCACCTCATTACAAACTCTTTTTAGGTAGTTGTACAGAGTGATAAGGTCACCCCTCAGCCTCCTCTTCTCCAAGCTCAAGAATCCCAATTCACTCAGCTGCTTCTTATAATGCTTGTGCTCCAGACCCTTCACCAGCCTCATTACCCTCCTCTGGACACATTCCAACAGCTCAATATATTTCTTGTACTGAGGAGCCCAAAACTGAACATAGTATTCCAGGTGTGGCCTCACCAGTGCTGAGTACAGGGGCAGAATCACTTCCCTACTCCTGCTGGCCACACTATATCTGATACAAGCCAGGATGTTGCTGGCCTTCTTGGCCCGATGGGCACACTGCTGGCTCATGTTCAGCTGGCTGTTGACCAGCACCCCTCAGGTCTTTTTCTGCTGGACATCTTTCCTGCCACTCTTCCCCAAGACTGTAGAATCGATGGGGCTCTTGGGACCAAAGTGCAGAACCTGGCACTTGGTCTTGGTGAACCTCATACAATTGGCCTTGAGCCATTGATCCAGCCTGTTCAGGATCCTTTGCAGAGCCTTTCTGCCCCCAAGCAGTAGGTGTTACTCAGGTCTGGGCTGTGACAGTGATAAGTTTAAGTCAGAAATACACACAAAGGAGAGTTCTACCTTTACTGCAGAAAGCTGGATTTTGGGAAAGCTTTCCCAAAAGCACAATTACTCTCACCCTCTACCTTACACGTGAAGAAACTCTACAGTCAGGTTATGCTCTACAAGTTTTTCCATGTCGTTCCCCATTTCCTTACTGAGAAACTGAGTGGCCACTATGCTAACTCTGTTTCTGTTTCCCAGTGGTATCCTTGAAGTTTGTTCATAACTTCTGCTTCATGTTCATTACTTGGTTAGATAAGGAAAGGCCCGAACCTTAGGGTCAGTCAGGAGGTAAAGGACTCTCTTGTGCTGAAGAGGAGAGATATTCCACTTGACTCAGCCATCATATTGGGGAAAAACCCTCCCAAAACCCTTTTTATGGTACCAAATGTCTATACTGGTTCCCTGTCACTGAGGTCCACTTTCCAATATCCCAGGGACCTCTGCAGAGCAAGTACAAGGTTTCTGGGCAGAAACCCAGGCTGTCTATAGTTCTCCAGTGAGTGATGCGGAGAAAACTCTGGCTATGCTCAGAGCTAGACTTGAGGAACAGAAAAGCTCTGGAGGGCAGGAAGAGTATTCCAAAGAACCACATCCCAAAGGAAGCAAGAAGAGCCGCGAGGTTTCTAGATACATGATCAAAAGCTGTTTCCTGAGGAGGGGTGAAATAGAGCAGAGTTCCCAGGGCTTAGATACGTAGGGCTTTGAGGTAAGGCTCAGCAAGGAGGGTTCTTGAAGGACAGAAGGATGTCCTTGGAAATTGACCCCAGGGTCGCTTTTAGGCATGCACAACCCCATGGACAAAGCCGTTATGTGCCACTGTATGCAATCACTGTGCCTTGTGAAAGTCTGTGGTCTCATGGCAACTTTGCTGAAAGCGAAGCAAGGGCTGGAGAATTAGACCACACAAATTTTGAGGCCTTTGTCCAGAAAGCAAGGGGCAAGACTGTAGGTGTTCCTGGCATGCTGGGGACTGGAAGAAGGCCTATGGTAGACTACAACCAACATCAAGTGAAGGGACAGCCATTCTGCTTCCCAGCAAGAAATTTGGCTACAGCTGAGCTGAGTGCTGGTCTTGGTTTGGGAAAAGACACTGAGTATAATGGGGCACAGAGGCAGCAAGGGTTCAGCAAGGCAATCCTGGACTGGAGGTACTGAGGGGGCAGTAGGAGTGCAGTGTAGTGGGACAACAGGGAGCTAAGGGCAGTCTGAGGGATGCCTTGTTGTTAGGAAGAAGAAGCTGTTGAGAGGAGCTCATGTATCCTTGGAAAGCTGACACAAGAGGAAGCTTAGCCTCATTACTGGAAGTTTTCCCATGGAGCAAACGAGACAAGGTGTTTACATGGGTCACAGTCATCCACACCTAAGCCTGTTATGGAGGCTCAGGCCATGGATAATGCTGGCAGAGCGCTGCAAAGGCAGGAAAATCCCCATGCCCTCGGCTATTGGTGCCCAGTAGGAATTTTCTGTCATAGCCTTCATCTAGCTATATGTTATTCTAAAGGTTCTTCTTTTTGGAAGGGAAAGTTTTGACAATATGCAGTAGTGCTGTTATTCCCGGTGCTTACTGTCCTATATAAAAATCATGATCTCTTCCGTACTCTTACCCTTGGCTCAAATAGGCCATGTGACAAGATATATTTAATTTTGCCTCTATGAAATCTCAAGACAATTGTCCAAAAATTTAGCTTGTATCTGCTTTTCAGTGCCGTGGATATTGATGTGCCTGACAGGCAGTGGTTTCACCACACTAGCAAGCTCACTACAAATATTTTCAGCAGCAGCATAAGGGGAAGATGACAGCAAACTGGGAAGGTGTGATGTGATTAAAAAGCTTGTTCTGAATTTCATCTTTCCGTGTGCATTTGGGGAGTAGACCTCAATTTTGAGGCAGAAAAACAAGTTAAGAAAGTAAATTGACAAAGAAGGAGTGAGGAGCTCAAATGAACCACAGGGGGCCTCAGATCATGTTTTCAGATGGGACACCACTCTCCTTTCCCACTCATGCCTCCATAGAGTCACATGCCAGCAAACTCACTCTTATCCCATGGAAGCCTTCTTTTTTGACATATTTTTCTGCCTATCAGCAAGATCATTGCCTAATTATCTCCTCTTTCTCCAAGAGCAAGCCCCAGGGATTTAGTATATATCTGCAGGGAATTTTTCCTAATCTGAGAGATATCTACCCACAAGGTCCACAAAGATGTTTTTCTTTAAAATATTCAAGGTTGAAGATTGAAGCTTGAGCTGTAGGCCAACAGGAGTTGATAGTGTATGAGAGATATGTCAAGTCAGGATAGACCTTGAAGGGCCTTAAAAAAAAAGTTACTTTCTTCTTTATGAGACACAGTGAAACCATAGACAACATTGTCTGGATATGTCCTGGGCAACTGGCTATAGGAGGCCCTTCTTGAGCAGAGGGGTTGGATCAGACGAGCTCTAGAGGTCCCTTCCAACCTCAATCATTTTGAGATTCTGTGAAATTATCTTTGCAAAACCATTTTAAATTAATACCTGAAGGATAAGACACTTCTATTTGTCAAAGCCAGAGAGGTGGTGATTCAGGTATCAACATGAGCAGTAATTCTGAGAAGTGTCTGGCCAAATATTTTCGATGAGTTAGATAAACAGAATGACTAGATTGCAGGTACCTTACTTGGAAAGCTCTGGAATATGGTTGAAATCAGAACTCAGGATAGGAGCCTGCAAGCAATTTAGTTGCATTTTCCACAGTGTTGAAGCACATAAGGAAGTCTCTGGCCTTCTTGATCTTGATCAAATAGCTGGGCATCCATGGGAATGTAAGAAAGAAATAGCCTGATAACTCAGTTTGGACAGGGAAAGAAAGTCTGCAATGGGGAGGAGGTTCTGAAGTACTTCAGCTAGCCATTACCGGTAGCTACAGCAAACTATTTGTATCTATTCTTAAAGCAATGCATTTTTGTACATTTCTCTGCTACAGCTTTTTCCAGAACTGAGTTTTCTAGCGTCTATACGAGGATGTCAAGTGTAATAGTTCCACAAAAGTCAAGAGATGACAGGTACCTATTCTTTCCTATCAGCCAACCCTGTCAGAAAAGATTAGATTGGTTCCACATGAGTTGCTCTTGACAATTTTGCCTTAGTTATACCTTCCAGGTACCCAACAAAAGTTTTAGTATTTCTTCCAATAGTTTTGGGGCATTGAGGTTAAACAGACCCGTTCCATATTTTTATTTTAAAAATTAAGTACAAAATTTGCCCATTCCTGATTCTCTAGGGCCTCATATATTTTTCAGAAGCTCTCAACTATACCACCAACAGGTCCCGAACTGCTGGTGGTCTCTAAATACACTATGGTAAAATTCATCAGATACCAGAAACTTGGAACTGTCTATCTTATGTACACATTCTCTGTCCATTTGTCTCTCCATTCTTCAAAAAGAGCAAAAGGAGGACCCAGGGAACTACAGGCCTTGGGGCCTCACCTCTTTCTCTGGTAAGGTGATGGAACAAGTAATGCTGGAAGTAATTTCCAGGTACGTTAACGACAAGAAGAAGATTAGGAGTAGCCATAATGAATTCATAAATGCAAGTCATCCTTGACAAACTCGATAACCTATGATGAAATGACTGGCTTGGTAGATGAGGAGAGAGTAGTCAATATTGTCTGCCTTTTTCTCAGTAAGGCTTTTGTCACTGTCTCCAATAACATCCACATAGACAAGCTATGGAAGTATGAGCTAGACGAAGAATGAAGTGGGTTGGGCACTGGATTAACAGGCCCAGAGGGCTGTAATCAGTTGTACCAAGTCTAGTTAGAAGCCTTTAACTAGGAGTATACCCCAGGAATCAATACTGGATCCAATTCTATTCAACAACTTTATTAATGACCTGGATGATGGGGTAGAGTGCTCTCTCAGCAAGTTTGCTGAGGTTACAAAACTGGGAGGAGTCCTTGATATACTGATCTATCCAGAAGGATCTCAACAAGCTGGAGAAATGGGCCAACAGGAACATCGTCAAGTTCAACAAGGAGAACTGTGAAGTCCTGCAGCTACAGAAGAACAACCCCAGGCACCAGCACACACTGGAAGTCAACTGGCTGGAAAGCGGCTTCGCAGAAAAGGACTTGGGGGTCCCAGTGGACACTAAGTTGAACATGAGTCAGCAATGCACCCTTGTGGCAAAAAAGGCAAATGGTATTCTGGGCTGCATTAGGAGTGCTGCCAGCAGGTTGAGGGAGGTGATCATCTCTAATCAGCACTGGTGAGGCCTCATTTAGAGTCCTGTGTTTGTTCTGGGCTCCCCAGTACAACAGGCAAGGACATACTGGAGAGTCTAGCAAAGGGCCACTAAGATGATTAAGGCACTGGAGCATCTGTCCTGTAAGGAAAGGGTGAGAAAGCCTGGAGAAGGCTCTAGGTGATCTCTTCAATGTTTCTAAGTACCTGGAAAAAGTGTGGTATGAGGAGGGAGCCGGTCTCTTCTGAGTGGTGCCCAGTAACAGGACCAGAGGCAATGATCACAAGCCGAAGTACAGGAGGTTCCCTCTGAATATCAGGAAATACTTTTTCACTATGAGGGTGACTGAGCATTGCCAGGGATGTTGTAGAGTCTCCATCCTTGGATGTATTCAAAAGCCATCTGGACAAGGCCCTGGGCAATCAGCTCTAGGTGGCTCTACTTGAGCAAGAAGGTTGAACCAGATGACCTCCAGGAGTCCCTTCCAAGCTCAGCCATTCTGTGATTTTCTTAATAAATTTTTATATGCATCCTCAGTGAAGAGTTCGAGGTTTAACAATGAGAACTTTGGGTTTGGATTCCTGACAAAGAGCATACCTCTCAGGACATCAGATTGGGTCATAAGATCCTTAAATGGAGGACATTCTAACTATTATGTCTTTCATATCCTCATAAGATCCCTCATAGTGCTTGATCATAACACCCTTTATCCCTAGTTGAGCCCCTCAGGCAGATAGTGGCTGTTGTGGGTGAGGCAGTTTCCCTTCTACTGTTGGTGGTGCTTCAAATTCTAGTAACCCCTCTCTTTTTTTTATACCTGGATATCTCCACTGACAAAAGCTGATGAACCTGAACATTTCTCAATCTAATCAGTGCAGCAGATACTATTTCACCCGTTGTCCTTACTGTTCCTAGGAGATTACGCTAACATACACTCCCACAGCAAATGCCTTCCTCTTCTGCACTTAGCAGAGAAAAATACGGCATAATCCTAGAACTGGAGAGATGCATCCAGTCACTTTACTCCCTCATCCAACATCTAATCGTGTACTTCTTTATCACAGATGCCAAAAGCTCAAGAGGAAAAATTAGCAGCAGTTATGGTGTCACTAGCTTTACAGACCTCTTTGCATCCTTCCTACAGTTTCTTCAAGAAGTATTTCCTGCACTGGTAAACCATTTATTACTCCTTTCCCAGGAGATTTTCTTAAAAGGCTTCAAAACTGTAAGTAAGGTGTAGGATTCTGTTGTTATAACAGTTCACTCCTGACTTTAAAACATATACACCATTTGGGAAAGAAACAAAAATTATCGACATAGAAAGTTCATAAAGCTAATTTTAAAAGCTCTTTTAAGCATACAGGTGTCACACATTCTATTTTAAGCTGAAAGAGGATAGATTTAGATTTAATATTAGAAAGAAATTTTTTTACCATGAAGGTGATGAGGCACTGGAACAGGTTGCCCAGAGAAGTAAGGGATGCCCCATCCGTGAAGATGTATCAGTATTGGAGTAAAACTGAAGATTTTATATGGACAATGACTTTAGTACAGAATCATGTATAGAATGTATGAAAAATATATTCTAGTTTTTAAGATCAAACTACTTGTAAGGTAATCTCCTTTCCAAAGTAGTTAACTAATTGCATAGATTAGAGGGGTCAATGGGATACTCAAATGCATTATGGTCTATTCTTTCAAAAGCAATTAGGAGCATTCAATTTAAGAACCAGTCTAAATGGGCTCATTTTACTCCATTATTTCAATCTAGCTATGCGTAAATTAGTGAATAAATCAACATTTCACCATTGGCTGATTGTTACAGGATTAACAGGAAACTGATATTACCAAGCAGGTCTTTATAGATTGGCACTCTACTGTAATAATGCTTGTTCTGATTAAGCTGCAAGTGTGCTTTTTCACTATTTTATACTTCTGCATGTTTTTATATACTTCTGAAAAGGGACTGTGACTGAGGAGGATATTGTATACAGCCCAGATAAAGGCCATAATGCTCCTTGTTCTTCTATGTAACTTATTTGTTGGCTTCTTCAAGTTCCTCTTTACAGTGTTTATACTATGCGTGACAAATTTGGTCTTTTGGCTGTGTTTGCAAATCCTACAAGTCCTTCAGTGCTTAAAATACATCTAGCATGAATTAACCACAAGAAAATCTCAAAGCCCCAAACACTGATTTCCTGAGCTAGAAAAAGTGAATGTCCTGTCTGCTAGGAGTAAAAACACATTTCCCTTTGGGTAGATCAGCTCGTGGAAGGAGACACAAAACAATTACCCAGCATGTTCCACATGTGTAAGCCTCTGACAGTGTGCTGTAGGCAGGCTCCAACCTGTCACATACAATACTGTAAGGATTCAAGTACAGTCCCTGGAATTTTTATGGAAGTCTTAATATCTGCTTAATAATTTCAAAATGTTTGACATTTCAGCAATGAGACCTCTTGAACAGGAGCCAACTAAGTTAGAAAGAATTAAAGCATCAGAGAACGTTATATGGGTTTCTGTACCATGTTCTGCCCCATGATCTTCCCCAAAGTTAATGCCCCCAGATAAGGTGTTTCCATCAAAAAAAATCAGATAATGTAAAAAGGCAAAAAGAAATCTTTAGTGAAACTGCAAGGTGAGCTGCTCAAAATTATTTCCATTTACAGCTGATGGACAGCTAGAAATAAGGAATAGATCACTAACCATTAACAACTGTCTCAAGTTTTGGGAAGAGACAACCATTTTTACCTCCTAAACAGACCAGAAGTCAGCTGAAACTTTGCAACAAGGTAGTTCTGTGTCTGTGATATTAACAAGGCAAAGGCAAATAGATCTAGTTTTCCTGGATAGAGAAATAACGCGCCAGTCCAGAAAATGTAAAACTCTCTAATACGATTTCAGAAACACCAGTAAATAAAGGCCCCTTGGTATGTACCTCTCAGAATATAAACTTGTGCCATCAAATGTACTAGAAAACTATGTGAATGAAGCCAAACAAGCCCTGCAAAACAGACTGAATGTACATACACAAGAACAGCACTATGCAGCTGCCAATAGCAGTGTTTCATGAGATAGCCATCTCAGCTTCAACCTCTCCATCTTCACCCTTAAGGAATATTTTCAGAACTCTATCAGAAAAAAACAACACCAGAAAACTACTATTCAAATCTCAACTGCATATTAAAAGATGTAGAATCAAGGACAGTACTGGTTTTACAACGCTTCATATACTGGTTAATTCTTCCTCAGAATCTTACTGACAAGATTATTTCTGTATTTTACAGTTGTTGGATGCAGATGGGCAACACCATATCTGCTAATCTGAACAGAGAGAACAACCACCTGAATTGTATTTTCTGCAGACCTGGATTCCGGGGTGAGTAACTGGTTTGGGATCAGGACCTCTGTTGACTTTGACAGGGAACCTCTTTCAGGCTCAGGTGTGAGATGAGTATAAAGCAGCTTATCTCTTTCCAGTGATGGGCAGATAGGGACATGGCCAAAGGAACAGCTAAAGAGGCCTTGGGAACATCAGAAGAAAAAAACTAAGTTGCTCATGGGGCAACATCAGGCTTACTGATGTCCAGCTTCAACAATGAAGACTAAATAAACTCACATGCAAGGCATGGAGACAGTTATTGCGTCTTGTCCAGAACTGCCCAGTCTTGCAGAATTACTATGTGGAAGCTAATCATAACGCTACAATAAAAATGTTCCTGACAAATAATGCAGACAGATCCTAGATTAAGATGTTATCTATGTGGGTGTGGCCCCAGCTTCATACAACTTCTGAAAATTCATCACCTTTATCTTCTACAACATGACTGAATCATGTATTTCTTTTCCTTCTGCATTACACTGTATTGTATTACTTTAGAATGCAAGGACACTGAATCATCAGTTCTTTATCTAAGTTTCTATGTTGAACAATGGGGAGAAAACAGAGCACAATGTTTCAACAACGTAACAAAATGTTCTGAAAGCATATATTTTCAGAATAGAAGTTATTTTGAGGAAAAGTTTGTATATTTTAGCTTGGAAAGCACTTCGCACATTTGTTTTGACAGTGTGAAGATATATGCATGCTATAAATGAACATAAAACAGAACATACGCCTTCTCTAACATGAAATAATAAAATAGATTATAAAACACTGAAATTATAAAACATTGAAATAATAGAGATAAGAATATGTTATAGTTAAGTACTGCTTTTTCATATGGAGGAGAATATTAGTTTTCTCAGATCTAAGCTAAGTATTGCCTTTCTGAAACAATATAAAGAAACAGAAAGTAACAGTCTAGAAACAGCTACAGTTTTTAAAGATTACTTCTGGAAGGAGAATACTAAGTCACAGAGCAAACCCTTGGGACTTATACTAATAAAAATAAGCCAAATTAAGTGGTGGAGTAACTGAAACACACTGAGATTTGTTAGAGCCGAATGACCAAGTACGCTGCCTTGCCTGCTCTGTTCTGCATAATTAACTATCTTATTAACTAGACAATTGATTCACTACTTTATTGATTGTTGCTTTCATTCTCTCTTTCTGCTTTTTGTTTTGCTGTCAAATTTATCAGTTTAATTGTACAACTTTCTCCCTAAGTGATTCATTCTCTAATCAACTCTCTCATTCATGAGATAAGCCTTTTTCTCACCCAGTTCACCGCTCAGCTGAATCCCAAGCCCTCACCTGCCTGATGTTCTTGGCATGTATGACAAGTTGTGAGGCCCCTTGGGGTCCAGATTATGGGTTCTGTTTGATGCTCTGGGTGTTAGGAGGTTTGACACTTATTCTACATGTGCCTGATGAAAAACTGCTTTGTAAATTGGCGGTGATCTGCCTTTTGTGTTCTGAGAGTGAACTTGACCTATGAAAAGTCCCAGTACAGGGCTCTAAAAAGTTGGTGATTATCTCTTTATGTGGATTTCTGTTTTAGACAACACACTTGTCTACGTAACGACTGCTATCATACTGCCTGAGGTAAAACTGCTTTTCAAATCTTAATTACAGAAGACAAGCAAATCTGCTTACTGCAAGTCCAGAGGAGGATACTGTGGTGGCCTGAGTAGCCTGCCTGGCTGGCTAGCAAAGAAGCCAGTGGCTAAAGCCACTTAAAAATTAAATCAGGTTGCTTATGGTCTTGTCCCTTCAATTGTTGAATACCTCCAGGGAGGGAAGGTCCACCACTGCTCCAGGCAGCCTGTTTCTGTGCTTGATCATCCTTTTGGAAGGATTTTTTCCGTCTCCAGCCAGCATTTCCTCTGGTGTCACTCATTACTGTTGCTTGTTTACCTTTCACTGTGCACCTCTCAGAAGACCTGGGCTCCATCCTCTCTACAGCTCCCCTCCCAGTAGCAAAGGGGAGAAGTTAGATCCCCCTACCCTTCTGGATGCCACACGCTCCAGTAATATGATAATATAATAGCAAAATGAGAAACTGCCAGATACTGAGAGCAATGGAAGGGCAAAACAGGCTGAACAGACCCATCCTGGAGGTAAACAAATAAAACAACAGGAAAAACTGCCAGATATCACATACAGGGAAAGGGATGTACTGGGAACTCTTCTTGGATGATGGACATCAGAAGACAGTGAGAACAGAAAAGATTTCCAGGCTTACCAGGACCACTGCTAAGGGTCACTGACTTATGACCAGCAGTAATAAACAATAGTCTAAAATCATCAAAGCCAGGGCCAGTGGCGAAAGAGTAAACAGCAGTGGCTTGTTTATTTTGGAGGGGGTAGGGGAAAAGAGAAAAAGAGGCAAATCAGTGGGATTGGGAAGCCCATGGGTACCCATCAAAGCAGCCTTGCCCAAACTAACATTGCCCAGATGGTGATAACAATCCTTTTTTTTTCTGTCCATACCGTATCCTCAGCTTTCCTCCCTGGTCAGGAAGACCTGAAAAGTTTCTCTGAATGTCAAGAGGGAGAAGCCCGAAGAGATGATGGATAAGCAACCAAACCCTTCCAATGTACTTCTGTTCAGGATTTCTTCCTTTCCCATTCACTATTTGTTATCATCAACCTTTTACCGTTTCAGCTGCACCTAGTTCACTCCCCCATATCCTCAGTCCTTCAAGTTTACTCGATTTCCACCTATCACCTAATTTTTCTCCTCTTCTTTCTAGGCAAATTAAGTGACACTGCAAGCTATAAATTGTAACCTTATTTCATGCTCTTTTTTACTCCCTGCTTGCAAAGAGACGACTTAAACCACTAGATCTTTGTTAGCTTCCTGTCTTAACAAAGTGAGTTTTAGGCAGTCACGTTAAAATTCTGCTAGTTTTTTCTAACACTTCACCCATTTACCTTTTCAACCGAGTGTGAAGGAGCCAAGGATGACTGAGTTCTGACAGGTTCTGAGGACACCCACAGCCAAGCTAAAAAGGGGACCCAAATTATTTCTCCCGCTGTCAGGAAAGTGATCCAAATTCACACATTATACATCATCTAGCAGCAGCTGGCAGCCCAAGCCACCAGCACATCCCTCATAGGTGGTTACAGTGTTTGCTGTCTTCTGTTGAGCTGGAGCAATGAAGGAGACATGAGATAGAGTTGTATTTTTGCAGCAGGATAGCTTAAACAGAGAAAGGACACAAGTCTGTAGGAAATTCTCCTGCTCGGGGAATTACTTGCCTCTTAAATCCATGAAAATCTGCCAAAAAAAAAAAATTACATGAAATATTTCCACTGGTAAAGCTGCTCTCAGGGTTTTGCAAATGCCAGATTGGAACTATTTACTTCAAATCAAATATGTGATTAAAAACAAACTTACGCTCTTTCAAATTCATAATAATTTAATTAAAATTTAATTAAAAAATGAATCCAAAAGAATTTAAAACAACACTATTGCTGATCAGGTACATCTTAATGTGAGAAAATAGCTACTGGTAGAAGCATGATTGAGTAATATGCACTATCTTTAGCTGGAGAATATGCTCTCTGAGTTCAGTGGTACTAAACTTGGCATGAAAGTTAAACATCTGCGGGACCAGAGGCTGTTTAATTTTAAAACAATTTTTAGTGACAAAAACTTACCAAGAATGCAGTTTCATGTGAAGTGATGGGAAACAAAACCTGCATAGACTTATTTCAGTCTGCTAAATCAATGCAGATCATTTTATATCAGAAAGGCAGTCATGCTGCAAACCAAGCTGGTTTCCTACACTAATATCTAAGCATCCTAAAGAAGCAGTCTCAAAGGCATCTCGGTGACTTCAGTGCTTAACCTCATGGATAAAGGATCACTAAAGCAGCCCCCGCACTGCTGGGCTTAACTTCTCGGCCTTCCTAAGCAAAGGAGATGCACTTGCCTGCCATTTTTTTTGCACAAATGCATGGCTTTCTCCTGGTAAGCGTGTTGGTGTAACCCTGTCTCTCTCTTTCTACAGCATATGTGATCATTTTTCACCGGAGATTTGTAAGAGCAAGGTTGTTTCTCAGTGAAATGTGAAATTTTAGAAGGTGCTAGGAAACAAACTGAAAAGGCAGCCACAGGTCTGCCACATCTGAAATTTAAGAGGATACAAAACGAACATTTATAAACATTTCAACTTACAAGTGGCTTAAAGAGTAAATCAAATTTAATTGGTTTACAGCTTTTTTTTCCTGCTTTCACTATATTCACACCATAGTGTCCCATGTTCTCCTAAGCTCTCTGCCACCACCTCCCTGCCTACCCGCGGCAAAACTCCCCATGCCACCTCCCCAGGCCCCTGTCTGAACATACTGTTTCATCTTTAGCTCTTGCTACCAACTTCAGCTTCAGGAATTCAGCAAATTAAAGCTTTTGTAATTAAAGTATAAAAGACCACATGTCTGCAGCAACATCTGTGCAGTGTCTATGACTAAAGCAGAGCCCAACACTTGCCCAACACCACCACCTCCATTCTTTAGGTAAACACATATTTGCCTCTGAATACGTGCAGTGACCAATTAACATAAATACAATTTTCACAAATCACAGGATTCCAGAAGATCAATGTTGAAAACAAGCAGCAAACATCATTAAATCCATAATAAAAGCCAGAGAAAGGACAAAATTGTTGTTGTCTTCTGCACAGTAGTGACTGTGACTTAGTCTTCCTTCTAATACTCTTCGCTGTTCTATGAAAAACATGTTCAAATCCTAGAAAAGGACCTGAGATCCAGCCATCTCTGCACAACTTCCTCCCAGTGGGGATCTGCCCAAATTCCCACCATGCAGGAGAAGAACGGCTGCCCACAGACCTGGCAGATGCCAGCTTTCCTACAATCGCAGCCACCAGCCATGGAGCGCATGGAAAATATAATGTGGCTCCTACACTTTGTCTGTTAGTAGCAGAAGGAGTGAGGCCTTTCTCACTTGCTCATATATTCCTTTTGTGAATACAGATCAGCCACTGGAAAAGATGTTTACAAGCAAACTTTGGCAGATTGCAGTCTATGCAACTTTGTGGAAAAACTGAGTAATTACATATGTAACTAATCTTTAATCTTCCTTGGGACCGGCTGATTTCCAGAAGAAGCGAAAAAAACCTCCATCATTTTGAGGCCAAGTAACGTTATTTGGTATATTTTGTTTTCCAAACAGCAGAAGTATTGTTTCTCTAAAATTAAGGACAGATTGAATGTTGTGTGAGGTCTGAACAGGACTGCATGTTCAACATTTGTGGTTAGGAAAAAAGGCTAATAGGCCTTCTCTGACTAAGGTGCACCAGACATTTCTTTTCTTTTAACTCCAGCTCTTCACTAAGTGTGCTTGTATTCAAAAAGAGATATTTTCATAAGCAAGCTTTTGTATACAGTAGCGCTTCAACCGTATTTCAGAAATTAAGAGTTATCCATCTGAAATCCTCTTTAATGACTAATTTCCCTACCATAGAGTTTAAAGTACAAAGAACTGCCACCGATTGGCAGAGCCATGCTTTCAGTTGCCATGCAACACCACTGTCACAGGTTTTCCTTCATCTTCTAGTGCTTTTACTTCAGCTCTGTTCTTTATGGATGAAAGTTATGCAATGCTTTCTAGATACTTAATGACAGATGTATTAAATTTCTAATCTGATATAAACCAGACTGCAATTTTCTACTGAAAAAGTCACATCAATGAATTTAATAATGTTTTAAATTATAGCCTTTGATAGCAGAGTTTCTAGTTTTCAAATTTACATTATTCTGATTTTCCTAGCACATGAATCAATGACAACTCCCTTTTGTCTCACTCTTCTTTTAAGTGCCTGTGGGATTTTGCCAGGATTGAAACAGGGGAAATATCTTATTTGAAACTTTGCAAAACCACACGTTGACACACTAGTTAGAAGCAAAAGCAGAGCACTTGCTCATCAGGAGGCAGAGGTGGACACCATGACTCCTGTGATGGTAGGTAGCTGCTAGTCACCTTATCCCCTTCTTGCTGACCAGGCTGAAGATACAAGCTGAAGCCTCTTCTCCTGAGTTGCCATCACAATCAGGAGCAAAGGGTTTTACTGTCAGCTTGAATCAGGTTTGAAACAGCGACGTAGACATAAATGACTTTTCAATGAGACTTTTAGTCATGGAATTGTCTGTGCTGTTTCTTTTATTTCAGACAATATCTTCCCTTTTTGGGAAAGAGTAATTTAGTATTATTAGTGAACTGTAACCAAAATTGAGAATAATCTAGGCATACTAATGCAGTTACATATTCACACAAGGTTACAGAGTAGCTCTGAGTTGGCTTAGGCAGACATTTCTAAGCACAACTGTCACCAGCCATCCAGAAAACAGTGCTGTCACATACATAAAGATGATTTTTCTTTTTTTTTCCCTATATGGATGAAAGCACAGGTTCTCTTGTGGTGTTTTGGAAATCTGTTTTGAAAACATAAGAGCCTAATTCTGTAAATAGGTGGACTCGTTTAAATTTCACATAGGGTGAAAATGGTGTTAAATTTTATCTCTTTGCTGTGTTGATGAATATTCATAACTTTTGTTCTGCTATTTGGCTGATAGAATTATATAGTAGCTTTTACAATAAAATACTTTTTTGACAATAGGCTATTTACAGTATCTAAGTTATGTTCAGAAATAGTCTAGAAAGATGCTGCCAGTTTGTTTTCTCCAGTTGTTGAACTGGGATTTATAACAAGTTTTACCATATGATGCATTTGTATGGGTTCAGCGACTCTCTTTCAATACAAATGTTAGGCTTTGTAAAGTGTAAAGCTGAAAAGGTAAAAGCCTTTTTTACAGGCAACAGCATTTAATAAGCTGGCATTTTATAAATTGGGTTTTGCTTTTTCCTGCTGGAATCTTCATTCTCCTGCAGAGGAGAGTGCAGATGAGTCAAGAAAACAGAATCATTTTCATTGTGTTCAGAGTCTTTGAGTGAAAGCTAATGTGTTCCTGGGTTTTGAGAAACATCACGTAAACCTTCTCCAGTGGAGACTTTCATGTATGCTTTTCTGGTTTTGGTTGGTTTTTTTTTAAGAAGCAACTTCTCCACGTTCTCTGTGCTGTTTGTTGGCCAAGGTTGGGTCAGCCCTAAAGCTATTGCTGGGAGCTCTCAGTGCCCATCAGTCCCACCCATTTTCCCTTTTTGTCCATAGGTTCTTATGAAGAAGAAATGCATAGTGTTCAGAAAGGAGTCCTGCCCATTCCTGGCATCCCTGTACACCTTGCTCTTATTTCAGACTTGGCCTTCATTTTGCCATAGCGAGGCTTTATAAAAGTTAGCAGCCACCTTCTCCCAAGTAAGAAGTGATAAGAGGAGAGGAAATGGTCTCAAGTTGTGCCGGGGAGGTTTAGATTGGATATTAGGAAAAATTTCTTTACTGAAAGAGTAGTGAAATATTGGAACATGGTGCCCAGTGAAGCGGTCACCAACCCTGGAGGTGTTCAGAAAATATGTAGGTGTGGTGCTTTGGGACATGGCTTAATAGACAAGGTGGTTTGGGATGATGGTTGGACTGGATGATCTTGGAGGTCTTTTCAAGACTTAATGATTCTATGATTGTAGATCTGCTGATCGATTGCAAACTCCATGCATTATATATCCTCTAAGTAAGTTCGGAGAAGTGCAATCAGTGTTCAGCTGGTAAAGTCAGTAAGTATGAATGTGAAATTTTCAGAATACTGGCTCAAGTTTGGGCAGATAAAATATATGCAACTAAGCACATTTGACAATGCAGCCTGAGTATTATACACAGGAGAAAGTGTAATACATAGGCCTTTGTTAAGGAGTGTTTAATTTGACAATGACCCCCTATCAGCAGATATTTTCTCTTGCTCTGAAGACAGCCTTTATCCTTACTCTTCTTTACATTGTTTCCCAAGCTTATTATTCACTTCTGCAACACATAGGACCAGAGGGAATGGCTCCCCAGGGAATTAGTCATGATGCCAAGGCCAACAATACTCAAGAGGCATTTGGGCAATGCCCTGAGACACATGGTGTGAAGGTTGGAGTTGTCCTATGCAGGGACAGAAGTTGGGCTTGATGATCCTTGCGGGTCTCTTCCAACTCAGAATAAACTATGTCTACGATTCTACTAGGTGGCTAAGACTCTCGGTGAGGGCCATGCTTGGGGTATCAACTCAGCATCTCACATAACAGAGCTTCTCACTGCTGGTGTTTTCACCTTCTCTCAGCCTGTGGTTTCCCAGGAGTGGGAAATAGCAGGATGCCTCCACACAAACCAGATCTGCATCCCTCTGGCACACACACTAAGCCAGGGCAGATGTTTCTACTGCAGCATTCCCTCATGTGGAGGTCCTTCTTCACCCAGACGGAGACGATGTGTGTATTACATTCTTTCGCAGGTGGGAGACCTGCAACAAAATACTGCCCCAGGAGCTACAAAGGCTATATGAACCTTAGAAGATAAATCTGAAGCCCATTTTATGGTGAGAAACCCATCACCTCAGCCTCAAGCTGGGCTGCAGTAGATCAAATCCAATAACTCTTAGTGCTGTTTTTCCCTGGTTGCACCTATGCCAGCAAAGGAGGGCATAGACTTCCCATTCTCTGGGCTGCTTCCTAATGCCCTTTCCAGACTTTACTTCAGCCTCTGCAAACCAGCAGTCTCCCAGATGATGCCCAAGCATGGCTCAGGAGAGGGTACACACTATGGAAGCTATCTATTTGTAGCACAGACATGCAGTCAGACATGACATTTAACTTCGGGGAGGACATATGGGCCTGCTCTGCTTTGTTCAGTGGTCTGAGCAGAGCCTGAGAGCACACCACCAGCTTTGTACAGAGCTACTGCTTTCAGGACTACGCAGCTGCCAATGTTTGCTGTTTCCAGGATGCTAATCTTGACTTGAGAGCTGGCTGCATCCCAGCAATTCGCATCTTTCCTTTCTGTATAACGATGCGATGAGCTCTTGGGCTTTACCGTGTAAAAGGTGCTACTACACACAAGTGCGTTGCATTAAAAATAGCAGCAAAACCAAAGCAAATCGCACAAAGTGGACATGCCAAAAGTATCTACAGCAACCTGGCAGTCATACCGTGCCTCCTATTTGTTTGTGACGCAGAAGCTGTATTACTGCACGCTGCTTGAGAGAGTTTGGGCACCAGTATGTATGTGTATGGAAATGTCCACCTGTGCACAGAGGATTTTGGCAGGCACCTGCAACTCCTTCCTCTATTATACAAATATTACACCATTTTAAAATCCTCTATTTTTACCTTCTTTACTTCTTTACCTTCTTTTCTAGGGGAACCCTAGCAAGAAATAAAACTTCATGCTCTCTGCTTAATGTCTAAACAAAACTGGGAAACAAGGCTTAGTGTTTATACTGAAAATCCTGGGAAGGAGAATCACCTATCTGTCATTTAAAATCATCACGTCAATCTAAAAAATTATAGTAAAAAACTAGATCATAGATGTCTCTTTCAATGGTGAAACAAACATTTAATATTGATTGATCTCCTATCAATCAGGTAAGAATTGATTCTGAACAGACAAGCAAGTCCTTATTTGCAGTTAATGAGAAACACATTACATTAAAAGAATAAAATGTGTGGCTTGTGTGACATTTTAGTATACATGATGAAGGACAAAACAAGTAAGATATGAAGGCATAATAAAGAAAAATATACAATAATCAAGAGTACAGAGAGAAATGCAAAATACATAGTTTTGTATTTCCTTAGTGTGCGGTTAGCAGAGCAGACTCATAGGTAAAAATTAACATGGAAAACTAGTTGGAACACTGCCAAAGGTATCTCCAAACCTTAGGAATCTGAACAGTGCACTTGCTTGAAGTCTAGTCCAAAGTACAGATTTTCAAATTCATTCTGATCAATAGCAAAAGATGAGAAGAAATCAAAATTGAAGTGGCTAGAATTCCAATTTTCTTTTTCTAAATATAGACTACTGAGGTTTAATTTTGCACCCTGGGCACCAAGTTAACCGTTCCATTAAGCTATGGTAATGGTAGTACTCCTTTTGCCTAGAATTTTTAAATTTGTGCAGGTGATGTGTTGGACACAGTATCTTTCAATGGTGACACTGTAACTGAGACACCATAAATATTATGATAATCAATTTAATACAGACAATAATAGGAGAAGGAGTAAATTTTTACTTTTCTAGAATGGTTAATAACAAAAGATGCCCAAGTCAAAACAGATTTTCTTTTTTAAAAAAAGAAAAGCACTTCTCTTTCCTGGTGACTGCTCTCAACTTGTTTATTTTCAGTTCTAAATACCAAGTTCCAAAATATCCTATGCATCAGTCAAACTATTGTTCCAATGAGTTGCATAAATAAATGTAGCGGTGTATGATTAAAATTACACATACGTGCATAACTTTAAACAAGGGCAGCATATTTAGAATGATGGCAGTAACCTGACCCATGTAAGAGCCAGAACAAACTGGACTGTAAGGCAAGGATTTGTCTAAGGTCTGGATGGAGCTCCTAGCATGAGGATAAACTTAGAAAACTTGCAGTGCAGAAAGTCTTAACAGCAGATAGCATCTGCTTTGCTAAATTTGGTACCTGAAGGTCCTTCTTGCTAGAGACACCAATAGCAGAAGTTTGCCTGTCAAGTTGAGCTTATTTCTGTGGTTCCAAGTGAGAAACAATTGTGCCAGGGTGGATTGATGTTCTCTGTATATTATTTTGAAGTGGGAAGTCACAATACCTACTTATTATGATTGATCTATTATTTAAAATTTATCAAAAGTAAAGTCTTGGCTATTTCATAGTTTAGACTGAAAAAGTCCTTTCCAAAAATAGGGTTGGATCCTCCACTGCATTTAATCACAGTGACAGCCAGGGTGTCCTGTTTTGAGTCATAAATAACGTGTTCTCCTTTTTTTTATGCCAAAAAGGAACAATGAAACTCCTTACTGGGAGAAGTAAGGCCCTTACTTGCTGGAGAAGCAGCAAGTGTCTCCTACAGCATCAGGAAGATCCATTCCAGATTTGCACTGTGAACTTAATGTGAGACCAGTTCCTCCTGCTCCAGGAAAATGGCCACAAAAGTCTCCAACTCTGCAAGAGTGGGTGGTGATGGCTCCTCATGATGTTCCCCTTTTTCTCCTAAATGCATGAAAGCCCTGTTGCACGAACACCAGCAAGAACAGTTTGGAGTGTATTAGGCAGCTATGCTTTGAAGTGGTTGAAGTCCAGAAGCTGAGCAAAGCCCTTCTGTGCAATACAGCTATCTGGAAAAAGTACTGCTGTAGTGGATTCTTATCTAGCAACTGATATTGCTGATCAGCACAACACGAGTTTGACCATTTCTGCTGCAGAAGTAGCCAAGAACTAGTAATTTCTCAGTGGATATTCCAGCTAGTTTCAGACAAAGACAACTCGAACCCAACCGTTCATCTGGGGACGATCACACATTCTCCATAAAGGTTGTATTCGTGCTGACACTGCTCCAGAAATGTGCATAAAGCCAATGTCTCATCAGTAAATAGCACAGTAGGCAGAAACCACATTGGTCTGTTCTTATGCAGTATGGTCTATGTGTCATTAAATTCTTGGATTGATTTACAGGTCTCAGTCACAGAATTGGTCCATCCACACAGTACTAGAGATCAGAGTTTTAAATCTGTTCAGGTTTCAGTGCACATAACACCGCTGACACAAAAAGAAACCTAAACCAGGTCTCTTGAGGAGGGCTGGCCTAGTACTCCGCTTGGAGATCACTCACAGGCTTTGAAATGCTCCACCACATTTTCTACCTCAGCTTCCCCACATCCCCTGGTGTGTTTGGATCTCCTGGGTTTCCTGAGAATTTAATTTATTTATTTGGTTAAATGGCATTTCAAAAGTGGTGGGGTGGATATTGGCCACTGCTGATTGGATAATTCTGTATGTTTGCTACATCTGCACCAGTGTTCATCACTCCCTGAAGAGCAGAGGTGACAAATAGGAGAAAGGAGATGGAGCTGCTGGAGTTGTGAGGCCACCTGATCCACCTGAGGACATGAGGGACATAGAAATTTAAGTGTGGGTGGTAAAATATTGCTGTTAGGTCCATTGCAAAACACCATAAATGGAATATCTACCTCTCCCAAGGCCCACTATATTTAATATCATGGCTCCCATGATATCTGCTGTTCCCTTGCTAAGGAGCTTGCATTGGACAAAACTTTGGAGAACTGCCAACCTGAACAAGACATCAAGAATCCCCTTCTCTTCCACACTGGTTTTTAAGAGGCTGACCAAAATCTTTTTCACCTTACTTATAGCCTAGAAATACTCGACTAAGGCACTTAAAAAGAGGATGCTCTGATTAGCACTCAGGGGTATGATCTGATGACAAGCAGCCTCAAGGTTTCTTTGCAGAGCGGTCCAGACTGATCTTTGCTCCTCAAGTATGAGTGAAGAATAATAACTATCCAGCAGTTGCAAGTCTTGTTCTCCATGGTTTTATCAGCATGCAAGGAGGCAACCAAGCCCTGGTTGCAGCCTCTCCATGACCTTTGAGGTCTGTCACCCTGTGTGGCTCCTGCATGGCCTTTGCTGGCTTTGAGCTGATGCAATAGGAGGGCACTCGCAAGCTTTTTGGGCTGCAGCTGTCCTGCAAACACATGAATTGCACCCATTGATCCCCGAATGTATGAGGATGCTGTCCAGGCTAGAAATGATGCTTGGGCAGTTCACCCTACCCTGAACGTCACTCAACTGCCCAGTAGTGACTTTTCGAGTCCTTCAGAAGATTTTGCTGATGGCAAATGCACCAAACTGTCCTCAATTGCAAGCACATCTCTTTAGAAAGAAACGTGAGGACAAAGGAAAAGATTAATAATGAAAGGGATGAGTGCAGACCCTTCCAAAACCCTGGTCTTTCTTGTCAGCACTGCATCTCTGCTAGTCCAGGTAATATGTCTGTTAGGTTTCCCAGACATTTAAGAGTGTTTGTCCAGCCAAGCTGCTTAGTGACAGTGCAAAAACTGCCCCCATTGTCCTATGCCTCCTTTCTGGGAACAGTTACCCTTGGGCTCTCAGCTGTTGTCACCAGCAGACTGCATTGGGAAAGTTGTAGGCATTCGTTAACAAAATATTGGCAACGGCTCACAGGGGACATGGGCTGAGGTGACTGAGTGATTTATTAACATCAATAGCCAGGGTGGGCTCTCACAGGCACTGAAATCAGACCATTGTAACTGTCGCTGACCCATTCCTGGACTTTCCTCCCCTGAGGCAGAGGCATCTGATTTGCTTACGCACAACTGCTGAGCTGCCACACTTTTCAGTACACAGTTAAGTTTAACTGCTTCATTTTTTCTTATCATCTCTCCTAGAGTAGTGATGCTCCCCTGTGGGAATTCTTCTTCTTCCTTATACTTAGTAATTTATAGTTTCCGAGTAAAACTCTTGATCAAATTAAGCAACATTTGGGAGAATTAATGAGGACTGTTGGTTCTCTGTCCTCCTGTACCTAATCAATTACCAGTCCTTGAGTTACCTAAGCGAAAATTAGCTCTGGTACCTCTGCACCCTATGACTATACAGGCCAGGTACCCTCACCAACCGGTTCAGAAGAATGAATTGAAAGTAGGAAGCTCAAGACTGGATTGATTTTTGTGAATGGTGGCTCTCAGAACAAGCTTCTTGTCTTCCCAGCACAATGAAGCCTAATTGCATTTTACTCCGAATGGCTGATCGGCCCTCTCACATTTGGTGCTGCAGTTCATATGTCGAGTACTTTGCTTGCTCCTATTTGCTCTTATTTATAATAAATTTAAGAGGCTGCATCACATTATTTCCAAATTCCCCTAAAAATCTGCAGTACTAATTGGAGGATAGTTATCCCAGCTGGTAACCTTTTATCTTTGCTGGATACTTCCATTTACCAGCAAGGCAAAAAAATAGATTACTGCCGTCACTACCATTAGAGCAATCAAATGTTGCAGGCTGCCAAACACAATTTTTTCCCCCGATAAAACCTATTTCTTTTAATAAGAATAAATCTTTCCAAAGCACATTTTCTTTCCGATGTGAATAAGTGGTTTGAAACAGAAGCACGCACATGCCTATGTGACGTCTTTTTAACATCAGATTTCTGGGCTCCAAGGAAACCAAGCATGCACACAATATACAGAACTACAGAGGACAAGGTGGGGTTTTTATTGCACTACAGCGACACTTTTTTATCTGTTCTGGGTTGTTGGATATCATTTTGAGATAACACACTGGTGTAATGTTAAGACTCAAGCGCAGATGGTCAAGGTGTCCACTCCTCCCCAGGATGCAAGGGAAGACAGTCCTCTCCAGAGTCTCATCAGCTGCACTCAGTAAGTGTACCATGAGAGCCTTTTATCTGAGCAAGAACAATACGCTGGCTGTGTCTGGTTACAGAGTAGTACAGGATTCGCATCTGAGAAAACTTTTCCATAGTTTTGCTGTGTTTTATGACCAGGATGAGCCCTTTGAGGATGCTGTTGAAGCTAAAGTTGTTTTCCCCCTGGTTCCACCCATATGAAAATGGAGGGTTTTAACCAAGCAACGAGCACAAGCAGGTCAGCCGCTCCAAACTCCCCCTGCCAGAAGGCAGCTGCCCAGGCTTGAACAAAAGCCGTCTTGCAACTAACGCTCCTAGTGATAGAGAAGAACAGAACGAGAATGCAAAATAGGAGTTTTAAAATGAGGAGCCATGCTCGAGCTTGGCCCTACAGTACCCCTGCTAAAGGACAGAAATTCGTTAATGTGCAATGCAGGTAGCTTCCCAGAGGTTACCTTTAAACCACTAGCTTAAAGGAAAAAACAGTAGTGGAAATGGAGTGGTGGGGGGAAAGCAACACATCTAGAATGTGCAGAGTCAGGGTACAAGAGCCAAAAAAGGCCCGATTCACTCTGCCGAAAGAAGTAAAGGGAAATAAAAAAGGCATTTACAAATATCAAGAGAAAATAGGTTTTTAATAAATCAAAAGGGGTAGGCTGCATGGGGATTCTGAAATGCAAAATATTAATTTCTGCATTGGGTTTGCTTTCATCAAAAAAAAATAGACAGATTTAATGCCTTGGCTTAAATGATTTATGATGAGCAAATGAATATACAAATCATATACAATCATTCACTCATTCAAAATAATGAATACGGAGAATAATGAAGGGAAGAACAGTCTGATCATAGCTATCTGGTCAGATTTCCCATTTAACACAGTCTGTTTATCCTCTTCGGAATTAGGGCAGATCATTAGCTTGTGGATTGAGGTGTCTGATTCCTAGACATCTCTCAGTGCACATCTGGAAAGAGCTCTTTCCTTTCACTGGGACCTAGTAGCTGGAAACAGAATAGGCAAAGCTTTGTCTGCATTTACCAAAGAAACACAGTCCACAGAGTGCTTGCTTTGTGAGTCACTTTATTTTCTGAATTGAAATCACTGTTTGCACAAACCCTGACACTCAGCGATAGTTGGTTCAAGAGCAGGATGGGGTCCTCTTTTCTCAAGAGCCTTCCAGGAGCTCACTGGGACTCTTCCCTGCTCTTAAACGGAGGATGGCAGGAACTGGACTAGAGAACATCTCCCTTGGCCACACACTTCTCTGGGAAGTAAACATTTCCCTCTCAGAAACCCAAATAAGAGTTAGCATTGATTTTCATGTTAAGCTTTTCTAAACCTGTCGTACATTGATGAATATTGAGTATGCTCTGCTTTTTTTTTTTTCATTACTTGCTTGTACTTTTAAGAGTTCTGGCTAAAGACTTATTTTCTTTGACAGGAAACAAATTTATCAGATACTATCTGGTGTTTCATCAGTCGTCTCCTGTTGCCCAGTGCAGCTCTTCTTCCAACCCTTCCACAGCAGGCACACTTTATTACGAGCAGCAAAGTCACATTTCTTCCCAAAAGGCTTTTGGTCCGATCCCCTCTTGAGCGAAATGTTCCTTCAGACCAGCTCTATTATGGTGGGAAAGGCAGGTCCTCTATTTGGAGTGGACATCTGCATGAAATCCAGAAATAGTTACTACTTCTTCAGTGGCAGAGAAGCAGTAGATAAGGGAGGGCAGTCCCACTTGGGCTCCATGCTGGACCCCAGGAACCGCTCCATACCCTGGTAATGGCAGACCTACCCCAAAACTTATTTGTGCTGCAATAGAACCAAAATCAAGTGGTAATTCTGTAAATTTCAAGGAGGGGGAAAAGCCAATATTTCAGGGGGGAAAAATGCTTAATCCAAAAGAACAACAAATCTCCCTGAGGGCTCCAGTCCTTTGACATCAATCAATACCAGAATGTACACATCACTCAGAAACCGCTGGTGCATTTTGCTGTGTTCGGCACCCACACTTCTGATTAACTTACTTCTCGGTTTTAGGAACTTTCACACTAAAAGAGTTGAGAAAGTCTTAGTACTGAAAAGAGGAGAGTACAGATTTATTTTCATAACACAATGAGGTACAAAGGAGGAACAGTAATTTATTTAACACAGACAGTAATGTCTGTCTGAGACTTACTTTTGTGAACAGCTTATTGTAGGCAAAATGTTAATTAATTGGGTATTTCAAGGCAATAGGCAGGCCTCCAGGAAGCCCTCAGATTTGTCTGACACTAGAAGCCAAAATTTGTCATCAGCAACAATCGCAAATACAATTTTATAGTGGAATTTCTTGTGTGCATTAAGTGGATGGTATTTAATCCCCTGATGATATGCAAAATGACATTAGTCACCACCACTTATATAATGAAACACAAACGTATCATTATAGAGTCAGCCTCCGTGAGCACAGACTGTGGCAATAAAGAACATGCCAGCTTAAAAAGCGACATTCACTGCTGTGATGGGGAGAAGAGCTTTGCTTTCTCTCTCATTGCCCTGCCTCTAGAAGAGTTTTATCAAGGCAACTGGCGTTCTCCAAGAGCTTCTGCCCTTAAAACTTACCACAAAAGGTTTTTTTTAAAAACAGATTGTGCCTGTGTCCTCTCCACCCTACAAAGCCTGTGCTGATGGCAGACAGTACAAGGCAACATGAGGTGCGATGTGTTTTCTCACAAACCAACAAATCAGCTTTCTGTTGCATTGCCATGTTGGTTTGGGGCAGGGTTTCAAGAGGGCTTTTTCACAACTCTCAGTGGCCCAATCGTGTCAGCAAACCCTTTTGTTTTGTGTGCACCAATCCCCCTGGAGAACCACAGGAGCACAGCTCTAACCAACTTTCTCACATCTCCTCAGATGTTTGGGTCTTAAGAGCTTCAGATTCTCTTCTTAAAGAATTCCAGCTTCAGTGTCCCCCACTGACTTTTTCCCTGTATCTGGGGAGACAAGACACTACTTAAAGAAGATAAACTTCAAAGAAATTAGCACCAACAGCACAACAGCCTCTGCCTCACAGATACAAATGAATGTAAGCAACTCCCACTTTCTTGCCCGGTGTTCATTACCTTCTAAACTTACCAGAACAGCTCAGAAATAATTTAAGGATTCAATAAACTCATTAAGCTTCCATTTACAATTTAGGATGCTCAAATCTGGTCTTGCAGATTTGCATAAATTAAATCTTTCTGACTCATATCATACCTGGTTTTTTTTCAAACTAGGTCTTAGAGATTTACATTACTTCTTAACTGCTCATATGCAAATTTTCTTATTCAAGACAGATTTTTCTTAAAGTATTAAAATAATTTTGAGGATATGATTAATGGTTTGCCCTTTCTCATTAATCGGTCAGTCTCTCATTCTTTTCTATTTCTAAGACATGTTTTTAAATCAGGATAAAAAGTCCTTCCATTGCTATTAAAGCTATTGTTGCTGTTGCTGTTGCTCTGTTCTGCACCTTTAGTAGCTCTGTGCAAGACATCCCCCATCAAAGATGATGTCTACTCTGAAAGGCTCAAACCTAAGGGCAGACAAAGAAATAAATTGGAGTTTAAACGAGAGAGATAAAAATACAGTCAACATACAAAGCAATTTGTTTCTCTGTAGCCAGGAGACTGTTTCTGAAAAGGGGTTGGTCCCAAAATTTCTTTGTGTTCAACAAAGCTCTCAAGCACTGGATGTAGCTTAGTGTAGGATGAGACTTATTGAATAAGAACAAACTTGGGCTCATGAGCGTCCTGTTCGCTGAGTCAAGGAATGGTACCATTCAGATCGGATTTGGTGGCAGAATGTGTTGCATGAAGTGTGCAGGATACAACTCCTGGGGACTTCAGATGCATAATTCCCAAGTCGTGATACTGGACACTTGAGGTCTTCATCAGACCTAGCCACTGAATAATGATTGCCTTTAAAAATAAAGAAAATTGATCAAGCAAGTTTCTCATGACAATGGATAAAAGTTAGAAATATTGGTATACTCAGGTTAAATGAGGACATATCTGCACTGGGCTTACGTGCTCTGAGCTGACAGTGCAGACATTGTCCATGACACTTGAAAATCAAAATGCAAGGAACTTAAAAACATTATTTCAAAGAACTTGGGATTTTTAGGTTGATGTCAAGATTTTGAAGGCTTGAGTCAAGGAGACAGCTTGTTTGTGACGGGTTGTGGAGGAGGAAGAATTGGACAGAGGCATGATGCACCTTGGAAGACCAAGCAGATTATCATTGTTCTTACATCAGGCCTCTGCTGTTGCTCTCTCTGACACTTTCCATAGTTTAAATGCCTAGATGTCTGCATGACAGAAAACAAAGCAATTCCCCAGACAGAGAAGGCTTCAAGCCACAGAGGCTTCTTCCTTGGTTCCTTCAGCTCTAGGGAGAGGATGTGCTCCAAATCTGTCCTGAGTCAAGGACTCCTTCTTTTTTTTGTGCCATACCCTTTGAGATAGTTCAAGCGTCCATCATATGTCCCCGCAGCCTTTTTGGCTCTGGGCTGAAGAAGAACTTTGCATGTTTTCTGAAATCCTGACCATACCTGTCCCTCTCCTCTGCAGAGCATACACCGGGTCCTTGTGAGACCACAATCCTTCTAGACATGTGGCTCCCAGATGTCTCATGTATCTCATAAACTGGGCATCTCTGAGGCCTTTTCAGTCTTGAGAAGGGGATCATTTCACACATCTTGCAGGCTATGCTCCTGTTTAGATATTTGGGTAGGATATTTGCCATTTAGCTGCAGTACATTGTCAGCTAACTTCCAGCTTGTTATCTCCAGCAGGCATAAATGTTTTCCTGTAGAATTGTTAACCTATATTGTCACTCACTTTAACCTTCACTGCTGAAGTCCTGATGATAGGTAATAGAAGGATCTCATTTGATTTTATTTCATCATTTTATTAAAATACAAGCTTGTATAATACCTGAGACTTCGAGAAACAAATTCATGTTTTCTTTCATGTTCTTTCTTTTTAATTTTTTCTCCATTCTTCTGAACTTGAATTCAGAAGTATAAATTTGGTCTACAAAAAGCCATTTTTGTCATAAAGAACAAATGTAGTCCCCATGAAACCAAAATACAGGCTCTGGGTTTATTATTTACTTTTCAGTTCAAACTGAAATGCCAAAGAAACAGCAAATTAGCATAAGGGTGGGCTTGCTGATACAATGGACCCACATAGCAAATCCACGTTTTGCTACCAGAACGACAGAATGTGTTTTGTCTTCTATAACCATTCTATAACCATTTTTCATGCTGAATTTCACCATTTGCACTCAGGGTGGAACGAAGCTATTAAATGTAGCCTTACTTACATAAGAAGCACGTTTTAGCTTGTTCCTGAAAGGACATTAAAATGAGTGAGTCTCTGTATGAGTAAAGCAGTCTGACTGGAAGACCAAACATAAAGACAAAGATGAGCTTTCAGATGTCTACTCCCTTGTGTGCTGATAATGTGTTTATTTTTTGAAATGGGGGTTACCAGCAGTGTCAGACGCACACAAAGACTGAGGGCAGATCAGTTCCAGTGGAAAAGATTAGCATGGTTTTTCTGAGGTTGGTGTGTTCAATCAAAAATAAAATGAATAAGCAACACAAATTTGAAGTGTGTCATGAATATGTTTTGTGCTCTCTAGCCCTTAAGCAAATAATGAAAAGTAACTCTACTTATGAATCATGATATTTCTTTAACAATGAGAATATATTCTTGATGTCTGCAATGATATTATTTAGTTAGATACTGTGCAGTCTTTATCTGCATCTTTTTTTGTAAAGATAAACTTCTAGAAATACACTGAAGGGCACTTAAATTCCTTTAATTGGAGATCCATCCAAAAGCCTACATAAGGTACATGGCAGGGAGGTGGGAGCTGGATGATATTTAAGGCCCCTCCCAACCCAAACCATTCCATGGTGCTGTTCTATGATTCTACACTGCATTAGATATTCTAATAAAATGAATTTTCAGGTGCAATATCCAGTTATCAGTGCAGCGTTGCTTTCTATCCAGATTTTTATCTAAGCTGAGGGAAGCTCAGTAAAGCTAAGAGCGTTGCTCTTGATTGAATAGCACCTTGAATCCATGGCTCAATTGTTTTTATTTTTTTTCCAGCACTATTCGCAATATCATGAAGCTGCTTTAAGACAGAACATGGAAACTTCTGGAGGCTCTGCACAAGACAACCGAAAAGGCATGAAACAGTAGAACACCTACACATCTGACCTTTCCTCTACAACCCGTGGCTGGGTGAGGTGGTTCCCATCAGAAAAATAGTGAGGACTCTGAATGGATCTTTGTTGTTTGGGAGAAGATGGTATGAAAGCAGAAACGTGCTTGAAAAGAGAATGGAAAAGTTCAGTTGCTGGTGATGGACTCTTCAACATTTGTGATGTCTCTCAAGTTAATCCATGGTGGATGCTTCTTGTCTACACTGCACAGCAATAGGTAGATGGTTAAGTAGCCAAGCAGTTCACATTATTTATCATAGACAACTAACCAAATTATTCACGTGTCTCTCAAGTGCCTCCACAGCCCTTTTGGCTTCTCTAACACCTCAGCATGTACCACACTCATGGCTCTACTACTTGCAGTGGTGTTGAAGCCTGGAGAGCAGTAGCAGAGGCTTCTCCCTTTTGCCCCATCAAAATGCTCAGAAATGTCTAAGATGTAAGAGTGCGTTTTAGCTTAGCTCTAGCATTTGTTTTCCCTCCATGGAAGAAAGATCATGCCGGGCTAGAACAGAATAGAATAGAACCAAATGTAACAAAACTAAACATAATGTAATAGAGTGGAACGGACTGAACTATTTCAGTTTGAAGGGACCCAAAACGAACCTGACCACTTCAGGTCTGAACAAAAGTTAAAGCTAGTTGTTTAAGGGCACTGTCTAAATGTTTGTTATGGCTGTGAAAAAAGTTTTGCATGGTGATGTTTTTGAACAAGCTAGGTTATACCAGAGAAGATTCATAGGCACAAAGGCCTGAAGCTCTTGTTCTACAGTACTTAATGCACAGACAGTCCTTGTGTGCTCTGCTAAGGCAGGATAAGGTTTCTCTTTTTTGATTTGTAGATACAGGAGAATCACCTCTAGCAAAGGTGACTGCCTTCAAGACAGACTGGCCCTGACCAGAGGCTCACAGTTGCTTAAGACAGAAGAGTACCAGAGATCCACCTGCCTATACAGTAAAAACAGATAGATGCAGCTACCTACACAGTATAAGAAAAACTACATAGTGTTCTGGAGAGCAAATCTCTCCTGCAGCCTCTTGCTGCATCCTCTTGGGACAGGAGGAGGACCCCTCATCCAAACCTACAGCATCCATCACCTTCATCCCCTTGTTACATTATCAGGAGCAACTGTGGTAAGTCAGGCTGTCTGTCACAGCTCACCTCATGCCCTCTGTTTTCAAGAAGTAATAAAGCTACAGACTGTTTTCAGCCCCTTAATATGAGGGAAGTAAAATTCACATATTTCTCTGAAGCTGAGAACTTCTGAGCTGACAGTGCTACAGATTTAGAGACAGTGTCTCCAGGTTTTCTGAATCAATGAGCCCCTTGTGCCAGAGTGGTAATCTTCTTTTGATGTAAAGCACATTAACGTACAGTATTTAAAAGAAGACGTCTCTATATCTTTTAGAACTTCTGCAAGTGGTGGATACTTTGTGAACAAGCAGCAAAATGACTGTAAAAGGCCCTACCCACATGTGGTTTGGGCCATCTTTACTCCAGCTTTTATCAGCCAGAAGAATGTGCTTGCCTATGCCTATTTTATGGTCACCAGCTACTCCTGTCAACTGCCTTTATCATTTAACTTTAGAGTAATCAGTTGTCACCAAGTTATGTGTTTATAGCATATACATTATACCATTTTGGAGATAAGAAATGATTACTGACACACATACCTTCATTAATTGACTGACAGAGGAGTAATAGCAAATACAACTGCCAAGGTAAAATGACAGAATATATCAGCATTAGGGTGATCAAACAATGCAGGCAAATACCGTCTGTAGACATAAACCTGTTACAACAGCAGTACTTTATGACTTTTGGCAGGCACAAAGTCATCAATAAGATCCTAAAAGCTCCGGTGACATGTGAACTCACTCTCGATAGATATGTTGTCAGAGCAATTTAATTTGCTTTGTGGTGGTGTCACTCCTTGTTGGAGAAAGACCTTTCTCACCCTCAGAGTTCATTAATGGCAGTGTCAAAAACAGTCTTATTGCCATGACAACAATGAAGAAAGTTGAATGGACACTACTGCGTAGCAGAAAGCAGATATTTCACTTGGATGTACTCAGTAGGCATGTTCATACCAAGCCAAATGCTGGTGTTTCCAAAATGTATTGAGGTGAGTTCAAATTACGCACAAGCAGCTTCTGAATCTTTGGCATGTTTCTCTCTGTGAATAGCTTTTTTAAAATAAGCTAATTTCTTGAAATAATTTTTGTAAGAGAAAATTCAAAAAAGCTATTCAATTATTTAAGTCTAAAAAAACTGCTCTATTTCACCACTTTATAGATGAAAGTACCTTTTGGACTGTTTTCATCTAGTTCATGTTTTCTTTCACAGCAATGATGACCTTGTTTATATTGTTGGGTGATGGTTATGGCTGCTCTTTTACTTTGCAGTTTAGTCACACAATCAACATTTGATAGAGTATTAACTGTAAACACAACTCTGGGTTAATGATTTTTACGGTCTAATTATTTTTTCTGTGGAAACAAGATTCCCTTCTATCACTTTGTAATTTTCTCTCTGTGAGACTCATTGACTGAAAAACTGAGTAAGCCCAGATGTTTGGTGTCCCAGGTTGGGACAGTGAAAGCCAGATACACACTGCGTTATCCAAATCAAAAATGAACTAACTCCAATCAGCTGTGTTTGCCTTTGTCTAAACAATTGATTTTTTCCCCTTGGTCTTGTGTTCCCAAGCTCACTTCTCCAGATCATCTGCTGTTTTATATATTGCTATCATACTCCCACTTCTCCTTGTTTCAAAGGCAAATGATCTCGATCTTTTAAAACATGGTTTGTGCTGAATATTTTTACACGCTCCCAAGCATTCTCGTCACCCTGTGCTGAAGCTGACATAGATCTGCATTATTGATTGGGAGTGTGAGCACCCAGTCCTACACATGGTCTTCTCCACAGAGTCAAACTGCCAACCACAGAAAAGTTCTGCTTTCTTTCTCCATACATTTACCACCTATGAATTTTTTATGTCCTTTGGACTGTGGCTATATGCAGCTGTCCACCACCGTATTCAAGTCCCTTTCCTAACCTGATAGAGGCAGAATGGTGTGAGGTTAATGAGTAAACCATGTTTTCCTCTCCAATTAATATTATTTTGAATTTGTTAACACTGAGCTCATTTCATTCACCCTTATTCAGTTCTCTGGAGCTCCGACCAACCTTTTCCACCCCTGACAGACTCCAAGATTCAAGAGATCTGTGCTTGAGTACTCTACTCTTAATCTTTTGCTTTTCTTGGAAATGGACTAATCTGATTCTTTATTTCCTATTTCTTGGGTTTTGCTCCCAATTTCTCACTTCTCTGAACAGAAGCAAGTGATGTTTTTACACTTTCTTCTAAGGAACCTTTTTGCTCACCTTTTGAAAATTTGAATACATTATTTTTATTTTATTTTACACTGCTTAACATTTTTACATTGCATTGCTGACAGATTCAAAAACTCTAATAGATTAGTCAGACAAAATTTCCCATTGCAGAAACTGGTGGATTGTGTCTTTCCCTTAATACCTCCTTTTTAATATCTTTTCCTAATGCTTGCTTTTCTAGAGGTATGACACATGATTACAAAAGCTATTATTACAATTTTCAACAGTGGAAGCCTGAGAGTATTGGGAAAAGAAGAGGTAATTCTAGGCCAGTCTTGGATATCTCATCAAGATATTATTCTGGTGCTCTTCACTTGGTTCATCTACTGACTGCAACTTGACTAATCAAAATAATATTAAAGTGTAATTCAACCCAATTCTGCTGATTTATCATCTACTTGAAACACAGATTTTAGTCTCTCAGGCAGGTACACGTATTTCAACATAAAATTTAAAATGAGAAGCAAGGATAGAAATAAGAAACTGAAGGGAAGCACCGCCATTGAAAGTAGGGTCATGAGAAGGCTCCCAGAATCCAAAGGCCGGAGTAAGCACTGCAGATATATTTGGGACCATTGTCTTCCTCCTCAGGTGTAAATTCTCTGCTCGTATTTCATCCTTTTTTGGGTTTTTTTACCAAGAAAAAGGGAAACAGGTGTGTAAGATAGAGCAGCTGCTCTTGTTGGAGATGGAGGTTGCATTCGTCCCACTTTTGCTGTGCAAATGTCCTGCAGCACACCCTGGGTCTCACTCGCTCAGTCTGGAGACCCACCCAAGTATGCCACAGGGGTCTGGCCTTTAGTGCTTGTCTGAATGCCTACCACAAGTAGCTCCTTATCTGTGTGAGCCCCTGGAATGTCCAGCCTTCTCATGCTGACCTGTCGGTTAAGCACCTGTAAGAGAACTGTGGTCCTCTCTGACCACAGCCATTAATCTCCTGCCTTTCAAAGTAAGGAATATGATTTTCACTAAATATTAATTGACCTGGCTAGTGAGGTTCTGAAAACACGATAAATTATACAGGGGACTCTTCAGCCACATTTACTTACTACAGAGAGGATACCAAGAGAAATGCTTCCAGCACTGTGGTTCAAACGATCAAGAAATCGGTTCAAATGGTCAAGAAACCGAGGGCTTGCTCAAGTGTGTCTACAGAGGAGAGCAGGAGAGGAGGCTGTGGCCAAGGGGTGTTTCTACCTGATGCATTTGTATGGAATAAAAAGTAAAATACTGATGTATATGTCTTACCTTAGCAGAAAAGTACAGCAGTAAAAATTCACCTTTTTAGCTTAATGAAATTTCTTTTCTATAGTTAAAGCTACTGGTTTTACATCACGGCTGATAAATAATTAACAACTTGCCTTGTGCTCTGAAATCGTCATGCTCAAGCCATAAAACTGCTGCATGTGTTACTTCATTGCAGACAAATACTGTGACCATGCCTTGGTCAGGAAAAATATTCTGTTTTTTTTGTTTATGTATGTAGCAATATCTGAGATCAAAAAGAAATAAAAGACCAGCCACCAAGCAATTAATGGTAGGCTGTTAGTGAAACATTCCTCATGAAATACCACAATAAAAAAAGTTAACAGGAGTCCTATGTAGAAGGAATTTGTCCCTTAACACCAAACATTCAGCAACAAAATGCCTTTCACCCACATTTTGTTGCCCTAAATGAAAGATTTTATCACAGTTTCAGTGTTTAATTAAATTTGTACCTGAGTGGATAAAGGCACATCCTACAGCTCTGGCACTGTGCAGCCTCTGTAAGCCCCTAATGGGGAGCGGGCTGCCCTGCACACGGCAGCATTTGATTTAAATTAGAATATGTCCAGAAGGCCACAGCCAGGTTAGTCCAAACAGTTTAGAAGTCTCTGTGAAGATGTGCAGGGTCAAAGCTGAGCCATTTCAGCTTGCCATTAGCAAGGAATCCCGTGTCCTATGTGCAGGTCTCCCTGCCCATTGCTCCCATTGTTTACACGTTTTCCTACACCAAAACCACTGGTTAAATTGAGCTGTATTAGGGAATACATTCCCTATGTGTGGTCCTCTGTTTTCAGCCACTTCCACTCAGCTACCAAACCATAAAGGGGGGATTCTGGGTCTGGAAATGGTAATCCTGGTTATCTTTCTAATAGATGGGAACAACAAGAGCCCTGCTGCAAGATTTCTACATATTCACTTCTTTACGCAGCAGCACATTTTGCTCCATGTCTTCTGTCTGTACACAATAGAAGAGGTAACAAAGATTAAAATACAGCAAAAAAGTGTAAAATGTGATGTATGGATGTGTGAATAGAAGAGATTTAAAAGATTCTGTGAAGAGAGACAGGATCACAAGACAGTAAGGGAGTAAATTTGTTCCTATATAATCAAAGTTACAATCCAAAATACAGTGTTTGAAGTATCACTTGTTCTACATTTTCTGTGTGCAACAGTAGATTAGTCCTGTCTGCAACAGAGGATGCACAGGCGCCTGCTTCAGCAAGGCAAACGACTATTAACCATTTATATCTGTCTCACTGAGTTTCACAAACACAAGTCATCTGGCTTGGGAAATCTTACCAGTCAACCTCAATTTGTACTGATGCACAATCATTAGCATGTGTCTCAGACCTACAATACATTAAGGATATGTCTTTTTTTCTTTCCTTAAGTATAGCCTTAATTCTAACCACGGATCACAGATGGGCTTGTGTTCTAACCACAGTGAAGAAAAGGAAAGGCCGGTCTCTCCCCTGCACTTGGGCAAAACAATCTACAGGCTTTAAGCCTTCTTATGATCTGATCCAGCAAAGGCATGCCAGCTAGGGGTAGTGTGTAGGCACCTACATGTGAGTTAGGTGTTCACAGACCTGTTATAGTCATAGAATCATAGAATCACCAGGTTGGAAAGGATCCACTGGATCATAGAGTCCAACCATTCCTAACAATCCCTAAACCATGCCCCTCAGCACCTCATCCACCTGTCCCTTAAACACCTCTAGGGAAGGCGACTCAACCACCTCCCTGGGCAGCCTCTGCCAGTGCCCGATGACTCTTTCCGTGAAGAATTTTTTTCTGATAACCAGCCTGAACCTCCCCTGGCGGAGCTTGAGGCCATTCCCCCTTGTCCTGTCCCCTGTCACCTGGGAGAAGAGCCCAGCTCCCTCCTCTCCACAACCTCCTTTCAGGGAGTTGTAGAGAGCAATAAGGTCTCCCCTCAGCCTCCTCTTCTCCAGGCTAAACAACCCCAGCTCTCTCAGCTGCTCCTCATAAGACTTGTTCTCCAGCCCCTTCACCAGCTTTGTTGCTCTTCTCAACAACACAGTCAGTGGAGCCTGGAGAGCTTTCAAGCTAAGCAAATACTGGTGATATTAGGGTGAGTTTAACAGCTCTCCGGCTTCCCTTGTACTGACTAAAGACTTGTCAGAGTTGCCAAAAGATAGCATCCAGTGCCATTTTAGGCATCCTGAATGGCCACCAAATGCTGTCCTCTGTAAAGGAACAGATCCTGTGATGTATCTGTCAGTCCAAATCGGACATCTCAGATACTAAAGGGCAACCCAAATGCTTCCAGAAGCCAACAGGCAGGCAGCTGAGTCCAGCTCTAGCTCTTGGTGGAGTATAATTGGAAGTTACACTCCTAGTTCACATGTAGACATATGTACGGTAGACAACTATATGGAGATGTCTGTGTCTCTCTCTTAATGAGAAACATCTGATTTTTACTTTTAATTTTGTAGATTGAATTGTATTTTTCTCCTGAAAAATAACCAGCTTCTTAGATAAAGGTAGTGTAGTAGATTTATTTTATTTAGGTTTAATGCATGTCAGATGGAGATTGTGGGAGTGAATACAGAAATTGCAAGCACTCTAAAAAGAGACTGAATGGCTGGTTTCTGTCAGGGTAAAGTTGCACAAAAATTTTGACCCTGTTTGAATTAGATGCTTATTTCAGGGTTTCTACACTCTGCTTGTAAAGGGCAGGAAGTTGGGGTTTTTTTTTTTCTTTTGCTAATATATAGCCTGGCTTTTTAGGGTTTTTTTCCCACCTCCCTTAAATACAGGAGATATGGTATAGCTTCAGAAATAAGATGACAGTCAGAGTACACTGACAGTACTGAAAATCTCCGGCAAGCTAGTTTATGTGTCTTGATGATCAACTCAGTCTTACACAGATCAACAGATTCAGGAGTAAGGAGGAATTTCCTCCCAGGTCAAAGTGACGGGACCCCTCGGGGAGAGGATCATTGCTTTTCTCTGTAACATTGACATAGTCCAATTCCCAGCATCTTCTGAGACTTTATTCCTTACAAATCAGCTCCCATGGTAGCAGTCCAAGTCATTTGCTCTAGACCTAGTTCTTCCCTGGCTCTTTTCTGTGACCTTCCACTGAATTTCTAGTACGTCAGTTTTTGTACTAAAAGTAAGGTTCATTTGCAATGGGCAAAGATGTTTCATGGATTGTGGTATCTGCTATGTGGGGAGCAGGGATTCTGCAGATCCTTATGGATTAAACATTAACCTGATGTAGGCTTTCAATGTCAGGGCACTGGACTGATGATTTGGACAGTCCTCATGGTCTGTGCCTGAGAAGTCCTATCAAACAACACAGTCATAATCCCCCTGCTTGTGGAAGATGAGCATCAAAGATTGCACCATGACAAACACAGAGCAGAAACTGCACAATTAGCTTAGGGGAGATATTTCCAAAACTACTACTTAGTAAAATTATTTTTTAAAAAATACATACCTGTAGAAACTCACTAGGGAGAACAGTCAGAAACTTCTCAGCATTGAATTAATAAAAAATAGCTTTGTCTTGGACCAAAATTTCTCCCTATGAGGGTGCCATTGCAATGTTACTTTTATGTTCATACATGTCACTGGCAAACAGCGCTGGTGATCACTGGCCGGTTCCTCATGATCCCTTGCTGGAGTCATGAGGCTATGCTTCCCATACTTTCTGCTTACCATGTGTGGTTACCAACTTACATGAGTCTAAGATCAACAGGAGAGAAATAGAGTGCACTTACTCACTAGAGGGGGTGTCATCTCCATTTGCAGTCATCCAAATTCAGGCATCTACCTAGGGTTTGGGTGTCTGGTCAACAGTGACCTAGCCAGTACAGCCAATGCAGAGTGAGGAAAGTTTGGGCTGACAGGTGTCTGTGCTCACATAAGGTGAGCACCTCCCCTGCCTTGATTCACCAAGTCTCCATCACCCATGATGGGAGCTCGGTGCAGTCACCCACCGGGTGAAGGGGCAATCCAGACGCAGACTGAGAGGCTGAGCAGTGACTGGACTTCATGTAGAATCCTTTATGGCACTCTGAATGACACCAGATACTTGTGATGAGGCAGCTGAACAGTGCTACAGACTCACATAGAATAGTTAGGGTTGGAAGAGACCTTAAAAATCATCTACTTCCAAACCCCCTGCCATGAGCAGGGACATCCCACCAGACCAGACTGCTCAAAGCCCCATGCAACCTGGCCTTGAACAGCACCAGGGATGAGGCATCCACAACCTCCCTGGGCAACCTGTTCCAGTGTCTCACCACTCTCATAGTGAAGAAATTCTTCCTAATGTCTTCTCTAAATCTGCCCCTCTCCAGTTTATACCAGTTCCCCTGGTCCTGTCCCCACAAGCCTTTACAAAAAGCCTCTCTCCATCTTTCCTGTAGGCTCCCTTCAGGTACTGGAAGGTCACTATAAGATTTCCTCTGAGTCTCCTCTTCTCCAGGTTGAACAACCACAACTCTCTCAGCCTGTCCTTCTAGGGAAGGTGCTCCAGCCCTCCGATCATCTTTGTGGCCCTCCGATCATCTTTGTAGCCCTCTGATCATCTTTGTAGCCCTCCTCTGGACTTGTTCCAACAAATGTCCATACGCTGCACTTTCACACTGTGGTACGTTATACTTTATTGTCCTGAATCCCACTCTAATTGCGTGTACCATGTCTGGCTTTCCCCCAAACCGTTTCCTAAAAATGCATCATGAACACAAACATTCCCAGCCTGTTCTTTAACTAAATTGGGCGTTTCAATGCTCTACCAGCTAGAGCGCAGAGGAGATAGATATGAAAGGAAGAAACAAGGTAGTTAATAGGTGCTCTGTCCTTCCCGTTTTTCTGGATATGGAGCACCGAGATATTTTTGTCTCCTTCGTCAGCAAGGATCCATATGGATGCACCAGTTGCTTCAAAAATAATTGTCAGCTTTCACCAGCGTTTAGAAGGGCCCTATTTCTGGCCCTACTCTCCTAGCAAACAAAAGGTGCCATCTAGTGTCTCTGAGCAGCATCTGAAATTAAAAGGAGAAATCACTCAAATGATGCATTTAATGCCTAATTTCTCATTGACAGACAAAAAAATGGTCTTCTAGAGGTACGCACAGTCTGAAAATCATGTTGTTAACTTCCAGAAAATTAAGTGGCTTAGAAGAAGTTTGGCTGAAAAGTTGAAGAGTTCATTCTGCTTTAGCTCAAAGCAGAAGACCTTCAAAACGTGCCATTTTCATTTCAGGGAAGTTTAAGTAAGCCAGGACTTATGTCTTCTCTCTCCCTTCGTCCCTCTACACCGTCTTCGTCCAAGATCTTAGGCTGAACTTGGTTCAAGACAGAGGTGTTATAGAGTTGGATCTGTTGTTTCCTCTGGATTAAACACTTTAAAGTCATTCTAAGCAATAATGATTCACTTTTTTTAAAAGATGGGACTTAAAATGTGGTTTGGCATATTACTAATAAATTTCTGTTCCCAGGGTCTTAATCTCATTTCAAGTGGGAAGCAATTTAGTCGTTTGTTATCCCAGAAAGGGAAAAGAGACAGTTTCAAAACTAATAAAATAGATAGTAGAGCTGGACCTAGAAGAGGACTTAAAAGCTTAAATCCAGCCTAACTGCTTCTGTGGATGCCTTTGGCAAAAAAAAACCCCACAAAACAGAGCTCTGAAAATCCACTCAGCACCTGACTCTACCCCGTAGGCGTATCCGCAGTGCTATGTCCACCAACACAAAGGCCAGGTCAGGTGGAGCAGAGGGATTATGTCTACTGTGCGCAGTCCTCACCCCCTTAAAAGCTGAAGGGCTAGATCCATCCAGTGCCACTCTTGGCCCTGGATCTCATCACAGGGTCAGAGCTATCCTCCTATCATGTCACAAGTAAGAATGGTACAGTCTTGCATTGTTTTCGTCTCAAAGTAGCTCAGATAACAGGAGGACAGGGTGACACCCTCCAGACTGGAGTTCTCATAGCATGAATTTGAGGAGGAGTGCTGCACACCCTGGGGCATGGCAGAGGGGTACATAGGAGTGCTGAGTAGTGGCAGCCAAAGCTCAGGGGCAGTACTGGAGAATAGCGTCCTCCAGCAGAAATGGCAAGAACTGGCATGACCAGCTCCATACTGCCTTTTGGCTCTATGATAGAAGGTCAGCCTGAATCAGCACTTCTTGGGTCTTGTTCCACAGAGGATTGGTTTCCTAGGAGTGAGCTCCGAATTTGATATTGAGAGAATAAGAACTTCTATGTGCATCAACAGGTGCCTCTGATCTATCCAGCTACAAAGGACCACCTGAAAGTCTACTCATAAATGCAAAATAGACAATACAAATTAAAATCTGGCAGCTGTTGCCAGCTTTGACTCTGGTTCCACAGTAAAGGACTTTTGCGCTTTTTTTCACCAAAAACGGTAGAAAATGTTTTATCACATCAGAGAGTCTTTGAAAGAACATCCATATATACCATTTGCCCCTAATTTGCTGTTATCTTGCTATCTCCTAAACTGAAATGAAGCCGTAGAGGATGGGTACCCCATCTGAACATCTAGGAACCCATATTTCTTCTCACCCTTGCAGAGCTTAAGTAAAACAGAAACTGCAACAATACAATCAAAATGAAAGAAGCCTGCAATGAATATATTTTTGCCTTTCCTCTTTGCAGGATTAACTCCCTTATAAAACCTCTGTCTGCTCTATGCTGTTTGTTGCGTAGGCTGTATTCTTAAAGCTAAGTAATCAAGAATTATTCTGTGAGAACAAATACCACAAATTATTCTGCATTTTATTTCTGAATCATTCATGTTTAAGAGAAAATCTGAACTACCGGGTGAGCTTACGTGATAGTTTCAGCTCTTTTTCCAAAAAACAAGTTATGTAAAAAGTGTTTTACAACACATTTTACTCTGTAAATCTTTTCCTTGATTACTGGGATATGTGTATATATAAATAGAAGCTGCTTGTTTTGCATGCCTGATTCATTCTGCAATGCCACCATCCAGTGTTCATGATGCTTCACTGTCTTTGTAATGATTATTAAACCCTAGATATTGAACAGGAACATCAGAAGAGAGTAAAAGCTGATAAAATAAAGCTTTGGAAAAGAATGTACCAAGAAGCACATTAAAAGGAGAGGTGAGTTTGCACATTGTGAGTCAGATTCACTTGCCTTATTCACAAGTTGAATGCCATAGCAAGACTCCCGTGGGCTTAAAGCATTCAGTCACCTTCTTTTGGGAAGCAAAGATCATGCATATGTAAGATTACCAGAGGAGTCTTTCTAGATCTTTGAGCCAAGTCCCCTGGAGTCGGAAGGAAACATGCAGCATATCCTCCTAAAACTGATCATATTCCTTCTTGAAGCCAGATAGCTTTGCATTTTATATGGCAAAATGTCGCTGGATGGTTAGAATCTTTCTTTTAATTTCCAGAATAATTGATATATAGCCAGAATTCACAGGCCTTTTTGTCAATATTGTTCTTTAATATAAATACTTCTTATTCTTTCGTAGGCATTTACAGAGATCAAACATGGAGTCTTAGAACAATAAAGCTGAAAGAAATTAAAGAAACAATTTAAGCCATTTCCCTGCCCCAAGGTGAGATTATCAGTATGTACCTATATCATACATACTTTTCTTATCAGCAATTTAAGGCCTTCAGTAATCGTGAATCCAAATAATATTCAGGCACCCTAAACCAGACTCTATGAGGAGATATTTTTTTCTTAATATCTAATCTGCATCTTCCCTTCCTGAAAAATTCAATCTGTTTCTTCTTGTCTCATAAACTACAGACATGGAAACCTGTATGGAAAACTTCCTTTTTTTCACAAGTAGTTTTTGAAAACTGTTAGTATGGTTCCTTCTTTTTTTTTTATAGAGTAAAACATACAAATTATTTCAACCTTTTCTTCCAAATCACACTTTTGAGACATCTTGCCATTCTGGGCTGCTTCCAGTTGATCCACTTCGCTATAAGCTGTGGTATCCAAGAACAGATGCAGCACTGCAATCAAGACCTTTCCATGCTGAGAAGTTTGAAACATTCTCTTTCTTTTCATATGCATACTAATAGAACGTCTGAATGTTTGAATGACAATTGGGGAGGGGGGGGGGGTTGGAACTAGATGATCTTTAAGGTCCCTTCCAACCCAAACTATTCTATGATTCTATGATTCTATGATTCCATGTTGAGATCCACTTTATCTCCCATATCATTTTCTAAAGAGCTGCTATATGGCAATTATTCCCTATCTTACAGAGTTAGTGCAAATCAAACTGCATCCTATTTTCCACCTGAGTGCTGAGAAAACAGAACATATGTGTATACATTTAGGCAGCTGTTTTATCTGTTTACCTGATACTTTTTTTGCTCTTTCCCTCAATTTTCTGGGAACTCATTTGCCCCTTCATCAGATTTCATTGAAAAGCTGCGCAAGTATTATGTTTCTTCAAGTTGTGTGAAAATCGATGACTGAATAGAGGGAAAAGAAAGAAATAACAACCCCTGCAGAGGGCCAGGCTGCAGTGCAAGCTCACTAGGCATTTATTTTGCCTAGCCTGCCAGCTAGCCCCTCTGCCTGGGTGAGCTCAGAGCTATCTCTGTCACCCACTGTCCCTCACCCAGCTCAGATCCAGGGACCACAAGAACAAAGTAGCCCCAGGGCAGAGTGGAGCTGGAAAATAATCCATGGCACAGCAAAACAGCACCTTACAGGGAGGGCAGAGGGGGTGAGGGGAAAGGCATACTCGCATAACATGCCAACCAGACATGGGAAACAAATCCACAACTCCATGGATTGCCTGGTTTTCAAATTGTTCCTCCAGTTGCCAGCCTGCTGATTTGTCTCAGGCTTCGGTCACTGGCATGTTTGATAAGCATATCTTATTTCCTCATCCGAGTCATTAGTAAAAGGACAGAGTCAAAATGCTCCAAGGACAGATGCTGTTGAGCCCTCAACACTGTCCCTTCTATGCTGGCAGTGTAACAGAGATAACATTCTCCAAAAATGATTTTTTGTAACAGTTTTGTTCCTATTCTCTCTCAGGTTGTTTAAGCAGACTAGGCAAGCAAAGCTTTCTCAATTTCTTCTTACGACGTAGGAGATAACCGTCCAAATAGCAATTTCCACTCATCTTTATAGAGTGTGGGTAACTCAAAACTACCTTGAACCCACCTAGAGGGGTGCCACAGGTATACCATCACTGGCACAGTCTATTTCGTCACTACCGGAAATATTTTCTTTGACAGTATCCAAGATCACATTTTCATCTTCACTGTCTCCCCACTCCCACATCGCCCTCATACACAACCTGCAATCAACTAATACAGAAAGTTTTTGCACAGTTCCACCATTTCCAGCTGACCCATTCAGAGCTTGTAGTGACCTGTAACACGAATTTCTGTTTTGTAAATGTCCTGTGCTGTTCCACTTCATCTCTTTTCCTGTGCTGTTTGGGAAGCAACTGGGGAAGCCACGTTTGTTAACCTATAAAAGATTGGCTATTCTAGTTCTCTTCTGTGTGCAGAATGCTTTTCTATAAGCAGAAAATTTTGTTTGCTTGCTACAGATATTTAAAATACTGATTAACTCCCTTCCTTTTTCATTTTTAAACACAGCCTTTTACCATCTTCTATGCAACTGTTTTGTACGCAACTTTAAAAAATAATTTCATCAGTGTTAAGTAATAATTTTCTATGTTGAACTATGGCTTTTGCTTACTGACTCTGAAGTGGTTGTGACCTTCATTTCATATTTCACAGTCTCATCTCACTAGATTGTCACGAATTTTTGTTTATAACATTGACAGCAAAACCAACAATAATAACAACAACACAAGTTCTGTACAAAGTACTGGTAGAACCATAGCCATGGATCCAGTTGCTTAGAAATAATGGCATCATCTGAACCACACTCACTGAGATTTTCGATTCCTCTAGATTTCTCTTGGAAAACCCCCTCCAACAAGTGCCCTTTATTCAATAAGCATCTGATGGAATAAACCCACTGGAATTTCTCATTCTTGGATCAGAATCTCATTTGCAGCCTGATATGTATTATCTGCCACTAATCTCAGCAAATCTCACCCATTAGCAAGGCCAGAGTTGGGTAAGGCAATACCAGTCCAGATACCTCTGCAACACAATGTACCCTCATCCCAAATAATTCTATTGGAAAAAAAAAATGTTTTCTTCTGATGGAAACTATTTATGTTCTTCTTTTTGGCCGCGCTGCATTTGACTGATGTGGAGACAGAAACAACACAGCATTTCTTTCCCATCCTTGAGACCAAATGGTCACCTAAGCACTTAGGAGGTCTTATGCCCAAGCACAGTGTCAACTGAAAATATTTATTTATATTCTTACATAATTTATTATTGCAGAATTCTCTATTTCCATTTCAATGCTGACCAAAGCTAGAAATCAGAAAGGTATTATTACTATTAGGGAGACCTGGAAATACCCAAAAATATCTGATTTAAGTGTCTCTCAATTAGCATCTAAAATGAAGCATTGCCATTTGGGGGGGTTATTTATAAGAAGCTGAGCATGACCTAACTGTATTTTTCATCTTAATTTGCCTCCTGGAAGCCTAGCTTTCTTCATCAACCTTCATTATTTTTTTTTTTCTTTCTGAATCCTGGATTCAAATATTTTTCAGAAAAGCAAGTTCCTTTATCTACCTCAAAATCCACATATCCACCAGAAAATCCTCTGCAGTGAGAGTGGTCATCTCCCAGGGCCTGTGGCAGTATTCTATGTCATTCCCTTTTACATGAAAACATCACAAGAACATGATTTTTTTCAAGACCTCAGTATCATTTCTTAATAAAATTATGACTTTAACAACCTCTCACAATTGATACAACATTGGGAATGCGCAAAACAAACTATTTAATTTAATTATCAAGAGCTGAATTTTTTTTTTCTTCTAAGAAATGACAATAGATCTCATTTTCAAGTCAAGACATGTCTCCACTGTATTCACAGAACATATTCCACACCTGTTTCTCGTCATTTAATATTCTTTCCGCTCAGCACAACAAAAAGCATGTAATAGAGTTCACTTAACTTATTCTCTTACATGTTGTTTTAAAAACAGCAATTCTTAAAGCAGACACATGAAGCCAGGAAGCCAGGTGCTGCTGCTGGTTTCCTTTTTAGGATAAACTTTGGTACCTCTTCAGTTGCAGATAAATTCTTGGCCTTTTTCTAAATCAGAAGTTTCAGACAAAACAAAGTTAATGTCCGGTTTCGCTTCCCGGGACTCCAGAAGGATGTTTGAAGATTTCCACACCACACATGGACCCCTATGCCCAAAGCCAAGGTACTCTGCTACCACAATGCAGAAGGACAACAGTTTTCACCAGAGCTCAAATCCAAGACTAAAAAAGAATGGCTGAAGATGACCTCCCAAGATCCAACAATAAACCTAATGAAAGATCTCAAATATAGAAAACACCTCATGGCTCTGAAACATGATAACCCATGGTATGGAAGATTCCTCACATGAAACCTGCACACTAGGTCAAATACTCAAGCTTAGGAAAGGATGTAGAGAACGATGCTGCTGAAAATCCTGCTACTTGAAGTAAATTGCTAGAGGAGTACTGGTAGTGTCTGAAATGTCTTTTTTTTTTTTTTTTTTTTTTTTTTTTGGATTGACTTTTCATTTCACCTTATTGATAATTTCACTCAACGCATGGGTGGAGACTGTCCTACTGACACAATACTGTCAATCTTTTGAAGAAAATTTGTCTGGTTTTCCTTTTTGTCTTGTTTTTTATTTCTCCTTTTCTTTGGTTATTTGGAGAAAATTGGATATTTGGACACAAAAATTCACCTGCTTTATCTTTTTCTCTTGATGAAATAGACTGTAATGCCTCATATGTGATATCATTATTCACTATAGATAAGCATGGTGTCAAGAAGAACAGAATTTCATAGGAGGAATGCTCTCTGGAAAGGAATAGCATGTTAAATATCAGATAGCTGGCTTTCATATTTTCAAGAATCTAAAAAGCAAGAACATCACTACACACCTGCATAATGAGAAGTATTAAATAATGAGAGGACTTAAATCCCACCAAAGATTTCTTGAGGAATTATAGAGCTCTGTTCTGTTTACTAAACAACTTGCCTATTAAAATACTATGCCTTGAAGCCAAAACTTAGATGTTCTTCTCAATTGCACTGACTCCACATCTATCTGCATAACCAAATGAAGATTTAGAAATCCTTTGCATTGTCTTTTCTGAGAGTCTATATCTGAATTGAACTTAATCTTCAAATATTCTGAATAATATAAACATCATCAGAGAAAATAAATTATTTTAATTTTGGGAAAGCTAAGAATTTCTATCTATAACACGTTTCCCTCTCACCTCATCAACCAAAAACTTAAAAGTAAAACTTTAGTGTAACATTTTGGAAAAGGAATGGAACACAATTTTATAAGCTGAGCATCTTATCTTCAAGGATGTTGATAATTTGAATAGTTCTACCTGTATTGTAATGCCTTGAAGAATCACATATCAGGAAAATAAGCTGGAAAAATAAATTAAAATCAATATCTGTGTACTCTGTGGCAAAATCATTGTAAGCCGTACATCAAAGCACCTGGACTCTCGGTAGTGGGGTGAAAGAGATCTGAGACTCTTCTGAGTTCAATGAAGAGAAGAATAGAGGCTTTGGATGAATATAGTGCATCAATCACCAATGTAGCTACAGGCCTCCTCATTTAATTTAATTTATCCTTAATATTAATTTCAGCTAATGAGAAGGTGTCTTTAAAACTTCAATCACTGTGCTGCAGAATCGTTGATATAATACTAAATGTATGGAAATTGGTTAAGCTGCATTTATGATGCTTTAAAAATCTTATGAAGGAAGCATAGCCATCATAAACACACCAGCTTTTCATACCTCGAGTCACGACCACAAACTTAGAGTGGCTCGGCCTCACTAGCATGGAAAGGTCACACCACTACATAATGCCTCTCACAAGAGAAGAGAATTAAACCCCATTAATTAACAGAACATTTATATTACTGCAATTATCTGCTGTTGTGGGTTATTCCAATATTACCACTCATGACTAGACTTATGGAAAAAATCAAGTGTTAATATAAGTTTGTTCTGGATTAAAGAGACAAAGCGTTGCTGTGTGTATCAGTGGTGCTCACAGGTCCAAAATGCCAAGGGAGAAAGGCTTTTGTAATAAACTTCAGTGAAAACAGATGGAAGAATGTGTTTGCTAGCACTGGGAGTTTAGTGGCTTTTGGTCACAAAAGTAGATGAGGCCAATGCAAGCCAGGATTGTTTGCAACTATTCAGAAGGCAGCGCTAGTGAGGGTGTTCAATTAATCCAAAATTCACAGAATCATAGAATGCCTTGGGTTGGAAGGGACCTTTACAGGTCATCTAGTCCCACCCCTGCAGGGGCAGGGACGTGTTTAACCAGATCAGGTCACTCAGAACCCCATCCAACCTGACCTTGAATGCTTCCAGGAATGGAGCCTCCACTACCTCATTGGGCAACCTGTTCCAGTGCTTCACCACCCTCATTGTAAAAAATGTCTTCCTTATTTCCAGTCTAAACCTATCTTCCCTTAGTGTAAAAGAATTACTTCTTGTCCTGTCCTTGTCCTTTCCTTGTTAGAAAAAGAACACAGATGCATGTAGCTCTTCAGAAGCTCTTAATCTTTTTGAAAGGGTACAAGAAACAGATAAAGAAGGCTTTTCTGGATTTTATCCTTAAATGAGCCAGAAAGTGATTGAGAACACAAGACTATTTGTTTAAAGGTACCACTCACATTCCCTAAGAAGGGAAGAAGCAGAAGCAGGCAATAAAACAAGGATTTCAGGAAGGCAGACTTCAATAAGCACAGAGAATTCACAAGTGAAATCTCACAGGTCTCAAATAGAAAGGAAAAAAACTTGGAAATCTTCTCAGGGTACAGAGCTGCTTTGCAAGTGACAGTTTTCCCAGTGCAGACGAATGACAGAAGCTGCACTGAGAAATCAGTTTAGCTATCTTACGGTCTTTCTGAAGATAAATGCAGGAAATAAGCACACAGCCACAGGAACTAGGTCAGATTGGTTGGGGTGTGTATAAAATAATAGCATAAGCAATTAGGGGGAAAACTGAAAATGCCCAGACATGAAAAAATAAAAGGAAATGCAAGCAGACAAGGGATTTCAAAGGTAACAAGAAATCAATTTGTAGGGATATCAAGTAGCAAGAAGATAACCAAGAAAAATGTCAATCTGTTGCTTGATTGGAAAGACAATCTATTGGCAGATGACACCAGGGAAGACCAAACACCTTTCTGTGTTTGTCTTCACACAAAGTCAGAAATCAATTAGCTAGTGAAACAGAAAGAGTGACAAATCACTGCTTAAAATAGAGAAACAGACAGGTTAGAAAGTATTTAAATAAGAAAAGTGTATTTTTTTCAAATCCATCAGGCCTCATGTACACTATCCTAAAAATATTAAAAATACGACCTTAGCAAACTTAGGAGGACAGATCAGTTATTGCAAAACTTGAAAGGGACACTGTGGCACTTAGATTTAAAAGGAGACAAAACCATGAGTAACTACAGAAGGATAGCTTGTTGTCTTCAGTTCACCCAAACCACTGAAAAAAACAACCCTGTACCTTTAAGCATCCTTAAAACAAGGACATAATTAACAGCCAATGTGGATCTGTCAAGGACAGATATCAATCTAAAACAGTGTCCTTCTGTGGGTGGAGGAGAAATAGCAGGTGTCATGCAGCTAGGCTTGGAAAAGGGAATACTCGTAAGTAGACTACAGGTGAAATTACTATAGGAGAAGAGCAAAAGTAGCTGGAAAACTATTCAAGAAGAAACTATCATGGACCCACAATGAAATTGAATGAAAACATGGTTCTACAGGGCTGTTTTAGACATTACCAGCTGATGGAAAAGCAAATATTCCTGTCAAACCAGCAAATTAAAGGAAAAAAATAAGATCCAAATAAGCTTTAGGACAGAGTTATGATTCAAAGTAATTGTTAAACTGAAGAAACTTTTCCTAAAATAATATACAATTCAGCAAAGAAAAATACAAAAGTTCTCACCTAAGCAGGAATAATGAGTTGCATGACTGGACTAGACAGCGGATCTGCAAAGAAAGATCTGGTATTTCAGGGGATCGTAAGCAGAAGAGAAGTCAATGATGTTGTGTTGTTGTCAAAGCTTTTATATCCTAGTGGGTTGTAACAACAGGAGTATAACTCATAAACATATTAAATGACACATCTGGCCTAGCCACTCTGGTTAGTTCCAAGAAAGTACAAAGGACAGAAATCAGATTGATCAGAGATCTAGCAAACATGACCTGTGAGGAAAGATTGAATGAAGAGAGGCTTGTCAGAGAAGACAATCTCAAGAAAATCCCAAACTGGGGACATGAAATAAAGGAATGAAGGGGTTTCAGCTGTAACAAAGAATATTCAGATTGGATATTAGAAAAAAATTCTAACACCAAGGATACAGAAGCGTGGAATAAGCTGTGGCACGAATGTGGAAGATACAATTATTGTTATGTTAAAGACTAGGTTGTATTACTGTTCATCAAGGAGTGTTTCTGATAGAGGAGTTATTGGTTTTTGGCACAGAAATAGACAACATGACCTCTTGGAGCCTCTCCCAGTCATATAATTTTATGATTCTGTGCTTCCAAGATAACGTAGCTAATCCAAAAAGGTAATTAACATGTTTTTATACATCTTAATTCCAGTCTTAGAGTTGCATCAGTCTATTTCTAGGAAAACAGCTCCAGTAGATTTGCTTTGCAACCACAGTGCTAAGAATAGTCTTTAATGAGAGCTAACTCCGCAGCACCAGTCTATGACAACTCTACAGGCAAGTGGCAAGATTGTAGACTCCTGTGTGGAGACATTAACTAAGATCCCATCCATGATGTCTTCAGGGCTGTGCAAGCCCCAGTGGCTGAATTTGGTCCTGTGGTATTTGGTAACCCCTGTTCCCAGACCCACTGCCTGAGCTGGACTTGACTACCGAGCAAGAACCTAAGTAGCTCCTGGCAGCTCCAGTCAGTTTGGTGTCCTGCTAAGTGCTGCTGGTGCATTCACTCCATGAGGACTATTTTAAAGCCAAACAAATTGCTACTTACTTTTTTTATGTACATGAGCTGTTACCTTACAGTCTTATCCTATTAAGATTATACCATGCATGTTTCATTTACCACTAGGTGGGAGTGGAACATAATCTTCTAGTTAATCTTTAAGAAGTATCAGTAGAGAAAGTGAAAGGCAAAGTGTATTTTCTCAGCTGGCAACTAAAGAAGAATCATTCTGTCAATAGAGTATTACTTCAGCAATTCACAGGTGTCCACAGCTACAAGCTATGGGAGCAACACTGAATTTGTAGTTAAGTTAGTACTGATAATTCATAAGAAAACACTTTGATTCTGAAACAGAATGCAACATTTTGTATTTGTTTTTCAGTCAGCATTAAGAACTGGAAGACTACTTCTTCTGAAACTTATGTACCCACCTTAGGCATTTTCAAGGAGATGCCTTGAGCAGTATATTGTTCAACCCTATCGCCTATTGTTAATGCTGCATCTCTTGTTGATGTTGAGAACACCATGTATCTACATAAATATTCTTCAGATACATTTCACAATAATTTGTATAAACCTAGAAATCATGCACTTCTTATCACACAAGGCCCACTTGTGTTTTTTCATGATCAGTGGCACTTAGGAACACTTTTGAAAGCCTCCAGGTTGTAAAGTTTTACAATAAAACAACTTTTGCCCAACAATTCTTCTGCACATGTTTGTATCTGACTTGAAACAAGTATCCTTTTTATTTTAAGTGCAATATCTTAGACTGTTGTTAATAGTTACCAGTAGTTATATTAGACTGCAGATGGATCATCAAAGAAAGAAAGAACCACAATCATGTGTTGCAATCCTTTCTTTCTTCTTTAGAAAGTGAAAGAAAAAAAATAATGATTTTAAAGGTATTTTTACTAATTCTTAGAAAAATGCAAACTTAAAGCATATGTTAGGAGGAATATACTGGAGGTTTCTAACATTATGAGTGGTCTAAGGGAGGTGAAGACGAAAAGATTTTGCATTGCCTCTCTTGGTGCAAGAGTTTCCAGTGAAGTTAGCAAAGAGCCGGTTTAAACAAATGAGAGGAAGCAAATTTTCATGCAACATGCAGTTAAACCACACAACATAGTGTTAATGATTGCAATGAAGTCAAAATACAACAAACTGAAAAAATGATAATTTCTCATAACAAGTTCTAGAAGGATAAATCTGTCAGGTTTCTGAATGTCTTTTTATTTAAGTGTTCATCAGTATTAAAAGCAATCGTTAAGATGGAAAGAAAACTGTAGTATCTTCATGTAGAAATAGTACAAGACGAAGGGGTGTATTTGCTCCATTTCTTATGCTTTTCCACTTTGTCTTTAAGAGCACCTCAGTTCTTGCTTGAGTCCTGCTTAGAGGCTAGCTCTCCAGTGGCATGAAGGAGGCATGGTGCCACTGTAGAAGATGACACCAGTGCTTTCCTCCACGGTTGACCGAGTCTAGTGACTGTCTGGCAGGACAGATTTGTATCTCAGCATACATTAATCTTTAGAGTGAGCTGCAGGCATGCAAGAGCATATCTGGTGTCATGCATATTTGTTGACTCTTTGTGTCATTCTTCAGGGTACAGCCAGCTCCCTCTAGGTCACCTTACGCAGCCAGCTCTTACCAAGTGAGGCTCTGCTAGCAAGGTACACGCAGCTTAACTGAGCAGCCACCAAGGAGCTGTTTCTTGGTGAATACACAAAAAAAAGGTAACTGAAATTTAATAAGTCACCAGGCATTAGTGTGCTCCTCACCCTGATAAGAACCATAAGGAGTCTTTGCTGGCCCAGCAGGCATCAGGAATGTGGGGAAGGGTCAGCCTTGCTGCTCTGTTCTGCTCACCTACCACCTCCTTGCTACAGTTTTCCTTTACAATTTTATACTTTTCCATGCTACTCTTTTTTGCCCCTGAGTTACTCTGAACAGCCCTACGTCCATCTGTAATTTTGCCTTTCTTGTGTTACATGATTTTACTTGCAGCTCGGCAATTTCAGTGGGAGCATTATCCAAGCAGGGTCCTGGATGGCCAAATCCCCAGGGATGGGGCTCAACACAAGGTTAAACAATGCAGCAGTGGTCCTGACATCTCCGAGTCGTCCTAACATAAATTTAGCGACCCTGGGCCAGTAGTGGCAGTCAGTGGTGCAGTCAAAAATAGTAGGGATGACGCATACCCTGCTGCTCCTCGCCTCACTGACTGCACACCCATGACAGCAAGCCTGTGACAAGGGAATACAAAGCTGCTCTGCCAGCTCCATGTCAAAAGGGGAGTCTCATTGTGGTACAGAAGCTCATCGTTGCTATGTGGAATGTCTTTCCGATAAGGAAATCCTTCTGTAACAATTTCCTCATGGTTTTGCTTCCATCAGGCTCTAACAGCTGCACAAAATTTGTTGCCACAGAATTGCCCACAGTGCAAAACCAGTTTCCGTTTTGACCAGGAATCACTAGCAGGATGTCATTGAAACAGTCTGAGCCCTTAACATCAAGATTTTGTTTACATTAGGAAATTGTTTACACTGAGTTCATGGAGTCTGAAGCGAAGCTGCTAAAATATCTTCTCTGTGCTCTGAGGACATCCAGTCCCCTACATAACATTTTGACTATTAAAAATTTGGAGAAAAAATGCAGCAAATTTCAATGAAATCAGAAGAAGAAAAGTTTTCAAGCATCAAGTGATACATTTGGTACACTTGTGAGCTCATGCTTTAGCAGTCAGTCCAAGTGACCTGGAATACTCCATCTCCAGGTTCACTGCATATGGTCCAGGCTACATAGGTGGCTTGGGACCCTCCACACACTTTCCCTCTATCCCCTCAAGTGATGCTGGTTTCTCATTTCTTTTCTTTCCCACCCACCCATCCTTTTTCCAAAGAATGATCCAGCATCCCCTCCTCTGCTTTACATTTTAGCCTAATTTTTGTGCTTTCTGCTTGCAGCTGTGAGCTAATGGGAAAAGGGACACTTCCGTAATTAGCAGTTTTTAAGAGCAGGAACAGCCCCTTCTGGGACATCGTAACTTTTGTGCAGCAGAGTTCAAAATTATAATGAGGGTGATTGACAGAGACACGATGTGCCTGGGGACCGTGGAGGACAGTTAGTAGGACGGAGTATGCAGTGTATGCTGGCACAATCCCAGAGGAAGCTTCTTCATCGAGGATGTGTTTCATTAGGGGAGGTAGCATTATGGTGGTATCAAAAAGACCAGGCCTTGTTTTTGTTGAACAGGCTTGTAGACCTTCATGAAGAAAAGGTAATTTTTACTGTAAAAGCTGTAAGTGGTCATGTGAGTTTATAAAATCTGGGCTTTTTTCTAGGCCAGACCTGTTGTCCATTGACTTGTGTTTATACACATTTGCCCACATAGCAGCCACCTGGTTTAATTTGGATGTCCATCTTGCTTTGAACTAGATGGACTCCAGAGATCTTTCACCCTCTGAATTATTTTGTGATTTGATATTTTAAATAGTTAGGAAGTGCTATCATAGTTGACCAGTTCACTTTTAATATTCATTTTGCACTTGCATTCTGTATAAACGACAAATGTAGCACCAAGCAGTCACAAAGCACGCTTTAGGTGTTTCACCAGCCCATATTCTTTGACATCCCAGATCACTCCCTAGTAGTTATCCCAGCTGGGCCTGTCTAATTTGGGCCAAAGGGCAGTATCAGTGGCTGTCATCTCCGGAGGGATCACGGCTGCCTCTCATTTGACCTATCTTCCTTTTTTAACAGCTGAGAGTAACCTGAACTGCACTTCGTCTCACAGATACTCTCAGCTGCTTCAAATGAACAGCAGGCAAAGAAGAAAAGAATCTTAATGAACCGCTAAAATATTGTATGTATGGGTATGATTTTTATGCAGTGAGACATCATTCATTTTTACACTATTACATTTTTTTGAACTTTACTCAATTTGGTTAGTAATTCCATCTTTGCACTCAGAGGAAAAGCCTCTGGTGATTCAGCTACCATTAAAGGAAGAACTCAAAGGATTTTCAATACCATTACACTACCCAACAAAATACTGATACCTATAAGTTTGACAAGTACAGGGTTGGGTGGATGGTAATTCTCATGAAAAATAAGCAGAAATTCCAATTAAAAGGAAAATTGCAAAATATATCCAATCAAATTATCAAAATGACAAGGAAATTGAACTGTATTTTCTATGTGAGATAGTGACTGCTATAGTTGAAGTGATAGAATAACTTTTCTCTGGATGTTTTGAAACAGCTCTGCAGAGAAAAGCTTCAAAGCCTTATTACTTAAAAACTATTCAAACCAGAGGTTCTTCTGGTGACTAGGCACTTTGAGAATTTCAGTTATGACAACAAGCAGAAATATTCTATAAAGAACACTTTAAATTATATTTTCATTCATTAAAAAAGTGTACACAAGAACCAAACTACGATAAGCAGAGCAAATGGGTTTACATGAACTTTGCAGACGTAGGAATTTCATTTTTTCATTACAGAAGAGGTTTTTACAACAGAACACAACAAAAGAGAACTTTCCTTGATGTTAATAATGTAAATCCCAGTGGAAATGGCTGATCTAAAAGCCTGTTGGAAGGACCTGCTAATTTCACTCTATGTTCATATTACCTTTAAAGCACTGTTGAGGATAACAGTATGTATTTAATTTCAGAGCAGGGAAAAATGTGCAACTGATCCTGCGACAGATTGCACCTCACTGGTCTCCTGTGACTTCGATGGGACTCCTGCATGACACACTAACTAAATACCGGTTTAACCTGAGGAAAAAGACTAAGCATTGTGATGGGTTGACACTGGCTGGATGCCAGGTGCCCGCCAAAGCCAACCTATCACTCGGCTCCTCAGCTGAACAGGGGAAAGAAAAGACAACAAAAGGCTCATGTGCTGAGGTAAGGACAAAGAGATCACTCAACAAGTACCATTGCAGACAAAACAGACTCAGGGAAATTAATTTATCAGCAATCAAATCAGAGTGGGGCAATGAGAAATAAACCACATCTTCCCCCCTTCTTCCTGGGCTTAACTTCACTCTAGGTTTTCTCTGACCTCCACATGAGCAGTGCAGGGGCACGGGGAATGGGTGTTGGTGTCAGTTCATCGCACATCTCAGCTGCTCCTTCCTCCTGGGGGGGGGGAACTCCTCACACTCTTTTCCAGCTCCAGCGTGCAGTCCTTTCCATGGCAGTCCACGAACTTGTCCAACATGAACAGTCCTCCACGAACTTGTCCAACATGGGTCCTTCCCACAGGCTACAATTCTTCAGGAACTGCTCCAGTGTGGGTCCTTTCTATGGGGTGCAATTCTTCGGGAACAGACTACTCCACCATGGGTCCCTCATGGGGTCACAAGTTCTGCCAGCAAACCTGCTGCAATATCCACTCCTCTCCATGGATCCACAAATCTTGTCAGGAGGCTGCTCTGGCGAGGGCTTCCAACAGGGTCACAGCCTCCTTTTGGGTGCATCCACCTGCTCCAGTTCCACCATTTGCAGGTAGATATCTGCTCCACCATCAACCTCCATGGGCTGCAGGGGGACAGCCTGCTTTACCATGGTCTTCACCATGGACTGCAGGGGAATCTCTGCTCCAGCGCCTGGAGCGCCTCTTCTCCCACCTTCTTCCCTGATCCTGGTGTCTGCAGAGTTGTTTCTCTTTTGCATTTTCAGTCCTCCCTTCTGGCTTCTGCTGTGCAAGTTTTTTCTTCCCCCTTTGTAAATATAGTATGTTACCACAGAGGCATTACCACCATCACTGATGGGTTTGGCGTTGGGCAGCAGTGGGTCCATCTTGGAGCAGGCTCACGCTGGCTCTATTGGACATGGAAGAAGCTCCTGGCAAATTCTCACCAAAGCCACCCCTATAGCACCCTTGCTACCAAAACCATGCCATGCAAACCCAATACAAATGTTTGTGAAGGTAAAAATTTCTAACATTGCCACTAGAAAATTATAAGGAATATTATAAGATTTAATGTATTTCATAAATACACACAAGGAGAGGTATTTCATAAATACCTCTCCTTGCTACTTTCTGCACGGGTACTTTTCAAAGCTGCCAACAAGAAGGCAGTTTTGAGTTAATATGATTAATACTATACTTGAGTTAATACCATTCTTCTAAATAGAAAAGATAAGCTCTTACACTCAGACACCTGAAAGAATGGGTGTACACACCCACAGGGTTACAGACGGAGCTAGGTGAGAGAAGAAGGAAATCTACCTCTCAGGTCAGCTCATACAATAACAACACATTGGCAGAACAAGACAGCATGGCATGGCTGATATATGTAAATGATACATACCTTTTGTCAGAAATTGATGTATACCAGGTCCTGTTCATTCGTCTGCGAGATCTGCCCGTATAGAGTCTAAAGTAAGCACACCCCACCATGAACAAGCCTTACCTGCTGAGAGCTCTTTATTCTGGTTAGCTGTTGCTGATATAGCAGCAAGTTGATACCTCATGTGATGTCCTCTGTGTTGCTGCTTCTTTCTCACAGGATTTAAGAAAGCTTTTGAAGATTGTCGTGTTTTTTTCCACCACTGAAAGTGGCTCTATGACCCCAGAAAACTGAAAAAGCATCTTCTCCCGTTTTTCATAGCTTGATGCTGCAGAAGGAAGTATCTTTATGACTCAGAGCCTTTCATTTCATGCAGATATATAGAAAGGGTAAGGACAAAGCTGATTTATTAATGACCTCTCTTTCTCTTATCCTTTGCCCAGACATGTTCTAGACTCCAAACTCATTAGCTTCCATCATGTGCTTCTTCCAGGAGACGTTTCACAGGAAGAAGGCAACCAGCTTCACAGGAAGAAGAGGGGAAAGGAGTCTTTAGCAAAAGGTCCTTAGCATGCAACCACAATTACTGCACCTCAGTCCACAGAGAATCCAGAAAAGCGTGTTCAGCAATATATCTTTCTTTCTAGGAAAAGACGATGAACACTGTTGTGCAAACAGAGATCTTAGCATTTAAATTGGTAATTTCAAGAGAGCCAACTTTACTAGACTACTTCTCACACTGATGCTTAAACAGGCTCCACTGAGGGATTTCATGTGGAGACAAGCACCAGTGACAGACTCTGCCCAATAAATGGTGTGCCTATACTGGAAATCCCAACTATCCAGGGCTTCATCAACAGAAAGAGTAAGAAAGGAACTCCCTGGGATAATCCCAGAGCCAGGTGAACTGCCCTTGGGCAGCAGCTACTGCTATTCTTTGAATGAATAGGAAGTCTGCAGTAACTGAACACCAAACAGATGCCTTATGGGGAGATCTGCCATGATAAGTATAGAAGGGGATTAAAAAGAAAGAGTAGCAAAGCAGGTACTGCAGGCAGCGGATATGTAAAGGTCCTTGAATATGTCCAGAGGAGGGGAACAAAGCTGGTGAAAGGGCTGGAAGGCATGTCCTATGAGGAACAGATAAGGACTTTAGACTTTAGGCTGAGGGGTGACCTCATTGCTCTCTACAGCTTTCTGAGAAGGGGAAGTGGAGAAGGAGGTGCTGATGTTTTCTCCCTGGTATCCAGTGATAGGATGTGTACACTTCAAAGCTGCATCAAGAGAGGTTTAGACTGGACATTAGGAACCTTTTTTTTTTTTTACTGAGAGGTTAATCAAGCACTCGAACAGGCTTCCTAGAGAGGTGGTTGATGTCTCAAGCCTGCTAGAGTTTAAGAGGCATTTGGACAATGCCCTTAATAACATGCTTTACGTGTTGGTCAGCACTGAACTGGTCAAGCAGTTGGACTAGATGATCATTGTAGGTCCCTTCCAACTTAAATATTCTATTCTATTCTATTCTATTCTATTCTATTCTATTCTATTCTATTCTATTCTATTCTATTCTATTCTATTCTATTCTACTCTACTCTATTCTATTCTATTCTATTCTATTCTATTCTCACTCTTACAGTTGCCTGCATTTGTTTTTACTTTTATTTTTCAGATAGCATTTTGATAATTATGACAGCTAATTTCCTTTCTGTAAAGAACCACCAACCTCCAGTTCATTGATACTAAATTTGTGCTACTGTAAATGCATGTGTTTAATGACGCTGTTTACTTAACCTTTAGCTGTTTTCTGCTTAATTGTGAAGAAATAAGTGGTATCCATACTCAAAAGTTTTCTTCAAGGATAATGAAGCCAAAAGCAACCAGCACAAGTCAGTAAAGCCATGCCAAATAAACTGATGATGCCAAACAGAGATATTCATGTATTATATTTGGTAAGTAAAACTGATACTTGATTTGGCAAATAAATCAACCATCAGTCAATGCAACATATAAAGTCGGTCTGGCACAGAATATTTATGAAGAGTAACCATTCTCACTCCAGGAGTTTTAAACACTCACCACACTGTCAGTTATCCACCACACCCACCCCTGAAGAGACCCACACACATATATTCTGCTATTTGGTTAATCTCAAAGAAGCACATTAAAGTGTGCACATTAAGAAGCACACTGGTAATTGCTCAGTGCAGCTTTCACGTGTGGCAAGGATATGTGCATAGACTATAGTGTTTTAATGGAAGACTTTATAGTTGTGCAAAATCATTTTGGGGGAATTCATTCCATAGGAAAAAAAAAAAAATTACCTCTGACTTCAGAGAGGTTCCCTTGGAAAATTTGTCTAAGTTCAAAAGTAGTCCTTGAGGTAAAGGCTCTTTTTCGGTAGAGAACTGTTATAACAAAAATTATTTAGCCATGTTCGTTCATAATTTAGAAGCCAAATTAAGCAACCAAGTAATCTGTCTCACTTTAATAAGAAAACGCTTTTTCTGATTCTTCTCCAAACCTATTTGTGCTATTTCTCTCTTCTGGGAGTACCCAGGCATCTGCCAGTTGGGTGAAGAAAGTGGACACTGCCTTAACATCCTGAGTATGTGCTGAGAACATCACTCGTGGGCAATCTTCTTCTCTGTTCACCATACCTCCACTCTGCTGCACAACTTACCCTGGCCAGGAAGTGTTTGTGGTCCAGTTCATCTGTGGCTTTATTTCTCCTGTGCAATGCCTCCTCACTGAAGGTCCCTTTTTCCAGAGCCTTGTTATTGCCTTTTTCCTTTTCACAGGAAGGATGGCCCTCCTCACCATGGAGACCCTTGGGCAGGAGCTATTTGTGCTTGCAGCTCTAGCTGTGCAAGATATGGTATCTCCAAACATGGAATCATGGACTCTGTGGGCAAAAGCTTCCAGGATGATGCAGAATTTCTATGCATGAGCCCCACAAGCCTGCTGCTGAGCTTGAAGGAGGCCAGTCGTCATCAGATTAGCCATGCACTACAAACAACTAGTGGGCAGAGTGCTGACAGCCACAGGCACTTGGAGTAAGGTGGCAACATTGCTGGAGAGAAGAGCAAACCAGCAGTATGGACTCTGTGGGGCTTTAGCACGGAAATAAATCTCACAAAGCATAAGATGTCTAGAAGCAGAGATCAACCAAGCCATAATACAGAAGCTACTCCTGCTGCACATGCTGCATGCATGCAAGAGGCAACTGAGCTGATGGCTCTCAGAGCCTGATCATCTGAAGCCAGATGGGTGGTGGTTCCAGAGGCTGTGCACATTTCTTAAAATGGAATAATACTCAAGATGAATCACAACGAAGCATTTTCTCACATAAATCATCAAGACAAGTGCTCTTAGTCAAAGAAATCACACGTTGTCTGTCGTGTCTTCAAAGCTGCTTACTGCTGTCACAGAAATTAGATTCTGTTTTACCTGGGAAATTAAACTATTATCTGCCACAAAAATCTTGCAGTCCTTGATTCAGCAGGAAAATAATTTTCTTCTCATTGGCTCCTCACACTTTTCTAGATCTAACCATTGTAAAAGTTCTTGAAACACACACTTCACAAGCAGATGCTTTCATTGGACAATTCACTTGCACTGCAGAATGTAAACAACTTCTGTGACATGTGGGAGCACTACTCAATGTAACTAAGGCAGAGCTGATGGGGGCCTGGAGAACGTTATATACTAAGCAGGATGCTGTTGCGTCAGCATGCTAGTTCCTTGTCTAACATTACCATTAACCAGAGGTCTATTTGAATTCATAATCTATTTTGGGGAAAGAGTGTTTCCTTCTGGGAAATAACTTCAGAATACCCTGCAGGTGATATTTTCTGTAACTGATAAACAACCCACTCATTGTGTTCACAATTTTCCCATTAAGAACAAAAGCTGCCATATTAAGCCCAGCTTAGAATCCTTCTAACCTGGCATTCTCTCTGTAACGGGAAGCCAACCCAGATGTTTCATGGGAAATCAGAAGGTTGGGAGGAACTTACATACTTCTATTTTTAATGGCTGGAGAAAGGTATCTGCCCTAATGCCTCCAGTTTAACGTCTCAGATGCTTTGTCATCACCCATTGGTAGATATTCCAAGATGGGCATGTGGCAGATGCTTGATAGTAGAGGATGATGTGCCCAGTGTAAGGAGACACAGGAGCAAAGCATGCAAGGAAGAAGGCAGGAGAAAGGAACTTCAGACTTAAAGGAGCAACCCTAGTATTATTCTATGGTTTCACTTGCCACCACCATCACTGAATTTTTCCAGGGGTACTCCATTATTATATTTTTCTTCTGGATATTTGTTGTTATTTTCTGAAACAGAATTACATCCTGCCAAGGAAAGCACATTTACTATGACTGTGGTACCAAAGGCAGACAAATATAGCAGGAATAATGAAAATGGTTCTTTCTGTCCCTTCTTCCAAACAACCCACTTTCCAAGATAATCATGGATTGCATAGGAAGACTCCTACAGTTATAACACATGCAGGACCTGAAACTTGGACCATAGCAGACAAAACCAGCCACTGAAACATGCCCAGGATCCAAATAATGAGCACAGAAAAAATGGAGGTAAAACATCACACACCCACTTTTCTCATAGATTTCCTCTTTATATTACACTATATGCCTAAGGGGAAAAATCTGGGACAGCGTTTTTTGCTGGTCCAGTGTGTCATTGATTTCCTTTGAGAATTTTTAAGATCAACAAAATGCATCTGTCCCTACATTTTTGAAGTATTTTTATCAACAAGTAAAAAAAAGGTAATCTGAGAAAAAGGGGGAAAAATGAACTCCTCCTTAGGAGACTTTTCTATAAATTTATCATGTTTTCCTGCAGGTGATTTTTATTCCATTTTCCTTCGTTAATCTTAGAAAAAACATGTTCATCTATTTTTTCCCAATAATTTTATTTGACCATTGCTATGGTTGGATTTCAGGAGCAGTAGAAATGCTGGGAAAGAAATCAATTTGACTTAATTTACCAAAACTATCAGAATTTAAATACTCTGTCGCACAAAAAAATTTTTGTTAGATAAACGTGATCTTCCATGAAAAATGTTTATTTACCTGTAATGAGATTCTGTCAAAATCAAGCAAATATTTTTCTGTTAAGTTTAACCAGAAGTATGGCGATTTCTGAAACTTTTTAGACAGTCGTTAACTGTTTTCTGGTATTTAATACCTGCAGTATAGCTTACTTGAAAGAGATAAACCATCCATCAATAGGACATGCTCCTTTGGCAGTTGTTTCATCAACTATTCCAAGAATCATTCTTTTTCATTAACTGTTTCATCAAACATCTCTCTGTCTTTCACCTTCTTCTTACCAAAAAGCTTCACGGCAAGCTACCATTGACACATCAGCACTTGAAATGGATGATATTTTGCAAGCTTTTTACCATTTGCATTATCCTTTTCAATCTTCCCCACAGAAAGAAGGCAAGCAAAAGGTAGTGTATTTTACTGAACCATATGAAAAAAAGTCCAACATGTTTTTTCAGGTATACAATTCTTCAACATATTGGTTAGGAAAAAAACCCAAAACTTTGTACTATCTACACTTATTTACATTTTATATTAAAATCAATGTTAGAACCATTCAACAAGAGAATACTAATAACACCTTCCTGCTGCTGTAGAAATTGAGCTTGATTTTTCCTGCTACACTATTAAGAAGCAATAGAAATGCAAACTAACATCTTGGCACCTTGACATTTTAGGCTAATTATGGTGTAAGGCACAACAAAGAGATATTTAAAATATTTTTCTTAAAAAAATACAATAAAAAAATTTTCCATGTAGAGTTGGAGGAGGAGAAGTTGTTGTAAAGCAAAGAAATAACCATTACCACATGGAGGAGAGATACTGTATATTCCTTCCCAAATATCGTACATGATCCAACAATATATGGTTCAACTTCTAATGTTATCTTTTCAGTTTGACTGGAGTGACAAGTATTGTGCCCTATCTTTGGCATAAAAAAGAATCACAGACTCCAAACAAATAAATTTAATGGCAGCACAAAGAATTCAGATACCTGAACTACAGATAGCTCATGTGAGATTTGTTTGGTGAAAGAGAACTAGAAAAACGTAGTGTTAGGAAGCTAAAAGAGATGAGAAATAAAATAAAGTACTTTCTAGACTTGTAAGAGAAGTTTGATATTCAGGGCAATTACAACTAGATTAAATTTAAACTAGATTAAACTGAAACTGTGGAGCTCAGTATGTCTTGCAGATCTTTGTCTCCATCCCTGTTTCTTAAAAAAAGATCAAATCTTCTTTTAATTAAAAAATTTGACCTTCATTCTTCTTTGGGGACAACTTTCAGTTTCTAAGAGATAATATAAAACAAGTGAGTGGAACAAATGCCACTTCATACCCAATGTCTAATAGACCCTACGAGTCACAGGCGAAAGTGGTATTTAATGGATGGAAGACGACAGAATTATATGAGATGACACAACTACATACCTTATAAATCAAAAGGTAATTAAAGCATGATACAAACTCAGCTGACAACCCAAAACTTTTTACATTTTGCCAATCTCTACAACATGTACCAAAATTATCCATGTTCCTATCAACCACTTCTATTTTGATGTCATGCAGAACAGCTAGGTATTTCCAAGAACAGGACTAAAGGACAGTATATGATTTGGCCACATGAACAAATTCTTCCTGATTAAATAATCAATACAGGCCTACTGGAAGCCCTGCAAGGCAAATATTCTTTGTAAAAATGGAGCTTAGTTCCACACTTGCTGAGAAAAGAGAATATCCAAAAATATTGCAAGCAGGACAGCCTGTGATAGTCAATGCCAACCATTGGTACTGTGCCTATGACTAAACCTGCGAAGTTACTGATAGCAGTGGTACAAAATATGGGATTAGTGCACGATGGGTTTTTCCTTCTTTTTGATGGAATAAGTTGTTTGGAGTCTTCCCACCAAAATAAAAAGTCTCTATTTTCTCTAACAGCACTCCACAGGAGAGCAAAGAGAAATGTTTTCATGTTACTATTCCAAACCCTAACAATGCTGCCTCGCTGTTAGCATTGGGGACTAACTAATGGCTCTTATCTGATATACTGCCTCAGTGGGAAAGAATTAATTAAAGGGACCACCAACTGATTGCGGATGCACTTGGTGCAGCCCAAAATAATGTTTGTCTAGCTCTTAGTTGTATCCAAGCACAACTGTGGATGCAATCTATGGTAGCAGCAATTATAAAACAAGGTGAAGAGGGCACCTTAACTACTGAAAATCGAATAATAATTTGAGATAATGCAACTGCACTTGAAAAGGAATTCCAATCTTGGTGCTATTTAGTCAATTTTACTTATGACCCTATCAAAAATAAGGCCACGGCTTTTGTATTAACATTATGCAATGCTTCGCTGTACACTGTATACCAAATCCTTGTGTTAGGATTAAATCACAATGGAGCTGTACTCCATCCATCAGGACACAGAGTACAGGCCACACAAAATGTAAACAAATAGCAAAGTGCTGATGTTAATGTATGCATTGTCTGGAAACAACAAGGATTTGCTAGTGAGAGTAGCACCATCAGATCCCAAGACATTTGTCTTGACACTGAACAATACATTTGTCATTTTGCAATACATCCCAATGAAACCCTTGAAACTGTACTTGTATGCATAGGAAAAAGATGCGTTTGTAGAAGAACCCTTTGTGATTTTGTATTTATAGACAACATTACCATTGATACAAGTATTCACGCAAATGTTTGTGTTTGTAACTTTACTAAAATTATGGGATGAAACTTTAATTATTCAGCTCCTGTTACATCTTGTAAATTGTTACATACTTATAAATTGAGTCATGTTTTACTGCCATTGGAATGAATCTTACATTGACGAAGAAGCTACTACAGCAAAATGACCCTTGTCAGCTACTAGAATGCATTCAAAACAGTGGACACAAAACTCTAATCAACATTCACCATGATACAGAAGAGATACACTATGTCTTGGAAACAATGAAGAAAGATGAAGAACATCATTGGTGGGAAACGCTTTTTGGATGGTCACTGACAGCAAGGGGAGTTTTTAATTTTGTGCTTCACCTAGCTGTGATTTTACTAACTTTAATATGTCTATTGCTTATAATATGTCTATTGCTTATAGATAAAGGTTTGGCACATGATGAAATAAATAATCCAAATTCATTCTCCCAAAATATGCAAACTAATAATATTAAAAGAACAAATATAACTAATGTAATTAATATTACTAATAATATTGCAAATAGCAACACTTCACTATCTACTTGCCCTGGATCTGTAAGCAAATAAATTATCAATACAGTATTGATCTTATGGCAGAGAGATAAGAGCTGACAGTACCTCCACTGTGTGAAGGTAAGATGAATTGACTGTAGTCAGGGGGTGGAGTGTGTTTTCCCTTACTCCCCAACATGGCCCCTGATCAAGCGATAACCACCAGTGGTGGTCGTGATGGATGCATCTGATCCGACGGCTGCATCTGGGTCAAAGTGGATTTGAGGGAGACAGATAACAACAGAACAGCCAAGAGCTGATCTATGGTAATGCACCCACCTGGCCACAGTGCTGGACAGTGTTCAGCTTAAGCCAAATTTGGAAGAAATTGGCATCTGCAGTCCACATGCAAATATGGCTGAGTCAATCACCTTATTCCATAAACACTGAGCAGCCCAAGAGCCCTTTGAACACTCCCGCATGGCAGCAGGCTGCACGCCAGGTTCTCCCCTTGAGCAGCGATGCCTCTCAAGGTTACTCCTCAAGGCTGAGAGACTCCTTAACACATCAGATAGTCAGTAAGCGAATTGGGTTTCAGTGCACTGAAACTTTGAAACCTTAGCTAAGTGATAAAGGATTGATTGCTCGTATATAATACTTCAGACATAAACCATTGACCAGGTATGGGACTAGGACTGGATCCAGCCACACCTAGACTCTGCTCTGAGGAATTCAGAAATCAACGAGGTGCTTTCTGAACCTCATGACTCAACCAGAGGGTCTCCCTGATAGGTTTGTCTGACCCTTTCCTCTATGCAGTAAATAATCAAGTGCAACCTGCTACCAAATCTTGTTAAACCACTGTCACATTTACTATAAAACTTTGTTAAGTCACTGGTTTATATCAATAAACATATTGCTGCTTCTCTCTTATGAGAGAAATGCATTATTCCATCTGTGACAGAGTGAGAATGCCATAGCCCACTGTTGAGCTTTATTTTCACTCTGCAAGAGCACATCTGAGCTGGCTTTGCACAGGTTAATAGCTTGATCCCCAATCTGTAGTACCTGAGAGAAGAGAGAGAGAGATTCAAACACTCACTGACTGGAAAGCCAAACCAGAGAGAAGACCATACCTTAACGACTTTTTGTCTTAAATTCATATGACAGATCTATTTTTTTTAATAACAATTTAGAAAAATATTTACGTTTATAAAGTAAAGCACTCAGGATTTGGAAAATACTAAAATTAAATTTTCCTGTGCAAATACATTACAGATCTTTTAGCAGTATTACTGTATGGTTACATACATGACCTCATACAATCAAAAGTCATGGGGAATTTTTAAAAAAATACCGCCAAAGGATTATTTTTTCCTTTAAGTTAGCTCATGTGTAAAGATAAGTAATACTTCATATAATACTCAATAGCGTAATTTGTGTTTGTAATGTCTATCGTGGTAATTGCTGATGATCTCTTCTAGCTTTTCCTTTTAAACGCATCCTCTCAGCCCCCTAATTCTAGGTTAGTTTACTGTGATAAGCACATTCAATTTTCATCAAAGGGAATGGAAATGCCACACAGACAACTTGTAATCTGCACTTGCTTTTGCTACTTTCCTCTCATCTTATGAGTTGATGCTTTCGCTGCAACAACAGCCTCTTCAGCCCAGGCAGCCACACTTCTGTCAGAGCAACCCAAAAGTACACTGCTGGTTTCACCACTCCACCACTTGACCAAACCATACATAATTTTCTGCCTGACTTGTGTCCATATGTCCTTCCATTTGCTCACCAAGGATTTTGACTAACTGATTGAATTTCAGGTCTTTTTCTTCCTATAGTATTATTTATTAGTTTCTTTACAATTAATCACATTTTCACATTCTTCTTAATCTGATTAATATTGTCCCTTTTGAATTTGCAATTAACATTTTCTTTCATCTGAAGATCTGAAAATGTTCCTTCAGAAGTGTGATGAAACAGGTTAACAGTAACAAAACTTTATTATAAAGGTGTGACAAATGCAATAAATTATATGCAAAATATTGACAAGTGATTTTGGAACCATGGAATAAATAAAATTTGACATTCAACACATGTTTAGGGCACAGAAATCTTCGTAATTTGGAAACGTGCTGTATTATAATTATGCGCTCACAGAATATGCTTCCTTCCAATAAATTTTCCAATCTTATGCCAACTAATATGCCAAACCAATTCATGCTCTATCTAATGCACAAACAATTGCAAATTTGATTGTTGCTGAAAGGTCTCTTTTTCTATCTAAATAGGAAAATGGGTTGAATTTTGACTGTTTAGCAATCTCTTTTCTCCCATGCATAGGGAAGCTGGAAGGAGAAATGAAGTTGTGCAACAGTAAGGCAGAATCAGTTCTGAGGGAATGCTGTGGTTTAACCTCAGCCAGCAGCTAAAACCCACACAGCTCACTTACCTTCCTCCCTGGTGAGATGGGGGAGAAAAACAGAAGACTGAAAGCGACAAAAGCTCATGGGTTGAGATAAAGTCAGTTTAATAAGTAAAGCAAAAGCTGCTCATGTCAGCAAAAAAAAAACAAGGGGTTCATTCACTGCTTCCCATTGATAGGCAGGTATCCAGGAAATCAAGGGTCCATCATGTGTAATGGTTACTTGAGAAGACAAACACCATCACTCCAAATGTTCCTGCCTTTCCTTCTTCTTCTTCTCCCAGTGTTATTTGCTCAGCACAATGTCACATGGTATGGACTATCCCTTTGGTCAGTTGGGGTCAGCTGTCCCAGCTGTGCCCCCTTCCATCTTCTTGTGTACGCCCAGCCAGCTCACTGGTGGGGCGGGGTGAGAGGCAGAAAAGGTCCTGGATGCGATAAGCACCACTCAGCAGTGACTAAAACATTCCCATGTTGCCAGCACTCTTTCCAGCACAAATTTAAACCACAGGCCCATGTCAGCTACTGTGCAGAAAATTAACTTTACCTCTTCCAAAACCAGCACAGAGGAGCAGGAACCACAGCTGAATCTTGACTTCTGGCAAGCCAATCTAAATATAGTGGTACTGCATTTCCACAATGGTTTTCATGACTTTACATTATTTCTCAGCAATACCTGATGAAATGTCAGACCCAAAGTACGGTTGGCAGCAAGGAGACTGATAAGTTACCATCCTGTTACAGAAGGCAACTTTCAACTTTTTAAATAGGAAAAGCAAAATTTTTGGCAGGATCCCAACAGGTATTTCACTGTATCTTGTTTGTTGCCTCCGAAAATATATTACTGTACTTTCATTATGTGTACTTTCAAAAGATGGTATAAAATAAAAAGCACAGCAAGCAATTAATAGAAATGTGTGAAAGTGGTTGTGAATTTCCTCATTCCCGTGCAGCCTGGCAAGATGCTTTGAGTGCAGAGGCTTGCCAAAGAACTAAATATGTCATCATACCTGCCAACATTCCCTCATTCAAAACTACATTCTTTCATACTGAATTCATTTTAAAGTTGTCAAGTTTTGTCCTCTAGAGGACAAAACTTCTATGAGACATTGACAAAAACCTCACTGTTACTCCCTCCCTGGGCACCCTGAATTTGTGATTAAGGAAATGGCATTTCCTATGATAGCCCACATAAGCGCAATGTACTAGTTTTAGAGTAATTCTATTCATGTTCATATCTTGCTTTTAAAAGCAATGCTCCTTTTCCATGTCAGGAAAATCATTATTGATAGACCTGCAACCAAAGCACTAGCAGGTCATTGAAGTGTTATGCTGTAATCTAGGCTAACACAGAGAGGGTCAGAAAGTTTCTTTACACTGCTCAAAGCCTCTGTGATGAGACTCCGTTCAGAAAAATTTGTCAGACCAAAGCTTTAGACAAGCTGTGCTAATAAAAGCAACCATGCCACTGAAGTGATCAAGAAGTCTTCAGTAATAACTGTATTTATAATGTCAAATTCAATTCCAAGAAAGGAATTTTATGAATGACCGATTTTTTGTTTGGTTTTGGTTAATCCCGTGTTTTTATCTTAGTCTCTTAGAGAGTAATTACATTTCTCCTTACCACTTCTTGCTGTTATCAGCTAAAACTGAATTATATTTTCATACTTTATCCATTTCGTTCAATGCAACCCCCATGACTTTTTCTGTTCTTCCCAACCTCTATATTGTTAATACATCAAATCACACAGTCCTATAAACCCCTGGTTATTAAGTTTAGGAAAGTTGCCTCCTAAATTAACAAAATCAAATGGCCTTGTCTGGAACTGAAAGGTCTACGTTCATGATGAATACAAACCACTATTTTTCCAGTGAGATTTGCAAGTGCAGCTTCATGGACTTCAGCTGGTTGCAGCATTTTGTACTGCTCAGGCTGCTCAGTAAATTATCCGTCTTGTCTTATGATACAGCGGACATGGCCTCAGTATAGAAAACTCTTTATTGGTTACAGCTGGTCTGTCAGAAAATACTACCAGATACAGAGAAGTCCCTATGAGTTCTCCCTTCCGGGAGGAGCAAAATTCCCTCAGTCTGATGTCCTCTAGGGGATATCTGACTTCCAGTGAGTAAACCCACCAGGAAGGGAAGTCTGTGATGCTTCTTCCTCGCTCTACATAATGTTCAAAGTTTCTTCATAGTTTCAGTAGCTTTTCAAATCTTAGTATGTAGGTTTGCAGAATAACCTGCTTGTGAAGCCTCCCTGCCACTTCATTAAGCTCATTAACCATTTCAGTGGCTTCCCAAATTTCTCACCCAATAATCTGGGATATCATTAGTGATTGATGGCAATTCTCCAAACTCCCAGCACTCTTGACACCCTGGTACTCCTGGCTAGGCACAGTTCTATCACCTCCATCAAGCTTAGCTGTATCTTCCTGATAAAAAAACCCAATAGGAATCCTCAGGTCAAGGCTTCTTGGAATAGAGTTGAAAGAGCAGCATCTCTGTCAGTACCCTTTATTGGGCATGGGAACTGACTGCTTCTTGGGCTCTGAGTACAAGAAAGAGATGAATTAAGGATTTGTGAGGACTGTAATCTACTACCAATGCTCATTACTGAAAAGCTTGTAATCCTTTGCCTTAGTCCACGTTTTGGCCAGGACAATTCTCACACATGTCCTCACAGCAAATCACTTGCTCTGCCAAGCCAGCTTCAGCCAGCCCTTGCTAGAGTACAGCTTGTGGCTGACATCAGTTTACTCCGTTTTGTTGACTTTTGCTGGAAATCTGCCTTCCTGCACTTTTAAAACTCTTCTCTGGCCCCTCAGTCTATCATGGATGTGGTTTTGTGATACGTAGAGAGTATGGAATACATATGGGCTATCAACAGATGCTTTAAATGTGTGGTAGGTCTCATATGGTAGAGCTGACATCTTAAGGACTCTGGACACAGCCTGCTACTATGCTTAGTAACTAGGTTTTGATTTATTTTGCTTTATCTTCTTTTTTCTATATTTTTTTTCCTCCCTTCACCTCATTATTTGCTTCTGAAGTTTGTAATACATCCATGTCAAACCCCTCACTTGTAAGACAGGATCAGAAAGTACTTTACAAGAGTCTGAAATACTTCTCCTCGCTTTTTCTGTTATCCCATATCTTCTATCACAGTGGCAGGAACCATACAGCATTCCTCAGATATAAAACATTGTCTCCCAGCTCTCTCTTCCTTTATAATTCATTCATTAGCAGAGATGTGAGCTTAAATAGGTACTTCAGTAAAGTTTATGGTTTTTGAAGATCTGAATTTCCAATTTCTCAATTGGTCAGAGTTTTAAAATGTCAATAAAAGTTTCTTTGGATAGAGTTCAACACACTCCTTGGGTCTAGACTGCTAGAAGAGGTCAAGGAGGTCCTTTTGATTTCCGCTACTTAATGAACGCTTTCCTTTCTTTCAAAACATATGGAATAGTTTTCTGTACTTTGTACTGTCTTTTTTTTTGATTGAGACAAACTTCAGAAGCTGGGCAATATCCAGCAATAAGAGCATTGCTACTGAGTGCTTTGCGGCTGCGTCTATTTGAGCTCTCCTCAGGTACTTGTTGCTGATATCTACTTCGGTGCTGATATCTACTTCTTCAGCATAGTTTCTGGCTGCTTCTCATGCTTTGGCTTCAAACTTGTCTCAGGTGAGAACAAGCACCTGATGTGGCAGACTCTGATTGCATTGCATTAGTGACATTTTTAACTCTTTGGGACTCTTCCCGATACTTCAACTATTTTTTACATAAGTGGAGTTTTTAATCTGCTTAGGATTTGAAGCAGAACAGCATTGATATACTGGGTTCTTCTCAACCCACTGCAGATCCTGCCTTGTACACTTTGAATACCAGGGCAAAATGCATTCCTAAATCATAGTACCCGTGTTTAATCATCATTGTACATACTTGAATGGAAATACACACGCACACACACAAAGTCTCTTGCTAGACTTGCTCTAACAAATAGCATCAGATTGTTCCTGCCTTCCTCTTCCAAGAGAACTCTAACTGACTCTGACTTTCAGCATTAGTACTCCAAAGATGATTTGGCAACTGTTTTTTAAGTCTTAAGCAAATTACTCACTTTGTTTGCCCAGCTGTTTCTCAAAGACAACTAGACAGTCTTTATGTTACAACCCACTCCCTGCATCTACAGACAGAAAAAACAGCACGGACAAGAAAATAATCTTACATGTTGTGCAATTTACATTCTCTCCTCAAACCCTGTCAGACACCACATTCTTCAGCTAACAATCCTCCCAAAAATTTATGCTGAAATCACCATTAAGACAAGTTAAGATGAAGGCAAATGCATTTATTAATTTACACATGGAAAGCGGAGAGCAATGTTACTGAAGTTCATACAACCCACAGGTAACAAAAAGGCAGAAAAATCCTGCTCGTTTCAAGATTAAATCCAAAGGGTCTGCCAGAATCTGTGACAAGCTGTAAACACCTAATCCACATAGTTGGGGGCGGAGGACATTTGCAGAGAGTACTTTACACTAGAAAGCATGCTTGCTTTCATAATTCGTCTTCACTTTTGGTCCTTCTGAGCTTTGAGTTAGCTTAAAATCATTCTCCAGTTCTACTTGCAATTCTCCCTTAATTCAGTCAGCAAGATGTTTCTGTCTTTTTTCCACAAGCTCATGGGTTTGCTCCCTTTTGCTTTTAAAGCACTTGCATCCCATGGGCACAGTTTTACCTGCTCAGACGGGACCAGATTCAGCCAGCCACTGCCTCATGGCTGAACCCCAAAGGGTTTGTTAGAGAACCTTGAGGCTGAAAGCCCTCCACAAGCAAGTGGGGAAATGTTCAAAGCCTATCAGCATACCTGTTGTGAACACCATATTCCATGTGACCACAGGGAATAATAAGTGACTTTTATTCAATCATATAGTTGGAATTTGTTAATGTAGCATACTATGGACTCTTGTTTGAGATCTATCATAGCTTTGACCAAGTCATCTGAACAGAAAAATAAATGTAGGGGTATGTGAGAGATTCTGGACTCTTTTGGAGCAGGGCTAGACGAGGACGCCTGTAAACTTATACAAAGCAGGGTAATGCCTTGAGTCCTACACCTCTAAGCCTCAGACCTGTGTGCACAACCTGCCATATCAATGTATCTGTGATAACTCTTAACATAGAACAGCTTGAGTTGGAAGGAATATTAAAGATCATCCAGTTCCGTCGTCCCTGCCATGCGCAGAGACAACTTCTACTGGATCAGGTTGCTGAAAGCTTCACCTAACCGTGTATGTGTATGAGTATCTGTGTGCATGCACGTATGTGCATGTGTGTATATGCATGTGTACGTATATGTGTGTATATGCATGTATGTGCATGTGTGTATGTATAGGTGTGCATGTATATGTGTGTATGTGCATATGTGTCCATATAGACTCATAGAAGAGTTTGAGTTGGAAGGGATCTTAAAGATCATCTAGTTCCAACCCTCCTGCCATGGCAAGGACATCCCACTAGATCAGGCTATCCAAGGCCCCATCCAACCTGGCCTTGAACACTTCCATGTTTGTGTGTGTATGTTCATGTATGTGCATGCGTGTGCATGTGTGTATGTGCATGTGTGCGTATGTGCGTGTATGTGGCATGTGTATCTATATGTGCATGTATATGTGTATGTATTTGTGTGCGTGCATGCATGTGCATATGTGTGTATACAGGTGTACATACATGTGTGTGTATGTATATATGTATATGTGTATATACATGTGTGTATGTATATGTGTGTATGTTTATGTGTGCATATGTGTGAGGACAGGCTGAGAGAGTTGGGGTTATTCAGCCTGGAGAAGAGAAGGCTCCAATGAGATCTTACAGCGACTTTCCAGTACCTGAAGGGCCTGCAGGAAAGCTGGGGTGGGACTGTTCACAAAGGCTTGTACTGATAGGACTAGGGTTGACAGCTAAAAACCCGGGAGGGGCAGATTTAGGCTAGACATAAGGAGGAATTTCTTCATCATGAGAGTGGCACAAGTTGCCCAGGAAAGTTGTGAATGCCCCACCCCTGAGGTGTTCAAGGTCAGGTTGGATGGGGCCTTGGGCAGCCTGATCTGGTGGGAGGTGTCCCTGCCCATGGCGGGGGGGGGGTTGGAACTGGATGATCTTTAAGGTCCCTTCCGACACAAACTATTCTATGATACTATGGTTCTATGATGCCCTGTACTCGGCACTGGTGAGACTGCACCTCAAATACTGTGTTCAGTTCTGGGCCCCTCACTCCAAGAAGGATGTTGAGGCTCTGCAGTGCCCAGAGAAGAGCAACGAAACTGGTAGAGGGGCTGGAGAACAAGGAACGGCTGAGGGAACTGGGGTTGTTTAGCCGGGAGGAGGATGAGGGGATACCTTATTGCTCTCTACAACTACCTGAAAGGAGGTTGTAGAGAGGTGGGTGCTGGCCTCTTCTCCCAAGTGACAGGGGACAGGACAAGAGGGAGGTTCAGACTGGATATCAGGAAAAAAAATTTTCACAGAAAGGGTCATTGGGTGCTGGCAGAGGCTGCCCAGGGAGGGGGTTGAGTCCCCATCCCTGGAGGTATTTAAAAGACGAGCAGACGAGGTGCTCAAGGACACGGTTTAGTGGCAGACAGGAATGATTGGACTCGATGATCCAAGTGGTCTTTTCCAACCTGGTGATTCTATGATTCTATGTGTGTATGTATGCATGTATATGTATATGTATATGTATATATCTGCGTCCATACGTGCGTGTGTATATGGATGTATACGCATGTGTGTGTACATATGTGTGTACGTGCATCCCTGTATGTCCACGTGTGCACGCACACACAGGTGCGTGTCCCGCAGCAGCCGCTCAGCCGCCGAGCCCCGCTCGAGTCGCTCCCCGTGCCCGGCAGCAGCAGCGGGAGCCGCCTCACAATCTCCCGCGCTTTCCCTCCCCCTCGCCCTGCCCCGGCTCCGCGTCCCGGCGCGGCCCCTCCCTCCCCACCCAACCCGACCGCGCCTTTGACCAATCGCACCGAGACCGCTGCGGCCTCCCGCCAATCAGAGCCGCCTCTCGGGGCGTTTCCCCGCCCCGGGCCAGCGGGCGCACCAATGACACGAGAGGAGACAGACACCCCCTCCCCCCCCGCTCGAGGACGCTTGATCAGTCTCTCCTCGTTCTCCCCCCCTTTGCCGCGAGACAGCGTGGCGTCACCAAGCCGGGCGGCCAATGGGGAGCGAGGCCGCGAGCGCCACAGCCAATGGGAGCTCTCGAGAGCGCGGCTCGCGCGGGCGGCCCCGCCCCTTCCCCCCGCGCGGCTGGCGGCGAGGCCGGCGCTGCCCCGTTCCCGCCTCCTCCCCTCCCTCTCTCCCTGTCTTTTCCCTTTCGCAGCAATGGCGGCGGCGGCGGCGGTGGAGCAGGAGCAATTCTATCTTCTGCTGGGCAACCTGCTCAGCCCGGATAACGCGGTTCGCAAGCAGGCCGAGGTAACGGGCCCTGCGCCGCGGCCCTGTCAGCGCTCACGGACCGGGCCGGGAGGGCGGGGGGGAGGCGCCGACCGAGCCCCACGTGTGCGCGGCGGCACCGGCTGTGCTGGGGCGGCACCGGGCCCGGCCCCGCCGCGATCCCCCCCTCAGTGTCGAGGGGCAGCCGGGCGGTTGTGGCGGTTTGCGCCGGTGACGGGGAGAACGCGGCGGGCGTTGGCGAGGGCGGCGGGCGGTTGGCGTGGGTCGCGCACTGCCTCCCCCCCCCCTCTTCGCGGCTGCCCCGCGTGTCCGGCACCGCTCGGCCCTCGGCCCCTCCCTCTGGCTGTGCAGCTCCCGGGGAGGCTGTTGCTTTTCCTCCCGCTCGGGGGCTTCTGCTTCCAACACCACTCCCCAACCCGTGGGGGCTTCTGCTTCCCACCTTTTCCCTTCTGGTGGGGCTTCTGCTTCCACCACCACCCTCTCCGGGAGGACTTCTGCTTCCCGCTTCCTCTTCGCAGGGGGCTTCTGCTCCCACCACCCCCGACCCGGGGCGGGGGGCTTCTGCTTTTACCACACCTAAACCATGGGGGCTTTTGCTTTCACCACCCCGAACCCGTCGGGGCTTCTGCTTCCACCACCCACCCCAAATGGGGGGGGGGGGCTTCTGCTTCCACCAGCACCCACCTCCCCCGGGGTGGTGATTGGGGGGAAGGCTTCTACGTCCACCAGCACCCGGGGTGGCTTCTGTTTCCACACCCCCAGAACCCCGGTGGCTTTTTCTCTCCGCCACCCTGAGGGCTGCTGCTTCTCCACGGCGCCCGAGGCGAGACGAGCCTTGGGCTGGCTCCGCCCGAGGCGGCCGGCGTGACTGAGCGCGGCTTCGGTGGGAGGGGAGGGCAGGGCCGGCGGGAGGTGGTGGGGCCGATCCCTGCCTCCCAGGCTCGGGGGCCAAACGAAGTCAGGGCGAGTGGGTGACTCGGAGAGGCGTGATCAAGGCACCCGGGGGTGGCTGCGCTTGCGGCCGCGTTTCACAGTTTCAGTCCCTCTGCCATGGGCAGGGACGCCTTGCACTACATCAGGTAGCTCAAAGCCCCATCCAGCCTGGCGTTGAACGCCTCCAGGGATGGGGCAGCCACGACTTCTCTGGGCAACCTGTGCCAGTGCCTCCACTCCCCAGAGCGACCCTCGCCGCCGAGGGTCGGTGTCCCGGCGCTGCCGCCCGCGCTGGGGCAGGAGTGGGGCTGAGGACGCCACCCCCCTTCCTCCCGCTGCGGACCTCCTCTCTCTCTACACAGTTTGGTTTTTAACTTCGGAATGGGCCGTATATTCAAGTGTTTTGTCAGCTAAGAAATATTTCACTACAAGAAGCGTTTTCAATGTGCTGAGTTTCTCTGTTATCAGCAGAAACTTTTCAGATGTGTGATTTCAGCAAAAGTTCTTTGTGATGGTTAAGCCACGTTAATTCTTTCTCTCTGTCATGCCTAAGACTCCATTGTCAAGCCTAGTGGGGAATCTCTCCCATTGAATTAAATACTAGCGTCTAGGTTTAGTGTGAATTCCCACTGCATGGCTGCATCGGGTCTTTTATCACTCTCATCACTTAAGCGGTCAGCAGAGTTCAGCACATTGTTTGGTGCAGAATAAAAAAGTATTATTGTTCCTGATACCATAGTGAAAATTCCTAAAATATAATTTGGGAGTGAGAAGGAGGGAGGACATGCATTTTTAGAAAGCTAGCAAAGTTCAGTATTGATTACCTCAAATGCTTCCTGAAGAAGCTGAGACAATTAGTCCCACATTGGAATGGAAGGCCTTTCCCTGGGTGATGAATTTTTCTCTTCTCAGCTGCCTGAATGTAACATAGGAACATTTGTCAGAACTTTTTGACCTTTAATAAAACTGTAACAAAGAAGATTTTATTGGACAGCTGTGTCATAATGCCTATGAAACAAAACGTTCTTGGAAAAGAAGTCTAAAACTTAAGATTCTTACAACTGGCATATTCAGTCAGAAACTTGCTTGGAGACAAGCTGGAGGTTTTTAATCTTCATAGATACATATGTACTATGGTCGGTCGGAATAAGAAGCCGTAGTTGTCATGATAGATTACCAAGCTTTTCACGTCCATAGTTTCATGTACAAATAAAAGCAAGTAGTCCAATTTTTACTTATTTAACTGCACTGAGTCTGGCATTGGTTTCTGCATATTTCAAAGGGGTAGTGCAGGTATTCTTATGGTTTGGGATCATTGAGAGTGGAAGGATCCTTGGGAGGTCTGTAGTGCAGTCTTTTGTTGAAAGCAGTGTCAGCTGTCGGGTCAGACCAGGTCACTTGGGGCTTGGTCCTATTGAGACTTGAAAACCTCCAAGAATGGAGACTGCACAGGCTCTCAGAGCAACCCGCTCCTGCCTTGACTGTCCTCATTAGCGCAAAGAGGTCTGAACCTCTATACATCCTGAACCTCCTTTTTTCAATTTATGCCTATTCTCATTCATCCACCATGTACAGCTGTGAAGAACCTAGCTCAGTCATCTTCATGGCAGTTTAATGATCTTGCACCTAGAAATACAAATCTGTTTCTCTACAGCGTAGGTAGACGGACCGTGTTTTTTTTTTTCCAAGTTGTCTCTCTTTCTTGAAGTAAGAGTTCTTTGAGTGAAAGTATTGCATAGCCTTCAGAAGATATTCTTACTAAAATCATACAGGACTCATATTTGATCTTAAACATCTGCATAGTCCAGTCAGTTTTTTAAAGTGTACTTACTGTTGAGGGTGGTATTAAATACTGTAGGGATTCAAATAACTGCAAGTAAATTGAATTGTACGTTTTCATTTGTGTCTAGTGAAAATGGGTGAATGTGAGGAGTGGCTAGAAAGGGAACCGAAGGAGATAGATATGGGTTATTTCTAATAGATGTGAAAACGGCTTGATGGAGATGTAGAGTTTGGGTGGGGTGTAGTGAGAGCTGTAAAAAACCAGAAGAGCTGGGAGGGAAGTCAAATCACCTGAAACATGTTTCTGTATAAGTATTTATGTGTATGGATCTATGTATGTGCTAGCACACTTGTAACTCTTTCTGACCAGTTTGCTGAAAACTGGTTCATTCATTTTATTTTTCCATTAAAACTTACTGCAGTGTCATCTGGTGATTGTAAAGGCCTATCTTATTTGTGTGTCCATCTTCTAATAGAGAAACTTTTGTTTACTTTGTCTTGGTGATTTTATGCTCTTTTTAGGAATATATTTATAAGATTTGAAAAACACGAGTACTAAGTGTAGGTAATAGACATTTGCTTGCATATATTCTGAAAGTTGGTCATGCTGTGTGAGAAACTTTACCTCTGGATAAGGTAGTTGTGGAACTAATTGTGAACTAAAAGAATGCAGTGAAGATGTAGCAGGATCAGGGTACATAGTTATCCAGGAAAGTAGTCCTCCACTAGCACAGCAACAAAGTTCTGGTTTTGGCCATATGTTCCTCTTGCCTGCTTTGCCCTGGTGCTCTTTGGCATCCTCTGAATCCCATTTACCAGGTTGACAGAGTTACTCCGCTGAACAACTGAATAGGTTGCTGCCGTTTCTGGTAAGTTTAGACAACTCAAAAGAGAATTTCATTATTATCAGAACTGTCATGAGGGAAGCCAGCTTTTACAGTGCTTCAGCTGTCCATGAAGGCATAGCTTCAGGTCTGTGCTGCGCCTGTATTTAGGGAAACTTCTTGATTCTGAATGTCTTTGTATTTGTAGATAATAGTGCAACAGAAATGGATACATTAATGGAAATAGTTAATCTGAGAAGACTTTCTGTTCTGACCCTAAACCTCATTTAATTTTGCAGTCTCCATGAAATGATTAGATTAAATGCAGGGATTCACTGGGGATTGATTCTCATTGACTGTGAGTGTATATTAGCGGCTAGAGAGAGTATGAAGTAAAAACTGACTCTATGAACAGGGCCTACCAGGAAAACGGTCTAGAAAGTGGAGGAAGATGATATCTAGTATTAAGTGTGTGATGGGGCAACTACTTCATTGGAAACAGCAGGTGTATGGTCAATGTGTATAAATGTGCTAGAATATTAGAAAGAGCTGCTGCAATGGTAGGAATGGTAAGTAGGCAGGCAGGGAATTGATTGAAATGAACTTGGGCTTTGTGTAGTAGGCTTGAGTTCAGGATGGGATAGTGAATATTTGGAAAGAGTGGAGTAATTTATCTTCAAAATTTTGTCCACAAAAAGTAACTCTTTCAGAGGTAGTAAGTACAGAACTATTTTCAACTGTTTAAAGAGATTGCTCTCCAGCTTGTAATTCGCTGTTTCTTATCAACATAGGTTTAATATGTTAGAAACAAGCATTTATTGTTTTTAAATGCCCATGTATTCCATGTTTTGGATAGTAAAAGTTAGTTGTCTCTGTGCTCACTCTAGCTTCTAAGTAAGAATCTAATTTAAAAAGCCGTAGAGAATGAACTCCCCAGAAGTGTGTAAGACAGTGGAACTGAACTTCTTATTAAACTTTCCATTTTATTAATAAAATTATTTATTTTATTTTATTAAGAGGGTTTCCCTGAGGGGGGCGGACTAAATAGTCTCTGTCTGAAATTCAGGCAGGACTTTAACATGAAAGGTTCTTATTCAGAATGTGTAGTTGAGATATGTGACTGCCACACAACATTATAAATGTCATAAAAAAGTTTCCAAACAAACAAACAAAAAAATGTAGTTTTGGAGTATACATTTGTCAATGGTTATTAACCTGTTGGTCATAGTTCAGTCTCAGGCTTCCAAAGCTTTTAATCCTTTGATCTGATAGAAGCTCTGATGGACTCACAGGAGGATATGTGCTCTGTATATGTTGTTTTTGTAGGAGGACATGTCTTTCATTTATGTTGAATTACTTAACTCGTCTCCTAAGTGGCCAGTAATGCATATGTAGATCACTCCAATATGGAACGACTTATTAGGTAACTAAGCCTTTACTCATGATTTTAAAATAGGTCAGAAATTTTTGTTTTGGTAGTTGTTTGGGGTTTTTTTCCTGTATTTTGTATTAACTGGATGGATGCTGAAGTTATTTTAAAAAGAAAGTCAATTCATATTAATACTTAACACATGCTTTCTATTAATTGCTTACAATAAGCTGCATTTTTTTTTTTTTTTTTTTTTTTTATACAGGAGACCTATGAAAATATTCCAGGTCAGTCTAAGATCACATTCCTCCTACAAGCAATCAGGAATACAGCTGCTGCTGAGGAGGTATGTCTCAATAATCTTTGAATTCTGCAGATTTTCAAGGGAAGAAATCAATGTCCACCTGTTTGGTATAAATGAACAAGTTGGGCTTTAACTGAGTCATCTTAATTTACTGCAGATTTATAGAGGGTCTACTTGCTTCTTTTGTTGCATGTCAGGTTCACAAGCTGAGACTTCTCCATGTAGGATGTTTAGTTTCAGAGGTGCCCTTCCATAAGTAACAGCTTAGATTACATTTTTTTCTCTGTGTGTGTGTGTTGCTTAATGAATTAGTTCTTTCCTTAAAATGTGTGTCTAATATATGACTGTTACTGTGATGTTCCTTCAAATTACAGGTGAGAAATGCTTTCATTTTTGGGGTCCAGTGCGTAAATGTATTAAACTTATCTGTAACTTCTTGTGCTCCTCAAGTCAGAATTGGAGGAAATGTAAGGTAGCAGTTGTTTTGCATATTTTATTCAGATGGCTTTTGATTTTTCTCCTGTTTGGGGATGGTATGTTCTTTAAATCATCGAGCAGTTTGATAGAGTGAAAGCAGAGCTGTCTAAGCACTATGTAAGTTTTTCGGGGAGCATAGAGAAAGTGTGCATTTTGTTTATTCCTTAATTTTGTAAAGGCTCACACACTTTAGCATTCAGGTACAGTTCTTACTGGTAAAACTATTATTCACTTAGATATGAAAAGTGAAGAAATATTAAGCTTTTAAGATACTACAAACTTCAGAGTCACTTAAAAATGTTTGAATCCTTTTTTCAAATCTGGAGTTTTACTGAACAATGGAAGCATGTAGAATTTCTGAACAATATTATAAGGAGGTTATAAGAGTGCTGTCTCTGGATAATGATCTCTTCTGGTAGATTCTATTCAGTTTAGAAGTAGATGCTATTTGTGCTTTTTTGGTGCTCAGTAAGTATCAGCTTACTAATACTGATGCTTATCTACCTACAAAGCAGTGTTCTTCTGATAGAATTCTTCAGTATTACACTGGCAACTGATTGCATAAAAACTGTGTACTTTTCCATCCTGTACCTCTGAGATGTTTCAAATGATAGAAAGCTGTGAAGCAGTATCTCCTATATTTAAATATGCTGAGCCCCTTTTCCATCAGAATCATGTAATAGTTTGAGTTGGGAGGGACCTTCTTGCCATAAGCAGGAATGCCTTTCACCAGACGAGGCTGCTCAAAATACCATCCAACCTGGCCTTGAACACCTCCAGGAATGGGGCATCCATACCTTCTCTGGGCAACCTTTTTCAGTGCCTCACCACCTTCATGGGAAAGACTTTCTTCCTTATGTCTACTCTAAAAATCTCCCCTGTTTCAGTTTAAAACCATTACCCTTTGTCCTGTCACTGCACTTCCTGGTAAAGAGCTACTCCCCAGCTTTCCTGTAAGCCCCTTTTAAGTACTGGAAGGCCGCTATAAGGTCTCCTCAGTCTTCTCTTCTCTGGGCTGAACAAGCCCCACTCACAGTCTATCTTCATAGGAGAAATATTCCATCTGATCGTCTTTGTGGACCTCCTCTGCACTCGCTCCAACAGGTCTATGTCCTTCTTCTGTCTTATCATAGATAATGATCAGAATAATCAGATGATGTGCCCTGGAAGTCAGAGCTGCATTGCACATGCCTTTGTTTTGAATATATTTGATAAGTCTGAGTCGACAGCTACAAAGTCATGCTTGTGCAAATAAATACTTGCTCTATCTGTTTACTGATTTTATTCCTTTTACATCAGCTAATGAACTAGCCCTGTCTAAAACTTGTTTCAAATCTTAACAATGAGTTGGCTTCCAACTTACTCAAGTGCAAAGAAGCTTTTCACCTGTCGAAATCACTCTTACCAAAGGCATCAGAGGTTAGCATTTGTACAATAACTTGACTGTTAAGTCCACTGATGGATAAATCAAAGAGAGGTTTAAACGTTGGCTCATGATTTCAGTGGACATTAGGTGCTGGACTCAAGAAATCCTGGTTACTAAAACCTGTGAACAACCTCTCTTCCCTGTAAATCCAAATACTAGTAGCGTAATTAGCCTAAGTGAAGTCATCCCTATGCTTGATCTAAACATTGAATATAAAGAAGCATTCTGTGCATATCCAGTATGGTGCTGGTATCAACAGCTAGGCATTTTGTGTCTGCCTGTGTTTTACATCGATCGAAATGTTGGGCAGAATAGTTCATGTGTCACCAGTGGGCAGGGCTTTGGGCTTTGCATGTGTCCTCTGAGCACACTGGATATACCAGCACCACTGAACACAGGCTGCTGGAAGAAGCCCAAGAATTTTAGAGATCCCTTGCCCAGGCTATGGGAAAGCTGGATTAAGATCTCTCTTCACTCTGAAGCTTCTCTATTGCATTACCCCCCTCCCAGGAAAACTAGGCTAAAGAAAATACTTCATCCTCTCTACAGGAGCCGGGCTGCTGTGTTCTAGAGAATACAAGAATCATAGCACTATTTGTACAGCAGATGGGGGAATCCTGACTCTGTAACCTAGTAATTTTGGCATTTAAATGGAGAAACAGGGATTTAGATCTTGCTCCCAAGAGCCCGTGTGTTTGACATGGAAAAAAAAAAAACATTAAGACAGATCAGAAATAACTCTCCTGAAAACTGAATGAATGACAGGTTTTCTCCTAACCAAATCCCTAAATTGTGGAGATAATCACCTTTTTCCTCTATTCTCACTTCATACTTCCCTGACAGAAGAACACTTGTCACAGAATCACAGAATAGGTAGGGTTGGAAGGGACCTTAAAGATCATATACTTCCAACCCCACTGCCTGGGCAGGGACACTTCCCACAAAATCAGGCTGCCTAAGGCCCCATCCAACCTGGCCTTGAATGCCTCCAGGGATGGGGCATCCACAACCTCCCTGGGCAACCTGTTCCAGTGTCTCACCACTCTCATAGTGAAGAAATTCTTCCTAATGTCTAGTCTAAATCTGCCTCTCTTCAGCTTATACTCATTCCCCCGGTCCTATCCCCACAAGCGTTTATGAATAGCCGCTCTCCATCTTTCCTGTGGGCCACCTTCAGGTACTGGAAGGTCACTATAAGATCTCCTCTGAGCCTTCTCTTCTCCAGGCTGAACAGGCCAAACTCTCTCAGCCTGTTCTCATAGGGAAGGTGCTCTAGACCTCCCATCATCTTTGTAGCCCTCCTCTGGACCCGTTCCAACAATTCCATATCCTTCTTACCTTGAGTATTCCAGAACTGGACACAGTATTCCAGATGAGCTCTCACAAGGGAGGAATAGAGGGGCAGAATCACTTCCCTTGACCTGATGGCCACACTTCTTTTGGTGCAGCCCAGAATACGGTTGGCCTTCTGGGCTGTGAGCGCACATTGCCGGCTCATGTCGAGCTTCTCATCGACCAGCACTCCCCAGTCCTCTGCAGGGCAGCTCTCAAGGACATCATCCCCCACCATGTACTGAAAATGGGGATTGCCCTGTCCCAGGTGCAGGACCTTACATTTGGGCTTGTTGAACATCATGAGATTCTCAGAGGCCCGTTTCTCCAGCCTGTCCAGGTCCCTCTGGATTACATCCTGTCCTTCCGGTGTGGCAACTACACCACTCAAGAAGTGGAGGGAAACAGCTAGCTTAGCAGTTAGAAGACTTCCATGCCAGGTGATATGCGATTTTGTATATCTCAGCTGAGGAGAGGCTTGAACCCAGGTCCCTAACTTCCTGAAAGTGTCTTCTCACTGTTATGAAGCTAGTACTCTGCTTCTTCCTAGGCAAACACATTTTAAAGGATTGAACAGAAAGGTGGTATATATTCAAAGTTTATTTGACCATTTTTATTCTCAGGATGTGACTGAAGTGTTACAGGCTACTCCTTTGCAATTTTGATTTACCACCTAAATCTTTGAGAAGAACCGAAGTTCTGCATTTTCTCCTGCATTTGTTTTCTTCCTGGTTAACTCTAGATCGGCAGGTTTCAGTTGTGTTTACAGGTGGCTAATTTAGAGCCCTGTGAAATATAATAATTCTGTGTAAAACTGTTTCTATGGTACTTACAGCCCTCTTACAGCGCTCTGACCTTTCCCTTTCCTCTTTCCATATTGTCACATAAAGGAGTTGCATTTTTTAGTATAAAAACTACTGCTGGGGACAGTTTCCTGTTCAGCATTTAGATGGGAAGGACTCCTGATGCACCATAGTTCTGCTTTTGAGTTAGCACTGCGTGCTTTGAATTCTCCATAGGACGGATCCCCAAACGACGTTGTGCAAGTCCATCTTTGGACTGTGTCCTAAATATTGATTGCTTCCATCCATGCATATTTTCCTCTTTGGGGACTTAAAAGAAAAAGTAAAACAAAGTAAAAATTACTGTGCCTGTGCTGCATGAGATGATCAGTATTTATTCTTTTTTAACAAAACGTGTAGGATTACCTGGACATTTCGAATGCCAGTGGACAACATGGTATCCCAGATTTCTCTTCATAATGCTGTTGCTGCCCTGCTCAGCAAGCTGCTTTTTTTTTCTTGTGCCATGGTTCCGTTATCTGCAAAATTCCAGAACGTTTTTAAGGCACTGTAAATTCTATCAATAAGAAGTGGTATATTGAAACTTGAGTATTATGGCTATTTTTTAAATACCTTTGATGTTCCAGTCGTATGTGAGCACTTCTGTAATTTAGATATAGAGAAGAATTCAGTGCTAGGAGAGAATTCTGCTTTTTTATGCTTCTACTTTGGGGATGTATGCTTACACTGTTCCCGTTCTCATTAAAAGCTATAGCTGCTAAGTTGCAGGAATAGGAATGCTTGTTAGGGTGCATATCTTGTAGTTCCTCAATATAGAAGAGCCTTTGGTGTGTGTGGAAAATACACACTTTATTCCATAAAGCAGGATAAACACCTCGAGAGGTGCCATTAATCCAGTCATGTTCTTCATAGTTAAATTCGCAATGGTAATTTTCATCTATAGGTGGACATTTGCTGAGGAAAATCTACCATTTATTATTACAAGTCAGTTGCTTCTTTGTCATTCTTTGCTTTGTTTGTTAGTCTTCTAGTATTTTAAATTAAGTTCTTCAGAGGTGGAAATTCTTTGAGACTACATACTTTATGAAAACAAACTCTGTATCTGGTCACCATGTCAAAAAAACTTTAATGGTACCACAATATAACAGTATCGTTTCTTCTCCCATCCCTAAACGCACCAACATTGTGAAAGACTAAATTTCTCTTCTTATTGTGGTGAACTTGGATAGGAGAAGCCTTGACTGAGAAGCAAGTTTGCTGGTACTAAACAAGAAACAAACTCTGATGCAATGTCTTCCCATACTCATTGTGTTTCTCTGCATACTCTGATGTCTGATAATGACTGAACTCATTAGATTCATTCCTTTCCTGAAGTAATAGTAAGTGACCAGATACAGTAGAGTCATAGGTCTGGAAAAGGTTGAAAGCTTTGGGTTGTGGGTTTTTTTTTTTTTTTCTCCAGGGTAGAGTTTTATTTGCCAAAATTTAACACTAGGTTGACACTTCTGTGTGAAGTTTATTTGTTTGAGAAGGAGGTTTTGCAGATTGTCTGACAGAGTTGGCCCATGACAGTCACTTGTTCCTCCAAAAAAACCCATCTGAGTTATAATTATCTCTGTGGGCCATTTTAAGTTGGAAAGAAGACATACTTTAAACTTTTTGGTGATGCGGCTAAGTCCTTAACTTGTGACAAGGTAGTCCAGGGTTCATCTCTAGAAAAAAAACCTAATGCCTCTGGATTTCATGATCATTTATTTGAAGAGCTGTAATTGTTTAGAAACATGGTCATAAGCTGACGTTTCTTTACTATGTTTTTACATACTATTGTAATTGTAATCTGTTATTTGAGAAGTATTCCATTCACCAAACAAGTCTACATGCAGTGAAAACTGATCATTTGCAGGCATGGTGTCAGCCTTTCCTCATAAGAGCATTCTTATGATATCGAAACACTTTTAACATACATACTTTCGTATTCAATAGGCTAGACAAATGGCAGCTGTTCTTCTACGGCGTCTTTTGTCTTCTGCTTTTGAAGAAGTTTATCCAGCTCTTTCACCCGATGATCAGACCTCTATCAAAAGTGGATTACTGATGATTATTCAGTTGGAAACACAGTCCACTATGAGGAAAAAAGTCTGTGACATCGTTGCTGAATTGACCAGGAACTTAATAGGTACTTTATAGAAGCTGATATTGTGGTAAAATATTTATCTCTTGATAGTTTGTCTTGATAATAGTTGTATTTTTATCTTTTCTCTGGTCTTGTATAGACTTCTTCACATGATGTACCTACTGATCCCATAGTTTAAAATAAAACCTCTTGATTTGTTTACATTATCTTTGATCAGATAAAAATAAGATTCCTTAACTTTGCTTTTTAAATTGCTTGAGTTTATGTGAGATTGTATTACGGTTTAGAAATACAATTTTGTTTAAATTATCATGGATATTAAGCTGAACATTGGATACTTTCTTTGAGTGCTGTTACATAACAATAAATAGAGATCATCTTCGGAGTGCCTTTAGATTTAATATTTCAACCATATTTTACACTGTGACTTGGACGCTTCTTTAGATCCATTTTTTTTTTTAATTAATTTTAATAATGATGACTGACTGCTCTGCACAGTTGAGATCCAGCCACTCTTAAGTTTGCTTATCCTAAAGCTTGATGCTTTATCTAGATGAAGATGGCAACAACCAGTGGCCGGAAGTTCTGAAATTCTTATTTGACTCTGTCAGCTCTCAGAACGTGGGACTGCGTGAGGCCGCTCTGCATATTTTCTGGTAAGATTTCAGACTTTGGTACGCTTTTCAAGGTTAGACAAATCATATCTATAAAAATGTTAGAAACACTGTCACAACTTAATTAACAAGCAGTCATATGTGTTTAATCTGTTTTAGTGTGCTGTACTTGACTCTTGCATGTATTGTTGCAATCTATAGCTTGAACAATGGGTAGGTGTAAGATAACAGAAATTCAGACAGTTGAACCTTAACTATTAAATATTAACTCTCCTTATCCTTAGGAATTTTCCCGGGATCTTCGGGAATCAGCAGCAACACTATTTGGAGGTCATTAAAAGAATGCTGGCTCAGTGTATGCAAGATCAGGAGCATCCATCAGTAAGACTTTTATGGTTGTTGGGTTTTTTGTTTTGCTTCTATGCTCAGGACATATTGAAACTTAGCATAGTATTTTCAAATGTAAAGAAAGCTTATACCATAGATTGCAACTGGGGAATTGCTTTAGCTGGAACTGATGTGCATCTGGAGACTTGACTATTCCTACTGCAAAACAAAAGGGTCAAATCATTGCATGGCCCTACAGCTGACTGGTTGGCTCACATCTGTGCTTCTTAGGCTCAGAATCTTGCCTAACAGTTATACTTGAAGAAACCTAGTTGTAGTGGCCCAAAGCAGAGCCACAGGTTTTAGCCAGCAGCATGAGGAGTCAAAACCTCCTCCTTAGGCTCCCTTTCTGGCTCCTATGTTTTAACAGTATAGATACATGGTATCTGTACACAGCATGTCTCAAAACTCTGGATATATGACAGCTGCTTGAACTGTTGTTGCACGCTTTGCTGTTACGAGCATGTTAGCTAGCCTTCTTTCTCTGCAAGACTTCAGATTTATTGATTTGTGCAGAGAATTGTACTTTGAAAATGATGCTTTTGTTGTGGAAAATGCTGGGCAAGGATAGGGAACCCTGCTGTGGTATCTGGGTTCAGTTTGCTGTTCCCCCATGGATTACTTTTTCTGACCTTTGAAAGTCAACTGAGTAACATTTTCTAAAGTACCACAAGTCATGCCTTTAAAGAAACATTTTTTAAACACTTAGACTGTACTTTTTGAAAAATGGGACTTTGTCACTTGCATCTGCATTTGAAATTGGAATGGAATTTGAAAATAGTTTTGTTCTTTTTGTTTGTTAAAAAAAAGGAGCCCAAAACAAAAAACAAACAAACCAAGACTGAAGAATTCTTTGCCATTTCATAATGTAGTAAACTTTTTTGTTGTAGTGCTAAAAACCTTCACTATACTTTACATTAGTTTGAAGTAACATGTAAAAGCCCATGTTAAAAACTAATTGTTATAGCTACTAGGAAAATGTAAAAGGGAAATGATTCTATAATATGTAGTCTCATAATAGACCTAATGTTAGAAGAAAACAAAGGCATGTTTCATTACCAGTTCTTCATGTTTCTTTCTCCAATCCTGTCTGTCTTCTAGATCAGGTCTCTGTCTGCTAGAGCCGCAGCAGCATTTGTGCTTGCTAATGAGCACAATCTTCCCCTTCTTAAACATTTTGCAGATTTGCTACCTGGCATCTTGCAGGTAAGAAACCACACAAGTAACACTTAGTGCCATTACTGTCTGTATTGACTGTATCCAAATATAAATTATTGGTCTGCAGATTTCTGTAGCATATGAATTTATGCTGAGACCTGGATCTTAGTTAGCCTGACGTCAGTTACCAGCAAGATACAGTGGAAACTGATGAGGATTTTTTTAAAGCTAATTGATAGTGTTTTAAGGAAAATTGTTCAATGCTGATTAATTTATTCAGTGGTACTCAGATAAATACTTCGTAGGGTACTTAACTCAAAATCATACAGCTTTTAAATTAACCAAGATATTGATATAAGCTTTAAATATGCGCTCCCCTGAGATTTCAAGCAATTGATGGTTGGGAGATTCATTGAGCCGCTATATCCTGTATCTCTTCAGATTAGAGGAAAGCATAGAATTACTCTGAACAGAGATTCTCAGAGTAACAGCAATAGTCCAGGCAAATGATCTTTACTGACAGATTAGGAATTTGCAAACAAAATGTCTTTTTAAGCTTCACATAATTTCTGAGGTTGGATTAGATCTCTTTTGGGATGGATGAATTTAGGCAAAAGTTGGCATTCTAATATAAAGCTGTTTACTTTTGGGAGAAAATCTATTTTAAACCAAACCAGAGAAAGAAATATTTTGTGCTCTGAAGCATGACAATTTCACAGTACCCTTTCTATGCTAAGAAAAAAGTGGAAGTAAGCTCCTGTGATAACAGTGCTAGTGGACTTTTTGTGATTTTAAATTAGGCTAAATTTAGGTTAAATACTGACTTCTTGCTACAGTCAGTACAGCAAGTTCCTGTTGATAGTGTAATCCACTACCTTTGCTTGTGTGTGCTTTGTGGGAAGCTTAAGAAAGATCTTGTGAAGTTTACTGTTTTATGCAACGGATGGTGTTCTGCTTGATCTTAAATGGAAAAAGGAATTTGTTAAAATCAACTGAACTTGAAAAGAGCTCTAGTGTGTACAAGATAAGCATTTTTGTGTTGAGGTTGCTGTTTGGTAGTTGATCCCAGTCTGTGACTTTAGCAATAACAATTGTATTGTTCAAAGAATTGTAACTTACTGAGAGGATCTTGGCTACCGAGTACTGTATGAGGGGAAGTGAGGCAGGATTTGGGGTGAGCATGCCATTCAACTTGGGTTTTGGCAGTTAAATATTATGCTGTTTTTAGACGTCAGGCTAATAGCCCACTTTTTGTGATAAGTTTCATTGCTCCTATTCTAGGCTGTAAAAGCACACACACTTGACTTGCATTTTCAAACTTTAGTTTGCAAATATATTGCACAGAACTATGCGAGGAAATCTCTTTATGAAGTACTTAATTGGGAGAAGGTCTGTATTTCTGGCTGTAACACAAGATGGATATGAAAATCTGAGTGTATAAATAGGAGATGGGATGTGTTAGAATAGTGGTGAGTGACCTTTGGAGACAGTTGGATGCTTTTTCTGTTGCTTTTGAAGTTGGCTTTGTTGAAATATTGGCATGGTAAAAAACCCTAAAAATAAAATTCTGATTTAGCAATTCAGTCCTTTAAGTGAAATTTCTATATGGTTATGCTGGAAGTTGATGTTTCAGAACTAGTAGTTGAAATTTGTGTCTAAGAGATATGTGTTGCAGTGGAGGTGAAAGCAGCTTGAACTTGAACTGACTTCTGCACCTGGTAGTGTTTGATACTACTGAAAAGTGCCTCTTCCTTTTAGGACTCACCATGCCTTTTGAACTTCTTTCTTCAGAAGCCTAGTCTTAACATAAGACTAGAAACTGTCAGTTGCAATGAGTATAAAGTAGAGAGTATTGCAGAAACTTCCAGTAAATATTACACTATCCTTTGCCAGATTCGAAGGATGAGTGGTAACTATTAGGACAAAAGGCGTTAACCATGGAAGATGACTTTTTCCCCAGAATGTTTCTGATGCTAGAAGATGCTGCCTCTGTTTCAAAAGTGTGGACTGTTTGAGTGGCATTATGCAAAGTGTTGGATTCTAGACTAAACTATTAAAGCACATCTAACTATTCACTTTAAAAAACGTTTCTACATTAGGAAGACATGAAATATTTCGCTAGTGAAAGTTTCTTTTGAACTGCCAAAAGTGCATTAGAAGACTGTGGGCTTTTTGACGTTTAGATTTTCCTGTTTTAATTCTAGAAGAATTTTAATAACATTGAACAGCTGCGTGCTCTTTTGGTACTAGAGTATCAAACCGGTCAGTTAAAAGTAAGTTTTAAATGACTTTTCAGAATGTTGCTATTGGTTAGTAAAGATACTTGCAAGAACCTTGATTTCTCTTTGTCTTTCCTGTATCCTGTGACAGAGGACTGAAAGGTTTGCTTTATTTAGTGACTCTCCAGAGCTGTCTGGAAAGAAATAATTTAATCTTAAGATTCCCGGTGTTTATAAGCGTAAACTATTCAAAGCTGTTCTTGCGTAACAGGGAAAAAAGGAGTTAGGCTCATGTTCTTTCTTTTGGGCAGAGTTACTTTGAGGAGTTTTCCTTTACTTAAAATGCATTTTGAAGTTTTACTTGTCAAAACATAGCATGTATGGTTTTGCATGTTGACACGTCTGTGTGGCCATAAGTCTCTTTGAGTGTCTGTCTGCTGTGTTGGATTTAAATGAATAATGGTCAAAATTGATTGCATATAACACTATGAGCTATAACTCACTTGTAGAAATATTGTAGTTTCGGACCCTGCATATGATGTCTTTGCAGTTATGGATATATGCACACTGGCCACTGCAGTGGGGTCCAGTCCCGGGATCCTGCTGAAAATACAACACGAGTGAAGGTTTCCAATTAGTCTTGTATTAGTCCTCAGATTAATGCTCTAGCTGGGTGCCCCCAGAGAGGAAGACCTATCCCATTTCACACCTCTCAATCATACCTGTACCACCTGTCACCCTGTCCTTGAAGTCCAAGTCCCGTCACTTAATTCTGGTCAGTGGTCTCTTGATTTGTTACTGGTTTTCACTGTGGCAGGGCTGGCCTTCCAGAGTTACTTCATTCTCTTGGAATTGTTTCTTTGGTCCTTATCATCTTCATCCTGCTCGTATTTGCCAGATTCTGCTAGTTCTTTGTTAGCAGCATTAGCTTTTTACTCTGTCAGTTATTGTGGCCTAAGGCTCAAACTACTTTAGCTGCTAAGGCTAAGCCACTAAATGCTAAATGAAACTATTCAGAGAGACAAGGCTGTAGTTAATCAAATGTCTTCTATAACAGTGGTCCCATTCATAGTATTTTTCTTGGTTTTATTGACTCTTGTCTTCATCTCGTCTCTTTATAGGTTGTAAATGAAGCCTGCTACCGAAACGATGATTCTGTCCTGAAGTCCCTTGTAGAAATGGCAGATTCTGTTCCCAAGTATTTGCGACCACATTTAGAACCTACATTGCAACTAAGTCTGAAGGTAAAGCTAGGCTTTTTTTTTAGTTAAAAGAAAATCATTCTGTCCACCCCAAAACTTCTGCTCTATTAACTTGCTCTAATCTTCTGGATTGTAGTTGTGTGCAGATGCCAATCTCAGTAACATGCAGCGTCATTTGGCACTTGAAGTAATCGTGACCTTGTCAGAAACGGCTGCTGCTATGCTAAGGAGGCACACAAACATTGTTGCACAAGCCAGTGAGTATTTTACTCATTTTCTTTGTTGAAACAAATTTTTTTTCCTTCACAATATTGCCTTGTAGGTGATCAGTGGCAAAGCCATGCCTAACTTGGAATTTGCTGGTGTTTGTAACTTTAGGTGACACTGAATTGAATTTTTGCATGGAGAAAACCCCTTCTTATTATGACTCATCGTAAATTAACCCGTGCTTATGGAGCCACCAACAATTTGCATAAAAGTATAGTAGATTCTTCAGCTAGTGTTTCCAAGGCAAATACTACTTCAGTGCTTCTCTGCTGGCTTTGAAAATTTATACTGTAAAAAGAGTTCTGCATTTGAAGTTTGGTGTGTAGGCCAGATACTCAGTGGTGCTGGCAACTAAAGACTGAAGGAATTCATGATGCATGTTGATGTAGAGCTTCAGTGTTGAGTTAAAGCTGTGAATCAAAAATCAGATCCTTATATAAATACTTAGAGATAGTCTAATTAGTCTGTTAACATGCCGATTGTAAATTCTTTGGAGAGGCACTTTTTTAATCATGCATTATTATTTGAGATACTAAAAATTACAATCTTCTGGACAGCCTCAGCAGCAATAGTGTACGTACTGGTATTTCTCTGCCTTTTAAACCCTTCTTGTGAATAGAACACGGCACTGACACAGCAGTGTAGCCTGCTTTTTTTGAAGGATTCTTTTTCCTCCCTGTCTCACTTGTGTCTGTCTAGATTCTTGCTTGTTTCCTGAAACTTGCATGAAGGTGGTCATATAAAAGGCATCTTTTTTCACTCATGCTCTCAGGCTGAGAAAAGTTGCATGTATACGTGTCACTAAAATAATCATAAATGGAAATTATTCTGGAAAATGTAAACTGGATCTGCTTGGCTTAAGTGTTTAAACTATTGAAGAGAAGATTTTTTTTACTTGTAGAATAGTTTTATAAAGAACAGATTCTTTCAGAATATATTTTGGAATTTGAAAATGTTTAGCATGCTAGTCAGCTTGTTGGGAGTATTAATGCTTGACACATGCTCTCCCGCAAATCATTATAAGCTTCTTATCTGGTCAGGCGGAGTGGAGAAGTACCTCTTATCTCTTTAGAATGTATTACTTTTATATTGGCTTGCTAGTTGCTGTTTAGGAATGGAGTATTTGTGTTAAGATATTGTATTAAGATAAGGCAGCGTGTGGGAATAAAATGCTTTTGGTTTGCAACCCATTGTAGAATTGTACCTGGTGTTAATGAATCACCAGGTAGGAGGCATTTAGTTGGCAGAGCCAGTAAAGCATTTGTATTCAGAGAATGATAGAAGGTAGACAAAAAGGATTGGTTTTGTCTTGGTTTTGTGCCTAAGTATAAAAGACTTAGTGTTTCCATTCAGCTAAAAAGTTGCTAGATCACTTGGTCCTTGCAGTGAGAACTGGGTCTTAGGCAAAACTGTCGTCTTGTGCTGGTTTTACTAGGCATAATGTTGATCTAGGAGTAATTCTGTGTCCTGTGTAGCAGTATTCTGCTCAGGAATTCCATTGGCATTCAGATTTCCCTCCTTGAGCTCTGTATGGCTCAAGATAGCAGTGTTTCATTGCTCATTCCCTAGAAGTTGGAGCACAGCTTATCTTTGGCTGTAGTTTTTTTCGGTCTCCAGAAAACGTGCAGCCGTGGCATGGTCTGACAAGAAGCAGGCCTAGTGAGCACATCCTTAACTTGTTTGTAAACAGTCTGTATATTTGCAATAGCTACATTTTGGGGGCTTGTTGGGGCAGTGTTGAAAATTCACAGCTCTACATTAAAAAAAATTCTTTGTGAAACTGCATTTATTGGCAACTACATTCACATTAAACATCAAGAAGAAACGACATATTTACAAGCTTTTGCGGGTTCTGAATGTAATGATGGCCAGACAGCTTTGGATGAGGATTTCTTCTCAGCCTTGCTTGTTAGTAGCAACGAACACTATGACATCAGTTTTTGGAACTGCGTAACATCTGTGGCAGGTGATAGTTGACTTCCATATTTCAGAGGTGTGGTGATAAATCCTTTTCATGTGTGTGCTTATGAATATCTGTATCTGAAAAGCTTCTGGGCTATACTTTTTTTAAGAAAACTCTTTTCAGTTTCTAGTAAGTATGTAGAATTCTGACATGTGGGCATAATTCTAGAGAATTCCTAGTGTCCATTCAGTAATCTTAATATGTATATAAAAGCTCTGTGAAGGTTTTTGCACCTGTGGTATAATCTCTTTCTGAAGATATGTAGGCACATCAAACCAACCCATAATTTGATCTTTTCTTGATACTTGCTGCACAATGCTATCAGTGAGCAATATTTTCTTCCATCACCAGCTGACTATAAGCTTCTCATCAGTCTAGATGTATGGTGAGGTGAGTTTGCTTAGGTTTGTGCCTCTGTGGTAGATTACAGTAGCATAAGTATATTATGAATTTCACCAGTCACAGTATACCTAGTTATCTGCAGTAAAATCTCGTCAGCAATGTGGACTACTTTATACCTATTAGTTTTTTGAGGTAGGTTCTTGTGAAGGACAGTTAACTAGACTGTCCTAAAAAGATCCTGGAAGCTCAGAGGTTGAATGTTTATCTGAAAACTTTGTTTACAGGGCAAAGTGAAGCTTTTTTTGCATAAATCGTGTTGAATTCAAATGACTGCTTTGAGCGGTTAGTGTAATATGAAGTAATGATTGCTTAAGAGCACCTCACTTTGCTCTGAAGTGCATGGTATACTTTTCACCCTTTGGGCTTCTGAAGTGCACAAGAACAAGCAAGTTCACAACAGACAAATCACTCCACTCCTTCCTGTGAGAACAACTCAGAAGAACAGGTGTTGCTTATTGCATAGCAGGTGAACGGTATGATAAAGATTTTGTAATAGTCTCTATTAGAACTTACACTGAGAAAAGCAGACAGAATATCTGCTACTGGACAAAGAGTTATTTTTCTTCAATTGTTTTTTGAAAGGAGATAACTTTAAATTTATACTTGCTATTTCAGAATCTATTTTAATAAAGCAACTTGAGTTGAAAACTTCTCTTTTTTCAGTTCCTCAAATGCTAGCAATGATGGTTGACTTGGAAGATGATGAAGAATGGGCGAATGCAGATGAGATTGAAGATGACGATTTTGATAGGTAATTATGAAATTAGTTGTTTCAATATATTATCAAGACTGTCTGGCTAAAGGGCAGATTTTAAACGCAGAATGAAAATGACTGCGGTGCGTCACTTTTTCTTTACCCAAGCAACTCTTCTAATTTTGTTCCCTTGGTCATCCGCTGCATATATGACTTATCAGACAGTTTATATATAGGTTATTTAGCTGCTGTTCAGTGACTAAGTAAATTTTTTCAGTATTTGTGTATTACTGCAATTTACTTCTAGAAGTTGCATGTCCTGGTTTCCTGTTTTCCACTGATTTAACTTTTCAAACTTCTTTTCTTTCTGTCATTTCTGCTACTCAGTTCAGAAGTCGGTGCTATCTAACCCTTTAAATTGAGGGCTTATCCTGAAGCTGGTGGTACTGAAGCTGAAGTATGCTGACCTGTTAAATCATCTACAACCAATCTCTTCATATTTTTCTGTATTTATGCCCTTGAAAAGGTGGTGTTGAAAAAAATCTGCCTACCTTTGAAAGGACATCAAATTTGCAGAGTGTAATTCCTTGCTGGATTTCTTCTAGCTCAAAAATATTATGATTTTGTTAGTATTTTAAATCCCTTGTTATTACTATCTTGGTATGTCTTTGGCATGTAAGGTCTATTGAGGGTGCATAGTCTTTCTGATTTACTTATACCTGTGTGCTTTTTAGCTTTCTCCAACGTTTCACTAGAATGACAATGGTATGTCTACAGCATCCTATTATATCTGCGCTTGTCCAAATATACTTAAAATTAAGTAGAAGAAAGCACCTGTTATGTGTTGGAGATAACTATCTCCACACTTCTGTAAAGAAGACGCAGGTGTTCATTTACCAGTCTAGACACTTTCTGCCACATCTGGTGTCTTCTTCAAGACTCAGATATAATTAGTGTTTTAGAATCATAGAACCCCTAGGCTGGAAAAGTCCTTTCAGATCATCAAGCCCAACTGTACGTGTCCACTACTAAATCATATCCCTAAGCACTTCATCTACCTATCTTTTAAATACCTCCATAGATGATGACTCAACTGCCACCCTGAGCAGCCTGTTCCAGTGCTTAATAACCCTTGTGGGGAAAAAAATTTATTGTGATATCCAGTCTGAACCTCCCTTGGCATAACTTGAGGCCGTTCCCTCTCATCCTATCATGTATCTCTTGGGAGAAGAGACCAACACCTACTTCGCTACAACCTCCTTTCAGATAGTTGTAGACAGTGATAAGGTCTCCCCTCAGCCTCCTTTTGTTGAGGCTGAACAACCTCAGTTCCCCTAGCTGCTCCTTGTAAGACTTATTTTGAAATAATTTGTCATAGAACACAGATCATTGTAGGAAGATAGGCAATAGCAGAGAAATTAATCTGAAATTGAACTTCTACTTGATACTGGGCATGTAAAGACACTTGCAAAACCAATTATTTTTTTTTGTTCACCTTGATTATGGAATTGAAAGTAAGCTGTCCTTTCTTTCCCCTCTCATGTGATAGACCAGCCCATTTGAACCTGTTTAATTTCCTCAGCTTTGGAATTTTGCCACACAGATAGAACTGTCAGACAATTCCTTTCATGTTTGTCAAGTAGTTGAATCTTTTCATTCAGATAAATTTCATGTGGAAATAGAATATTAAAGTTCAAATCGTCATCAAGCCTTTCAGGGTGTGGAAGTTTATTCAGATGTCCTCCTTTAGGCAGCTTAGTAAGTATTCTGAATCATCCCCTTGAGGCATGCCAATTTCTCATTATTGTCAGCAGAGTAACTTTGCTTTTCTGAACATAAATCAGCTGCCTGTGGATTTTAGGGTGGAAATTTTCCTTTTTTTGTTACAAGTTGCAAGCAAAGATGAGAAAACAAGATGTGCTCAGGTGCCTTAGCCTGAAGGAGAAACATAACTCCTTTGGCCATCTGAGTAATAGGAGAGCTTGAGTGTTAGACACAAAATACTGGACATTAGCTGGTGTCTGTTGATTGTGTGTGCGTGTGGTGGTAGTTCTTTCTTTTAGCAGGTTCATTCTTGTTACTATGCATTTCCCACCACTGAAGTTCACCTTTGTGGAGAGTTGCTGATAAGCTGATATGCATGCTAACCTCTTCCGGTGCTTGAGTGTTTTATAGCTACGAAAGACGACTGTGCAGTCCAAGAAACAAGCTAATAATCATCAGTCTGTAGCCTAGTTAGGGTGTGTTCTGATCTGACTAAGGGGGATGTGAGTCAGCCTACACAAAAGTGTCAGGGAATATTTTAGCATTGCCAGTTTTTTGTTGCTCTGACTTCATTGAACAGTGAAATTCTAAAGGAGGAAAAGGTCAATCCAGCTTCCTCCTTCCCTGGCAAAAGCTTTGCAAACATTGCTGGGGAAGCATGTGGTCACTTTTGTAAGATACGCTGTCTTTATTTCCTCAAATTGAATGTGTGGATTAATAGTGGAAGGAAGGACCTCAAGGAATGTAATTTGAGATAAAAATTGCCGTTAACTTCAGTGAGTTTGCTCAAATCTAAACCTGAATGCCCGTGCTCTGTTGTCCTGCTGGTGATTCTTTTGCTTGTTTCAACATGACTAATTTGAAAGACAAATACAACACTGCCAATATGTTTGGGCAGATACCTTTGCTCACGGAATATGGGTTTCTGGATAGGTTATGGTTTGTAATGAGGCCAGATGATTCAACGATAATAGTTTGAAGACCTCTATTTCTGACCCAGCTGACAGATACTTGAAAGAAGAGGGTGGATCATCCCTTTCTGAACTCAGTGTTTCCATCAGCATGAGCATCTGGTTCCTAGCTATGATCAAACTGTAACAGTAGTTATCTGCGTCCAGAAACTTTTTCACTTTTCCATGGAACTAATTCTATTGGGTGAAGCAAGTCACCTTACACAGATTATGTTTTGCAATTCTTAGTTCTGAAACTGGCTGAGTGTCACAAATTCCTCACTTGGACTGGCTTTTTCCTGCCCAAGTCATTGGCAAGAGACCGTGCTACTACATTAGTGGTATCACAGCCATGCAGGGAAGGTCTCTTATGTGCTAAAGCTTGAATTCTGCTGCTGGTTTACCTGACTTATAGCAAACCTGAACTTGTTGGTGTTCTCATGACCGTGTAACACTGGCCAGTATCGTCATTCAGTTCATTGCAAATTTAGTTTACTATGTAGGTATATGTAATAGTTGCAAAATTCAGTCCATATCTTCAGTGCAAGTAAGGCCCAAGTTTCTCCGCTACAAGACTTATTCATTGGGCTACAGAATAAAAATATTTAGGTTGAGGTTAAATAATTTTGTGATCAAAGCATCCCTGATGTGTGTGCTTTTAGGTTTGTAGGTATCAAACCATTAACATTTCTGTAACTGATATTTAGCAATGCAGTTGCTGGTGAGAGTGCGCTGGACAGGATGACATGTGGCCTTGGAGGAAAACTTGTTTTACCTGTGATTAAAGAACATATTATGCAAATGCTTCAGAATCGTAAGTAATTTTACAATTCTGTTCTTTCTGGGAACTTGGATTCCTCTTAAATCTTTCTGTTAGGCTACCTGTTATATTTTATACGCTCCCACTTTTGATTTCAGCAACAAAACTGGTAAATGCTATGAATTTGGAAGTTTATACCTTTTCATAAATTGAGGTTTATTAAACTTATCTACAGTGCATTACAACTGTTTGCTGGACAATGGGCAGATGCATAGAGGTTTTAAAAACAAAACTACATTATTTTTTTTAACTCAGTCTGTGAGTTAAATATAAATAAGGGAAGATTTATTCTTTCTTTGTATCATTCTCTTGAAATCAATACACAGTATCTTAAAGTGCGTAAACTGCCACCTGTTATTCTGTAGTTCATGTTTTTTCTTTCCTTAAAAGTGCTGTATTTAGGTGAAATTTTAATACATGACAGTTCATAAAGGAAAATTCTTTTTTTTTTTCCCTCGAATTTGGTGGACCAAAATACAGAAGTCAGTGCTAGGCTGGCTGTGTTTTGTATTTGTTTCATGAGGTGAATCCATATATTTTTAGCACTTGCTTTATATGCTTCTTTTCCTCTTAAAATACCTGCAGTGCTTGCTTGGGCAATCGTTTGAAAAATACGGTATATTTGCTGCGTACAATTTTGATTGTTGTACATTTTGAGCCTTTGAAGTACAAGATGATGCAAAATTTCTGGTTACCTTTCCTATCTAATGATTTAAAACCCCATCCAAAAAACACGGTCATCATACTGGATATGGAATATAGAGCTACTCAAGGTGACACCTACGGAGTGCAAACACTTATAAAGTCCATTTCAACTTTTTTGGCAAAGAAAGTTTTATTTTGGAAACAGATTAACCTGACTTTTCCAGTATTAATAGCTTCAAGGCTAGCAGACACCTAGTTTGGTAGGACCCACAGAAAGGTGTGGAGTTTATTGGCTGTATGACCCAACTCCCTTGGAGGGGAGAAATCATGCAGTTGGTGCCTAATGCTTTTTTTTCTACTGGGTTAGAGCTTTCCATAACCATTGGTACTTTTTGGAAGGGGAAATGCGATTAGATGTTCTTTGGTTTGGAGGCTTTAACTGGTAGGGAGTTGGGGGAAAGATGAAGACATTTTAGATTACAATGTTATTGACACTATGGGAAATTAAATTTTTCTTTCTTCTATCCCCACCGCTTTTATCACAAATGTTTATTGAAATAATTTAAAATTTCTGGTTTTCAATTAACTAGCCAGATGGTCCAAACATGATTGCGTTTCATTTTTTAGTATAACTAAAATTTCAAGTCTGGAATTCATGCAAATATTAATACAAGTAGTGCAAGCTTAACTAGGAACATCCAATGAAACTAAATAGCAGCAAAATGAACTGCTTCTTCGCTGTGACATCTGTCAAGATGATATTTAATTTCATCTTTATCAAGCAGAGGTTTGTCAGGATTCCAGTGCTCTGAACTGTGGTGTTCTCCATCTCAGGAATTTAATATGTTACCAGCAACAATGAAATCTTGCACTGTTTTGGGAAAGAAGTTCTGTTACATGCCTTTCCCACCAGTTGTATGATAAACTTGTTCATTCTTCTGGTTTTCTTTTCTGCAATCCCGCTGGTTTCCAGCACAGAGAAAGATTTTCGTGAAATGAAATTAATAAAAGATGCAAAGAGTTTCTCGTATGTTTTCCCTAAAGAAAAAGGAGAGGTTTGTCAGCGATCCATTCCACAAAACCCACTAGCCTGAAAATAATCTATGAGACTTGGAGGCAGAGTGAAGCTTTACATCCCGAAACAGAATGTTGCTGTTCTTAAATGGTCCTGGGAAAACTGAAAAGTTTCATTCTGATTATTTATTTGCTTTACATCTAGGCATTGTTTGGTTCGCTAGACTTTTTTTTTCCTTTCTAGCCTAAAGATGAAGGTATAGGCTGTTTTGATATAATTTTAGAAGAAGGAGGGGGGGAGGAGAAGGAAATACTGTCTTGATGTTTCCCTGATTAGCTTATTTAATGAAAATGCAGTTCCCAAGTTTTAGTTCCATGTACGTAACTACATAACTTGTATCAGCAGTTTAGAATTCATTTTTCTAGGTCTGGATTTGGCCTGAATTAGATACTCAAATTTTTGGACACCTTTGGAAGTATGTATAAGGAATAGTGTAAAGTATTTAATGAATCACGTAGAGGCATCAAATTCCCTTCTTTCTCCTGTTCTTCACTCTTCCTCCTCCTGCCCCATCTCCCCAAAAAGGGCGATTTGACTTTGTGGTGTGTTGTAGTTCCCAAAATGTTTAATTTGTATTTTCTTTTATTCATTTGTAGCTGATTGGAAATACAGGCATGCTGGCTTGATGGCACTCTCGGTCATTGGAGAAGGTTGCCACCAACAGATGGAGGGAATTTTAAATGAGATAGTTAATTTCGTTTTGCTGTTCCTTCAGGATCCTGTGAGTCAAATTCAATTAATTATTTCAATATGTTTTGATTTGTGTTCTCGTGACTAGCTTGTTAACTATTTGAGGGTAATACTTTTCCAGCATCCAAGAGTACGATACGCCGCTTGTAATGCTATTGGACAAATGGCAACTGACTTCGCACCTGGTTTTCAAAAGAAATTCCATGAGAAGGCAAGTACTAGAATAGTTAATAAAAAAAAAAAAGTGGTAAAACTATGTGCCTTTCAGAAATTTGTTTTTCTGAAAATAAACACTGCTGTTTCAGGTGATAGCAGCTCTTCTGCAAACCATGGAGGATCAAGGCAACCCCCGTGTTCAAGCCCATGCAGCTTCAGCACTCATAAACTTCACTGAAGATTGTCCCAAGTCACTGCTTATCCCATATTTGGATAACCTAGTGAAACATCTTCATTCCACTATGGTGATAAAGTTACAAGAGGTATAATATGCTGAACAAATTGCTTCATGGAGGGTAATCTGTCACATACGCAGATAAGGTGTAGCTGAACTAAGATGTCTGAAATGAGCTGGCAGATGTAGCTGCTGATGTTGGTATAAACTGATGAGAATTAGGATACATACAAGAGTTTTTTAGATTTGGCATGCTTTTAAGTAAAATATGTGCTTTAGAAATATAACACTTTGTTCTTCCTCTTTCCAAGTTAATACAGAAAGGCACTAAGCTAGTTTTGGAGCAAGTTGTGACTTCAATTGCATCAGTTGCAGATACAGCAGAGGAGAAGTTTGTTCCCTACTATGACTTATTTATGCCCTCTTTAAAACACATTGTTGAGAATGCTGTTCAGAAGGAATTAAGACTTTTACGAGGGAAGACTATTGAATGCATCAGTCTAATCGGTCTTGCTGTTGGTAAAGAAAAGGTAAGCTGTTAAGGTTGAGTTAATATATTCACTTGTTAAACATAGCGATCTTGTTGCTGATTTCTGTTTGTCTTCATGTTTTCCTTTCTGAGGTAACTGTTGCTGTTTAGATTCACAAATTCAGAATAGAATCTTGAGAAAATATTGCAGCTTAAGTTATTCTTGTCATATTGAACAATGTCGAAATCAAGCAGGCTTTTTTTCTTCCTTCCTGGGTTGGGTTTTTTTTGCCTTAATTGAAATACTGGAGCATCTCATTTAGGCAGTGACAGAACAGGAGGTAAAATATACGTAGTTAAAAGGAAACTTAGCATCGTTTTTTATATGTGGATGCCTGAGAAAGTTCAAATGTGCTCATAATAGATCTTGAAGTACTTGTTTGTCGTGAAGCTTGATGTATTTAGTAAAGGTTTTTTGTTGATTAAATTATGTCTCTGTAAAAGTACCAGGAAACAATAGTGAATGGCTGTGTATGAGCTGTTGTATAAGAGATATTCCATATCAAGTTTGCATTATGGCTTACAGATTTTCATTTTATTGAGTGAAAAAAGCAGAAAATCACACTTCAAAGTAAATTAATGTGATATACACAATACAAAAATACTAAAAAGTGTCCCCCGTCGTCATAGCCCCCCAAAGAAATGAATAGCACTTTTCTTTGACTTAGGCCAGTGGACTTACATTCACACAGTAAATGATTCTTGGAGGACAGCTTGGAAAGTGAGGTGTGGAAAGAGGGTAGATGTATCATCACTGGGGCGTCTGATGTGACCTAAAATATTACTAGCTTGTGAGTAAGTAGCTCATGCTGCCAGCTTTTATCCCAGTTCCATAAAGGAGTCAAAATAGCAAGGAGGATATCCGGGGAAGTTAGAATTGTCAGATTATTTTTTGTATTAGTATTTATGTTGTGTTTTATTTAAATAGTCCTCTGCTTTCAAGCATATGAGTAGAGGTACAGTGAAGCTTAAGACAAGAATGACTTGGTGATGCTTCCAGAAGAACATGTGTGTTCATGTTTATCCATATTTCAGTCTATTTCCAGCTCTAGCTTGTGTCTTGATAGTGTATTGGACATAAATGCTCACTTAAATTGTTTGGTGTTAAGTCTCAAACATACCCTTTTGATATGCCTTTAAAAACATAGTTGTTTCCTACACCTAGTTTATGCAGGATGCATCAGATGTCATGCAGCTGTTATTGAAGACACAGACAGACTTCAGTGATCTAGAAGATGATGATCCACAGGTATGTTAAATTTGCCTCTTTATAGTGCATAGCTCATTCATTAGTATTAAGAATGCTCTTTGTACGTGTGACATTTTTCTTCCCCCCCCCTCCACGTGACTACACCTTCAGACTAGTTGTTCAACATACCTGACAAAAATTGAGATTGATAGCCCTAAGATGGCCTTAGAATCTTCCACAGGAGCATGTTTAGGAAGTGAGACTTAGAGGACCTATGTTTGCTGAAGAAATTTCACTAAACCGGTAATTGTTACTTCTCTGATAGTAACTGCTTTGTTTGGCATTGACCTATGCCCTTGTTATCACCTTCTTATAAATAGTACAGCAAGATTTGTTAGACAGCTGCTCTAATGACTGAAGAGCTATTTTGACTCATGCATCTGAAAACAAATACTCCTGTGAAAATACAGTACTGCACTGTATTTTTTGCTCTATTTGCTATTTTCAGGAATTTGGCTCGGTAGTATCATTTCAATTCAGGAAATTATTTGTTTCAGAAAGAAATTTGCTTTTCAAGGCAGTCATGATTACGTTACAAGTACATATTATACTGTCACAGTTTTACATGTATAGCAACTTTGGTAAGAGGAGATATCAGTGCATTGTTACAAATACAGTCTTGGGACAGGTCTTGAAGGTGCATATTTACATGGATTACATATTGGATAAGTTCTCTTTGAAGTAAGTTTTATGCGCTGCTGACAAATTCTTTTTAAGTTCTGTTGTATAATGTTATTCCTTTACACTTCCTGTTTAAGTATGCATTAAAATAAAATAAAAATTCTGACTTTATTCTCATTCACAGATTTCTTACATGATCTCGGCATGGGCAAGAATGTGTAAAATTCTTGGAAAGGAATTTCAGCAATACCTTCCTGTTGTCATGGGACCTTTAATGAAGACTGCCTCCATCAAGCCTGAAGTAGCTCTCTTAGACAGTAGGTTTAAGATAATGTTTTGCTGAAAAAATACTGAAATAAATTATTTTGTAGCACTCTTAGTTTTTTTTTTTTTTCCCCTGTGTATAATAGCACAAGATATGGAAAATATGAGTGATGATGATGGTTGGGAATTTGTAAACCTAGGAGATCAGCAAAGTTTTGGAATTAAAACTGCAGGCCTTGAAGAAAAAGCAACTGCATGTCAGATGCTGGTGAGTAATAGGACAGTTTTCATCACCTGTAATTTGCTGGACAATTGAGTCTGAAGCCAAAATGTGTAATGAAAATATTGTTTATGATATCAAATAAACTAGTTCTGGTTTTCGTAGGGTTGATAGTGTTAAGTTTGGATTTCAGACACTGTGTTTACTTACATAAAAATAGTTTCTTTAGGTTGGAACTTCAGTTTTTAAGATGAAGAGATTTTCTTTGTTAGCAAAACAACTTTTAAGGAATTGGAGATGTTAAAATGTAGTTCTCTTTTGCAAATATTGATACTTCCTAATGTGGTTTAAAACATACAAGCAGGTACTGAGTGAGGACTAATGCTGCTATTGGGGTTCCTTAAAATACCACAGTGGAGGTGATATGTAAATTTATTTATTTATTTATTTATTTAAAAACTTTAAACAATCTGTCTCACCACTATACAGTTGAAAAATATTTGTAACGATATTTTTCCCTTAAATTGGCACTTCCATGCTTTGTGTTTCAGGTTTGCTATGCAAAAGAGCTAAAAGAAGGATTTGTGGAGTACACAGAGCAAGTTGTAAAGCTGATGGTTCCCTTGTTGAAGTTCTATTTCCATGATGATATCCTATTCATGAATTCTATTGTGAAAATGGAAACTTAGTTTGGAAGAATCAGAATAATGCATGCTGTTTTCCAAAATTAATTCAAAGGGTTAGTGTTAAAATATTCCGTTACTTTATAGCAGAAATTGTTTCCGAGAACTATTAACACATTATTTACACACTTTTTTTAGGTGATGTATCCTATGTTTCCCCTAGTTTCTTTTTAAATAAGCATGTCTGTAATGATTATTTATAGTCTGAGGTTGGTGCAAACCTCAGGCTGCAGGAAGTGTGTGGACCTCTCTGTTGTGGCAAGGGCAGGTGGCAGAGCTGCCTGCAAAAGGTATGCCCAGGAGGAGCTCCTGTGGGGGGTGACTGAGCTGCAGGAGGCTGTGATAAGGCTGTGCAGCATCAGGGAGGCTGAGGAGAAGTTTGTTGGTATTCGTTGCGTTATTTCCTTAATAATGAAACGTGTTCGAGTGGCAGCAGCAGAGTCGATGCCTCTCCTTCTTGAATGTGCCAGAGTTCGTGGGCCAGAGTATCTGACACAGATGTGGCACTTCATGTGTGATGCTCTCATCAAAGCCATTGGGACAGAACCAGATTCAGATGTTCTCTCAGAAATAATGCATTCTTTTGCAAAGGTAACTTTCTTCCTTACAAATTTTGTGGCATTACTGTTTGTAGCTTTTTATAGTGAGAATGGACGTGTGTTTGATATTCACTTAAATGGCTGAAGAAATGCAAGGTTTCCTCCTACATGAATTTTGGTTTGACTATGAATGTTGTTGTAGCTGATAGGAAAACTTAGGTTTGCTTTTTTTTTTTTTTCCCCAAGAACAGAAATACCAAAGTGTTAACCTAAAATATTTAACAGATTTGCTCATTTTTTTTAACCACAAACCATAAACTGAAGTTATGTGCATGAAATGTTCAGTGCTATTATGCCTTACTGTATAATTTGAGTATTGATTACAGTATGAATGTTCTGTTGGTATTACTTCTGCTAGTGATCATTTAAAGCAGAGCATGTATTTGTATTCTGTGTTCTTAGATTTCATTGAGATTATTCATGTAACATAAAGCTGAAAAACTATCATTTTATTTCGCTAGTGTATTGAGGTAATGGGAGACGGATGCCTTAACAATGAACATTTTGAAGAACTTGGAGGAATATTGAAAGGAAAACTAGAAGAGCACTTTAAAAACCAAGAACTAAGACAGGGTAAGTTAACACAGATTGCTGTTAATGTGTGATGATGGCTGTTTTGTAAGCAGAATCCCTAATAATTTCTGAACACACACAAGAAAAGAGCCCAGTTCAGAATTCTTTAATTTGCATACTTATACAAGGTAACTGGGCTATGAAACAACAGAATCCATGAATTGTGTTTGTATGCTCTTGGGGGATGAAGATGATGGCATCATTTGCAGAAATAGTGTAGCTTAATCAAAAGTGGATGGGCAGATTTACTTGAAGACAGTACACGTGTCTGCAGTAGTGTCATTTTGGTGTTTTTTCTTCTGAAGTCTCTGCAGTTTTCTTAAAGCAGCAGCAGTTTCTTAATTCTTTGTACTTTTCTTGCCCTTGTGGGCAAACTGGTGTGTTGATTTTTATTTCATGCACTCTTACATATTCTTAAACTGAGCTGCCTTGTTGTACTTGTTTTTCTGTGAAAACTCTTAGAAGTTTCTTAAAGACAGAAAATTCCTGTTGCATCTTCAGCTACTGTTTCATAATTTCTGAATTTGTTTCTGTATCATTTTTTCACTTTCACAGGCTTCTTATGTACTTGTAGAAATGTAATGATTTAATGTTTGTTTTTTAATTTAGTGAAAAGACAAGATGAAGACTATGATGAACAAGTTGAAGAGTCATTACAAGATGAAGTAAGTTGGTTTGGGGAGTTTTTCTACCCATAAAGCACCAAGATGGAAATACAATGCATGGATATGCTGTGCTACTCAGTTAAAGCATAGTGTGTTCTCAGAATTATTCCTTCCTGGAGGAATGTTCTGTTAACATATTCCTTCGAAACTTCCAGTAAGAAACGGATCAAACTACGTGTATGAATTACAAAATGCGAAAGGTTTTCTTGCCTGATATACTGCAGGAAGAAGTTCAGGATATGGCTCTTCCTTTTCTTCACCCTCTCAAACAGTTTTTAGGTGACTTTGTATAGTCTGCTGTCAAATGCTCTGTCAATGATAATCTAAAGACTAGCCCTGCTGACTTGCTTTTTCTTTGTGCCTTATGACCTAGGTGGCTTTTATCCTTGACTGTACCTCTGATACCTACACCTCTAACATACCAGGTCAGGAGCCTGGCTCAAAAAGAATAGACTTAAAATAGTCTCAAAGGAGGTCAGCGGGATAAAGAGCTGGCACAATGTGTTCACTTACGAGGGAATACCAAACTGACTGCTTAGTTAGAAGTGGAGGTGACTGTGGTAGATTCTTTTAAGTCATTAGTGGTATGGAGAGAGTAATAATAAAGTCACTTATAACATGAGACATAGAAGATACTTAGTAAATTTAAGAACTAAGAAATTATTTCTGCTACACAATGAAGGTGTAAAGTTGAATTGTTAAGCTTGTTTACATGAGTTTAACCTGTATGCAGACTCCAGAATAAATCTTAACAGATAGTGCACGTATATGTAAATATTTTCATGAATAACAGTGGAGTTTTTGAGTCCCTGTCCTTTGAGGGCATTAGGCCAGCATTCAAAAGAATAAATTTCTGGTGCCTACATAGTACTTGGGATCAAAAAATGACAAAACTGAGGAAAGGCTTTTGGCTTAGACTTTTATTTTTATCCCTTTCATATTTTCAGTGTTTACTGTTCATTCTTGTAGACAGTAAATTAGGCGGATTGTTATATTTTTTCTGGTGTCACTCGGTATTGATAATGACAGAAAATGCTAGCAAGCAGCTTTTTGGGAAAGCTGAATTAATGATCTGCAACAGAGTTGCAAGGCATTTTAAAGATGTTTTAATTTATGTTTGACCTTGCTGATTTTTTTAAAGACTGCAAGGAAGATTTGTCTACCTTGTGAAAACAGGAGTGGGACTAGAATGTTACTTGCCATGTGGGCAGAATTACTGTATGATAATGAGTAACATTAGGATATGCACCTTTGGTCCCAGAGTATGTTTTTGTAGACCTTACCTCAAAGCAGCGGGATTAACTATTAGAGGATATAGAAGCTAAGGTAATTCAAACAGTAGTTTCAGATATCCAGGTACTGCCCTAGCTTAGGCAATAACTAAACTGCTGATTTGATAGAGGGTGCGAGAAGACAAACACTAAGCAAGTGTTGTGGTCCCCCCGAGCATGTTATCAGCTGTTTGCAAACAGACAGCACCAGGCCAAGTGGACCTTGTGGTGTGATGCAGCAGTTCTCTTCTGTTCTACTTCTCTACTTCTGTTTTCATTTGTGTCATTGTTCCAGAGGTATTGCTTGAATTACACTTTGGCAATGCAGGAGTTGTCTAACCAGGAAGGGTTTAAATATCCAGTTGTAAGAAGCTGCCTGTTGGATGAGAAATACTTGGGTTTTTTCTCACAAGGGACCTGAAGCTAGTTGTATTCTGTTTTCCCTGCCTGTTAAAGTATAAACCGATTAAAGGAACCATAGTGAATACCGCAGAACTTAGTTTAAAACGAAGTTAAAGGATTTTCCCAGCATAAGTGTGTCCAGGGAGCAATCCTTGCTTGCAGACACAACATGTATTGATAGCTGAATCTGAGCTAATGATCTCTACTTCACCGGTTTAATGCATTTAATTGGGCAAACTGGAAAAATTAAGTTCAGCAGTAAGAGGAAAGGATTAATATTTTTGCTGTAATCTTTGGTCACAAAGGCAGTTATCTATGTACTTTTCAATAAAAGCTTTTTACGGTATTTGTAAGGTACAGAGGAGGAAGAGGGCACTCTGTTTTCTGTACAGGGAATCCATTGAAGCAGTAAATTTACACAAGACTGTTTGTCTTGATAAAATTTTCCTGTCCTTGAAATGATCTTCAAGTTCTAGGTAGTTGAGCACTAGCAATTGACTTCTATTTTAAAGGTTTAAAAGAATGATTTTGGGAACTATCAACCAGTCAGTCTCACTCTGTGCCGGTTAAGATCATGGTATAGATTTTCTTCGAAGCCGTGTCAAGGCATGTGGATGACAGGAGGGTAACTAGAGACCGCTGATGTGGCCTCTCAAAGGACAAGTCATGCCTGACTACTCTGGTGGCTTCTGTGTTGGAGTGACTGTATTGGTAGATTAAGGAAGAGCAACTGATGTCATCTGTCTTGACTTCTCTAAGGCCTTTGACATGGTCCCACACAATATTTTCATCACGAAATAGGAGAGAGGTGGATTTGCTGGATGGACTGTTATGAGGATAAGGAACTGGCTGGATAGCAGTGTCCAAAGTGTTGTATTCATTTGGACATTGGGCCACTGGAGATCAGTAGCAAAGGGTGTCCGTCAGGGGTCTGTATTGGGACCAGAACTGTTCAATATCATTATTAGCAACACAGGTGGTGGGATTGAGTGCACCCTGAGCAAGTTTGCAAATGACAACAAGCTGAGTGGTGCAGTTGATGCACTTGAGAGAAGGGATGGCACACAGGGAGAACTAGACAGGCTGGAGAGATGAGCCCACGTGAACCTCATGAGGTTCAACAAGTCCAGCTGCAAGGTCCTGCATCCGAATTGCAACAACGTCCAATAACAGGCTGGGGTATGAAGGAACTGAGAGCACCCCTTGTAGAGGATGACCTTGTGGGGTTACTAGTAGATGAGAAGTCAGACATGAGCCAGCAATGTGTGCTTGCAGCCCAGAAAGCCAACAGTATACAGGGCTGCATTGGCACTGGTGAGACCGCACTGTGAATACTATGTTCAGTTCTGGGCCCCTCACCACAAGAAGGATATTGAGGCTCTGGAGCGTGTCCAGAGAAGAGCAACGAAGCTGGTGAGAGGGCTGGAGAACCAAGTCTTACGAGGAGCAGCTGAGAGAGCTGAGGTTGTTTAGTCTGGAGAAGAGGAGGCTGAGAGGAGACCTTATTGCTCTCTACAACTCCCTGAAAGGAGGTTGTGGAGAGGAGGGAGCTGGCCTCTTCTCCCAAGTGACAGGGGACAGGACAAGGGGCAATGGCCTCAAGCTCCTTCAGGGGAGGTTCAGGCTGGGCATTCAGGAAAAATTTTTTCACGGAAAGGGTCATTGGGCACTGGAACAGGGTGCCCAGGGAGGTGGTTGAGTCACCTTCCCTGGAGGTGTTTAAAGGACGGGTGGGTGAGGTGCTGAGGGGCATGGTTTAGGGATTGTTAGGGATGGTTGGACTCTATGATCCAGTGGGTCCTTTCCAACCTAGTGATTCTATGAAAAGAAACATGGCCAGCAGGTCAAGGGAGGTAATTCTTCCTCTGTGCTCTGGTGAGACCCCACCTGCAGTGCTGTGTCCAGCTCTGGATCCCTCAGCACAAGACAGATACGGACCTGCTGGAGCAAGTCCAGAGGGGTATCATAAAAATGATCAGAGAGATGGAGCACCTCTCCTGTGAGGAAAGTCTGAGAGAGTTGGGGTTGTTCAGCCTGGAGAAGAGAAGTCTCTAGGGGAGACATCATTGCAGCCATTCAGTATATAAAGAGGGCTTACATGAAAGATTGAGAGAGACTTTTTACCAGGGCCTGTAGTGACAGGCCAAGAGACAGGTTTCAAATTAAAAGAGAGTAAGTTCAGATTGAGTGTAAGGAAGAACTTTTTTACAATGAGGTGAGGTGGTGAGGCACTTGAATGGATTGCCCCAAAAAGTTGTGGATGTCACATCTTTTAAAGCATTCAAGGCTGGGTTGGATGAGGCTTTCAGCGACCTGGTCTTAGTGGCACATGTTGCTGCCCATGGCAGGGAGGTTGAAGCTGGATGATCTTTCAAAACCTCTTCCAACCCAAACCATTATATGATTCTATCATTCTGTGATTAGACCAAGAACTAAAAAATAGTGAGCTTAAAAAGACTGATTTTACAAAGAAAATAAATTATTAAATGACTTTATACCATTAGTTTAGAGATGATAGCATTTCATATGACATCCACTATTTTAAAGATCATTAGTCTTGATGTGACTTGTGTCCTTTTCCTCTCAGGATGACAGTGACGTTTACATTTTGACTAAAGTATCGGACATTTTGCACTCAATATTCAGCAGTTACAAGGAGAAGGTGCTGCCATGGTTTGAAAGGCTACTTCCACTAATTGTCAACCTAATTGTAAGTACCTTGCTTTCTTTTCATTTTACTTTGACTATTTTTTCATGTGTTAATAGGCCTTCTTGCTAGAATCTTGGAGAACTTGGTAGATAGAACATAGCAATCATTATTTTACAAAATAGAGGCAGTTAAAGGTTTATTCTGGATCAAGTATGAAGTTGTTCCTCTATGCTTTTTGAACAGCTGTGCTGCTGTCCTACTTGATTTCTGTGTTGCAAGACCCAGAATCACAGCTATTTTGAGAAATTTAATTTGCCTGGAGTGTCTGATACTTTCTAAAAGGGATTTCAAGAAGAGGGCCAAAAAAGTGGGGAAAATTGATACTGAAATAGGTAACGGAGTGTGAAGGAAGTAAAGGAATTAGCCTAAAATCATTATTCTTTTAATTAGCTCAGATATTCACCTGGATTTTGTTTTGTTTATGTATTGCTGCAAGTATTACTACAGGAAATTGTGTGTTTGTAGAATTAAATTTAATCCAGGAAGATTTTAATAAAAATACTAGACCATATTACTATTACTGCGTTGTTGATATAATAATTAACTGTACAAAATTAAAAACTTTAAGGTGGCTTAAATGTTACCTGTTTTTGATGCAGTGTCCCCATAGGCCATGGCCAGACAGGCAGTGGGGGCTGTGCATGTTTGATGACATTGTAGAGCACTGCAGCCCTTCCTCGTTCAAATATGCCGAATACTTCCTGAGGCCAATGCTGCAGTCGATATGTGACAACAGCCCAGAGGTGAGACAAGCAGCCGCCTACGGTGTTGGAGTGATGGCACAATTTGGTGGGGACAGCTATCGTCCTTTTTGCACAGGTATGTGCAAAGCATTCACCTGATAAAACCATTTGAACGTGTGATTCTGGGTAAAAAAAAAAAAAGAAGTCCTGAAGATTAGTGTCTTCCCTTTAGAGGGGAAATAGCTTGCCGGTATGACCTGTGTGGCAGACTGGTGATGATGAGTAAAGTTCCTGCATTCCTTGGACTTTTAATGCCATGCTGCTTCATAGCAATTCTGTTGCAGCATTTACCACTCAGAAAACTTTATTTACATATCTGTTTAAAACATATAGCTTGACATGCAAATGTTTGTTCCATAAAAACATAGCTTTCTGGTACACACTTGTCTCAATAGTTACTTTTTAGCAATAATAATGTGGTTACATATGAACGCAAAATCCATTTGAATGTCTGGAAAAATGAAACAAATGATCTACAATAACCCGTAGCCTAGAATGCAACTACTGTGTCTCTCTGTTTTCCTGTTGTATAGAAAGGAGCCTGATTTCTGATAAGACAATGGTAATGTCTATTAGAAACACTTTGTCTGCTTGCTTTCTGAATATCTCAGGATTCTCTAAAACTTCAAATTTGTCTTGAATTTCAAGGAGCGATTGTCTGCTGGCATTCTTGCCAGTCAACAAAGTTAATTTTGCACACTAAAATTTTTTTTAAAATACTTAGTCAGCTATTTCAAATACGTATTCTGCATGAATCTGAAACAAAAAGCTCAATTAGATGATGTAAGAAAATAAGAACCATGTGACAGGGATAAATTAGAGCTTTAACACAAGTCTTACCTTTGTAATGTTCGCGGTTAATGTAACTGTCACATGGTGACTGTCGATCTTTTTGTTTTAAAGCAAGTCGCACACACCCTGTGTCTTTAAACACTAAGAGCATTGAAATTGAAAATTGTCTAAAAAAATACTTAAAAGGATTTTTTTTTTTAATGAACTTTTCCATTAGATTTTTATGTCTTGTCCCAAGACTAGAGGAGTAAAGACTGAGGTCTAGACAGTGATTTTGAATCACATCTATTAGTCTAATCTTATTACTTATTCATAAGGGTGTACCTTGGCCTGCTTAAACTTTGTAACAACTTTGGTCCTTTTCTTTGTGTTTGGACAAATAATCTTCCGTTAAACCCAGACGCTTGGCTTCTCCTGTAGTTGGATGTTTAGATAAAATAACCTTTTTACTTTACAGCATACAGCTTATTAGCAAGCACCTCAAAAGTATTTAAAATATTTAAATATTTAAAGTATTTAAAATACTTTTGTGTGTATATGAAAACTTTGTGATGTATTTTAATAAATGAAGGTTTGCTGAGATTAGAAACAAAGTAAATCCATGCCACTAGAAGCTTTCTATCCCATAGGTTAGGTCTTCTCTGAAAGCATTGTGGTTTTGAGCTTTTATTTATTGTTTAATTTCTTTACTGGTTAATATTCAGCACTGGCATTTTGTCCTATTGCGAGTTTGTAGCAGAATGTAGAGAGCGAATCAAGTAACTTCTAAATGGGGTTACAAAGTTGTAATTTATGTGACTGTCAGCATTGCTTCTATTTATGTTCACAGGAGAATATAATCAGCTATTCTCTTGTGAATATTGTGTTAATCAATTGCATGTGTTTCTTTGTAAATCATATTGGTAGCCTCAGCTTTTGGTGGTGCAAGATGTCAGAGCAGTCAGTCCTTGGCAAAAAGCTATTATTATTGAAGATGGCCTTTTATAGTCAAAAGGGTTTTTTAGGGATTATCTTCTACAACATCTATGTGAGAATAGATCTGTTTTCTAGACAAGAAGAAAACTTGTGTGCTAAGCTATAGGGAGGTGACTATGCTGATTCATTTTGATGCCCTTTGAGTATCATGGCTGCAAAGACATTCATACCTACAGAGTCATCCATTAGTAATAAGAAGTATGAGGAAACACAGGTGAGATTTAGCTTTAACAGTCATGAAAACTTGAGGTGCAAAATACAGATTCAGTTTGCCTGGGCATTGTAGGCTGTATGAAACAAACTCTGCTTGGCAGAAAAGTCCACCTTCATTATCCTGCATTCAGTACACAAGCCAGTGGGTCTGATGACCAATGTTTCTGCAGTTCCTTAATGTTTATTACATATATAAACTGTATTCAGCTATTTATACTATAAAAGTATTCTCCTCTAACTTAGGGTTAATTATACTTTTCAGTAGTTGCCAAATTCTTCAGAAACCTAATTCAGTGAAGGGATTCAACCAAGCATCATTGTGTATTCCACTGCAAAGCTGCTACTTACTCATCAAAATGAAGTAGTGTGAGATCTCACTTTTCTTCACTAATTGGAGTTATTTTGAAGCGTGCTTTCTGCACAATTCCACAACCTGCTTTCTGTGCCGATAAAGTCATTTATAACTTTAGCAATATATTTTTAGCAGAACAAAACAAGGACAATTGTTCCTGTATGCACGTAGAGTGCTCTGAAGTCTGCAGGGACACTAGTAACTAAAAATGTGACATTTATCTTCTTTTAAAAGTGTGCATGTAGTTACCCACATAACTGTTTAAAAAAAATGCTATTAACCTAGCAAGAAAATTGGCATTTTCCCTTTGTTTGATTTTTGCCATCTAAACCGTGCTAGGTGGATTTGCCACTTCAGATTACTCCGATGAGCTTTTCCTAGTGCACCTTTTAGTGATGGGAGGTGTGTATGTACATATACATTTATATATATATATATGCGTATACAAGCAATAGATGTACAGCAGGTATACACTGTGGGCATGCATTACGTACAAATTAATGTCACAGTATCAGTACTTCTCATCATCCTGTGTTCATAGAACCTGTTAGATTAAAAAGGTAATGCTTGTCATCTTTTTTCTGTAAATTACAATCATAGAATCATAGAATGTTTTGGGTTGGGAGGGACCTTAAAGATCATCCAGTTCCAACCCTCGTGCCATGGGCACAGGGACACCTTCCACTGAATCATGTTGCTCAAAGCCTCATCCAACCTGGCCTCAAACATCTCCAGGGATGAGGCATCCACAGCTTCTCTGGGCAGCCTCTTCCAGTGCCTCACCTCTTTCATTGTACAGAATTTCTTCGTAATGCCTAATCTAAGTCTTCCCCCCACCAATTTAAAGCCATTCCCACCATCCTATCACTACACCTAGATTGCAGAACTCCAACTGAAAAAATACAGGAAGATCTTAATTATTTTTTCTTCTGAAGTTAGAAAGCAAATCCAAACTTTTGCAATAGCTGTTTTCTTGTGTTTCCTTGTATAGCTTTATCTGTTTTTTATATAATAATTATTAAGCAGGGAAGGGTCTAGAATTAGTGGGACATTGGAATGACTGGATGTTGGTGCTTTGGCCAAAAAAATCCTGTTTTTAACAGGTGCAATAGTCTCATATAAAATTGATAATGTTAGTAAAATATAACTTCATTGTGCGTTAAGTTAAACTTTATTCTTGTGTTGTTTATCATTAGAAGCGCTTCCATTGCTGGTGAGAGTCATTCAGTCACCAGATGCCAAAACCAAAGAGAATGTCAATGCAACAGAGAACTGCATTTCAGCTGTAGGAAAAATAATGAAGTTCAAACCTGACTGTGTAAATGTTGAAGAAGTCCTGCCACACTGGTTATCATGGCTTCCGCTTCATGAAGATAAAGAAGAAGCTGTTCATACTTTCAATTATCTGTGTGACTTAATTGAGAGGTAAGACAAAGTCATGACATGAATGTAGAAAGTAAGCCTGTTTGCTGGTTCTTGCCTTGCATTTGTTTTCCAAAACGGAGAAACTGGCAGGCTAATCTGCATATGCTGTAGAGAAGATAATTTGGAATGTCAGAACTGAGCTTCCGTGATGCTACTGCTGTTTTTTTTAAACAGTCAGTGTTCTCATCCTGACTAATGTCTATATGACTTGGAAACATTCCTGGCTTCCTTATTAGATATATGGTGGGAAAGCATCAACTGGGAACTTCTACAGAAAATGTCAGGAAAACTTTTGATGCTCTTGTTTACGTGTCAGCATTAATAACTAGTCAGGTCTTTTTACTTAAGAGCAGCTCACATGCCTTCTTTTCATAACCTCTTAGTGTAGCTTTGCACCTTTTTGCTTTGTGAAAGCTTGAGTATCAACAAAACAAAGTATGAAAGCAGAGAAATCATGCAGATAAATTCACGGTACAGTGCTGTCTCCTTAATAATTTTTTAATAATAAATTCCATTATTATCAAAGGCATCTTGTCCCACGGATCATTCTTCAGAGTTGTGCTCCCTCCTGTAGATTCATAGAATCACTAGGTTGGGAAAGACCTCTTAGATCGAGTCCAACCATTCCTGTCTGGCACTAAACCATGTCTTTGAGTACCTCGTCTGCCCGTCCTTTAAATACCTGCCGGGACGATGACTCAACCACCTCCCTGGGCAGCCTCTGCCAGTGCCCGATGACCCTTTATGTGAAAAGTTTTTTCCTGTTGACCAGAAGAATATGGATTGATGGAAGAAAGAAATAGTCAAGTGCGGGAGCAAGTTGCACTTCATAATTGAGTGGAGAAATCTCAGCTTCTTGTGAATCGTCATGTAATAGCCATGTGCTGGCTGACACTGTTATATCTTAGTGGAAAAGCAGAAAGGAAATAGCTTTCCTATGGTCTTTTCTATTATGTGATACCTCGTATCTCATGGTGCTTTAGTGAGGCCAGGTCTCAAAATGGGGATGGCAACTGAGGTCTCTGTACTGATAATAGCATGGTTGTGTAGAGCCACCATGATCACACTGACATGTATGCATGTACACACACCCGTAGAAATTGAAAGTTACAGTACTAGCACAAGCTCTGTGCAGATGGCTCAGCCTTACTTTGTACTTCTGGAGCTATGTCAGTCCTGCATTCACAGCCTCTGCATTTCAGCAGGGGTAGGTGGTAGAGCTGGAAGTAGATCATGTTTTCCAGCCAGATCCCTGGTTGCCAGCACTTGGCTGGGAAAGAGGGAGCAGAACTGCTTACTTGCTGCGTCAGTGAGTGCTGGCAGAGAGCTGAAGTCACCGCTGCTCTCTGGTGCCAGTAACCTCCTCCCCCTGGCAGCACTGAGAGAGGGAGGAACAAGCCCTTTTGGGCAGGGTATTTCTGGCACGCTGTTAACAGTTCCATCTGCATGAAACTCAACCATTCTGTAAAGTAACTTCTTCCTCATACAGTGTAGGCTGATTAAATAATCCACTGGTTAAATATTAACAGGAGAAGGAACGTTCTGTCAGCAGGCAACAAAGCCACGCGTACTTGTTAGCTGAGTGAAACTTTGATATAAATAAGCAGTTTTAGAATAAGATGCTTCAAAATAGCTCAACTGACGTGTAAAATGCTTACATTATTTTATTTTTTTTTAGTTAAACTTTAATTAATTTGTAATATTTGTTTTGATTCTAACAGCAACAACCCAGTTGTCCTCGGTCCCAACAACTCTAACCTTCCCAGAATATTTGGTATAATTGCGGATGGTGAAATTCATGAAGCTATTAAACATGAAGATCCATGTACCAAGCGGTTGGCCAATGTTGTTCGCCAAGTGCAGGTAAATAAATGTTTGCTAACCTATAAAGGGAACATTTAGAATCTACTTTCAGAAGCAACCAAACTGTTAAACCAATTTTGAGAGCCTTGTCTCCTAAGAGACCACTGATCTTGGAGATCCTCGGACATTTCTTGAACTATATTAATGATAGAACTTGGTAACAGTTTCACTTGAATATGAGTTTCTTTTAAAAAAAAGAAGTTTTAAGATAGATACACCTAGATGGTTAAAAGGCTAGGTTGATGTTAGTTGTTTGTGGCTTGGGTGTTTGGTTTTTTCCCCCTGAGCCAGAAGTTAAAATCTAGAGAGAAATCTGCCTGTCTTTGTATCAGTGAATGTTACTGCAGGATGTGATCCAACATGTGCTTCCTGTAAAGGCTTCCAGCATGCTGTGGTGAAGTAGTAATATAGTAAAGGCTTGGGATCCTCTGGAGAGTGAGTACAAACCACAAGTAATGTGGTTTTAATCTAGTAATCTCGTGCAAATACTGGTGGCTGTTCAATGTTTTCCCTACCTTTGAGGAACTGCCTCAAGGTTCACTTCCTTTATATCACCTACGGTGCTGGGGTTTGAGGATGTCCAAGTATTTAAGCTGCACCTCTCTACAGCCTTTTAAGTGATTGTGGCAGATCTGATTTTGGGCCACACAATATTAAGTGGACTTTCCTGACAGTTGCAGCCCATAATGGTAGAAAGTAGTATGCCTGGCAAGCATGTAGCTTATAAAAATGCATAGATTTGGAGCATCTAGCTGTTCGACTATTGTCTGTTCTACCTGGCATGGTTTGGCAAAACTCAGACTCAAGAATTTTAGGAACTGATTTTGGAAAGGATTCACTTGGATAAGTGCATCAGCCTCTGTGTTTTATGTGACTTTAAAAGCCAGTGTCTCAGCCGCGGGCTGTGCTAACACACAAGTATACTGAGGCAGGAAAGTGTGGCATTTACATTTACCCAGACAAATACTATCTACGTTCTCTCTGGGAAGTAATATACCATTCCTTTCACTAAAGAGTAATGCCATGTGTTGGCAGCAGAATGTGGCACATACACAAATCATCTGTGTAGCATCTCATACTGTAATCGCAGTGCTCCCTCCTCTGAATATGTTACGGGTGTAGCAGTGCCCCAGAGATACTCTCGAAGTTAGGTATGGTTCAGTTTTGGTTGAATCGTTTAATATCAATTTAAAATGAAGCAAACGATGTAGGCTGTGGTTCGCTTAGAGTCAATTGTCGTTTGACCCACTTAGTTGTAGGGCATTCCCAGGAGTTTTGGATCAGTTACTGTGGTGCTATTTAACCAGAGCTTGCCTCTGTTCAGCGTTTCAGAGCATCTCTAGTTGAACCTGTATAGGACTGCATACAACTGAGGATTTCATACTGTTCTCTTTGGCATATATATTACACGAATAAGCCCAGTGAATGTTGAGCTTTGTAAACATTATGAAAGTTTAGCATGTGCCTTAGTACTTGTCAGCCTACATAAAGATGACTTCTTGTTTGTTTTCTAGACATCTGGAGGACTGTGGACAGAATGCATATCACAGCTCAATGCAGATCAACAGGCAGCCATACAGGAGCTCCTGAACTCTGCTTGAAGGGCCTTAATTCTCATCTGCAAGAAAACTAACTCCAAATAAACGTTTACCCTATTGTTTAGGTTTCTTTTTGTTTCTTTTTTGAGTAAAACCAGAACTGTAGTGCGTGTAGGCCATTCTTCTGCAACCTACAGGCAGTTGCAGCAGGAAGAAGCATTCTTTCAGAACGGTGTTTAAATCGGTTTCTATCCCACAACATGGAAGAAGTTTCCTGTAAACCCTACAATAGCACTGAAGAGTATTTTTCTAACGGTATAAGCCATCCATACGATGGTGAAAGGGAAACAAGTTGAATTTTCTCATTAGACATAATGAATTAAGAAACAGCTTTAAGACCTTGTATTCAGCAGTAGATGTACGTTATAACAGATAAACGTTTCTCTACATCTAGTGTTAATTGTATTAATTGGAGTATGAGTCTGTAGGGTAGAAAGTGTCCTTCTGCCCAACAAGTTAGTAGATCAAAAGACGAAAAACTGAAGACAAACATCGAGCACGAAGACCTCATTGACCGCACTTTGAGATTCCCAAAACCAACTTGTACGGTGACTCAATGAGGAAAGCTGTTCAGCTTCCAGCCCTTGAATGTGAAGTCTCTTTGGCATGTCTGACAGTATCTCATTCACTCCTCAATAAATGACATTGAAACACAAGAAGCTTGTGTACAAGTTCAGTGATGTGTGGTTCTTTTCATTTCCTCCTTTGAAAAGAGGCAAGGAACAAACTATAGAAGTGGTGATTTTATATTTGAAACTTTGTATATTGTTGCCTAGTAGAGATTTTATGCAATTTTTCTTGACTTTTTAACAAATTTTTCACACGAGTGTGTAGAATGGAAATTGAATTAATTCCTTTTATGACAGTAAATTTACATACCTTGACTTAAAAATGTTTTTCATGTTCAGTTGCGATTGCATTTCATAACGTAGAAAATGTAGTGTTGTTCTAGCTGCAAATGTACAACATGACCTGGCAGCCAGCGGTACTGAGAGCAGTCTGTGTCTTGTTTCAAACCATCAGACAGTTGGTAGCCTGACCTGAAAGAGTCAAAATTCCAGGTCTTTTTGGTTACTGCAAAAGCAATACGTCATTTGCCAGCTCACAGCAGCAAATGTAAACGTTGAGAGACTGACTTCTAACAAAGGTGAGTGAAGCTTTTGCACTCTATCGTTTTGAAGACATTGGTGTATGCATTGAGCTTTAAAACTTTAGCTATTTACTGAAGCGTTCTTTGATTCAGTTTCAAGAGTCCCTTAAAACATACAGATCTTTTCAAAGTGGGTATAAGTTTTGTTTCTTTACAACAAGACAAGGCAGAAATTTACATGTAATAAACTCTGAGTAAAGCATAAACTTAGTTTTGCCTTTGAAAACGTTTCAAACAAGCGCCAATACAAAATGAGATGTACTGAAAACTGCCTGGGACCATTCTATCTGAATGCTCGTGACACAAACTGCCTCAACCATGTGGATTGATGGTGTAGTCTCTGGAGGCAACTGAAACTAAAAGCACTTTTACTGGTCCAGTTTCTGCTGTTAAATATTGTTAACCTTGTATTTGCAAAAATTCAAGCGCTCGTACATCTGGGAAATGAATTGTTCAGGATTGGATATCAGTACTACACTGTGAGAGAACTACTAAGTTCGGTCAGTTATCTCAGGCACTGGTCGTGACTGCAAAAGTCAGGGTATTTCATATCTTTCATCTTTCCTGTTTACTTTTTTTTGTTTGCATTTCCTCTCAGTCTAAAACACGGTTTTCCCCACAGCTTGCTTTTTCTACACTTCCTCAAAGCTTCAGCCTTAGAGTGGTTTTCTTTCTCCTTCTTTGAATTACCACTATGTGGAGAAAAACATGGTTACATCTGGTATTCCCTGGAACAGCACTGACTTTAGCTTGCTGCACTGTTAGAGAGCAGCATCCGAGTTGCTCTCCTGATGACCAACTCAAATCATCTTCCTTTCAGCCCCAAGTAAATGAGAACAAATAGTACCAGGAGATGGGGTTGCTCTGTGTGTCAGAGGTGCCACAGACAACTTTATGCAGTTGTTTTCACCTTTTTAACAATCATTTTGTCTAGGAAACAGAGTCACTGAGTGAGTCACTGCCAGCATTACAGGTAGGTCTGTTCCAGGGAGTACCTGGAGGTTGTCTTCCTTGTCCCCACTGACCTTGTCAGGGTTAATCCAGAAGTTTCTGTAGCATTTTCTCAATTTGTACAAGCTTTAAAAGCTACACTCCCTTTCCACTTATTTAAAAGCTGTCCAAGTCACTCATTTTAGCTTTTCAGGTTCCTCAATTGATGCTTGGAGTACAGAATTTTTAAGCCATCAACCATTTTTGATCTTCCACAGCCCTGAAATATTGTTGCCCGAACAATGTAGAGTAGAACATCTACAACTAGCAAAAACCGAGAAGGTCAACCTTAGAAAGGAGCTGAAAGAATGTGTGGTACTGATCTGGGAAGGGTCATGGTTTTATTTCAACTCCTGAGTATGACTCCCATCACGCTTTATCAAAATGCTCAGCCATTGCATTTGGTAAGAGGAGACCTAATGTAGCATAAAGAGCGCCACAAACTATAGCAGGACTCTGCTTTGGCAGAACAAAGAGGTACCAAATCCACCCTCGAAACCCAAGCAAAAGTGTTTTAAGTGGTACTTGCTGACAACAATGAACTAGAAAACTCGACACACAGTGTTCCAAAATATTGTAGTTTCATTAGCTTTAAGCATATTAATGATAACGAGTGTTCATGAGCTAATTTTGAAAGCAGTGCTCATCTCCTGAAGTTGAGGTGAGTTCCCATCTAAACTCTCGCCTGTTCTTCTGAAGGTGAAGCTACTTGCCTTTTGTTTGCAGCTCGAGGTTGTTCATGAAAGGTATTGATGCAGATAAATGTCAAGTCTCCCATGCCTGGCTTTGTCCACAAGATCTTCCTGAGAATCCTGTGCAAAATCTTTGTAAGAAAGTGACTTGTAGACTTCATGTTTTCAACACGGGGTTTGTGTACTGCTGTGATATCCTGGCGTTGCCTTTTCTCTGCAGAGACTTCAAAGTAGTGCTGAGCGCAAGGGCTGATATTCCCCAGCACGGAGCAGTTGTTAAGCCAAATGTTGTCTGTTGTTCTCTACACATCTAGATCTTTCAGTCTCATGTATGGAGTACGTGCGTGAGAGTAAGATGTGTTGCGCAATTGGAATTTTTGATGAAATAAAGAAGGAAGGTGAATTTCCTAATGACTCTGTGTATGCCTGTATGTACTGGGGATGCAGCTGCTTGGGCTCTTGAGCTTTATTTTTTGCCTTAGTGGTATCTGCAGGGGCGCACACATACACTGAGTCTTCCAAATACAATGAGGGCACTATTAAGAAGAATACAAAAGTCAAGTATTTGCCAGCCTATTTTTTTTTCACCTTGTTACCTACTATACACCTTTGAGGAGCCGCCTTAGCCTTTGCTATTTCATCTTTTAGCCCACTCTTATTTTGCTACCTTAGCCAATTGTACTTACTTGTGTGGGCCTTGATGGTCTCTTCAGTTCTAAGAAAGGCATTTGTTGTCTTCCAAGAAGCAATAAACAGGATCCAAGTTTATCTAGGATAGGTCCTTTTCCTTTTTTGATTATCATGAAGATGTTTGTACTGCTTCAAGAAAGAACATCTCACAGGAGAGCTCAATGTCAGTCGAGATTTCAGAGGCATGGGCTTAGTATTGGATAAAAGTCACAGGATCCACCTCGCCTGATACTGAATATCTGTAACAAAGTTTGTACATAAATAATTGTCTGCAGTCCTGTTTGGCGAAGTAAAACAGGTGTGTCTAGGTGGTGATAGATTTTGTCATAAGGAAAAACCAGAGACCATCTGAGTTGGTGCGGATAAATGAGAAATCGTTAGTATCTCAGGTGGTCCTTGGGATGGTCTTTATTATTGGTAGTTCAGTGGCTCACTGAACAGCCTAACTAGTTGTGCTGTAATGCAGCTACTTGGAAACGCTTTGATTTCCTGGAATCTACTTTGTTCCTACTCTTAGAATCAACCAATTAGAAAACCAACCTTTCTCTAAAAGTCAGCCAGGCGCCCTGCTGCCCCACTGGGTCAGTTCTGAAGGGGATGGCACTGACTAGACGTGTTTCGCATTGACAGGTAAATTAACTGCTATTTAATCCCCACTCAGAGGTACAATTCAGAAGATGCCTTTATTTCCAAAGACTATTAGCTACCTCCATCAATATGTCCTTTTGTCATCAAATTAGTTAGATTTCTCTCTGATTTATGTTTGCCTCAGACTAACACACTATTAACACGCTAACTGTCAAGAGGTAGAACACCAGGTTTGTGCTTCTCTGCTGCTACTGAGCTCATTTTCGTCTTTCATTGGAGCCTCATGCAGGATTCATTACTTGCTGCTGTAACCCTAGAAACCATAAAGTTGTTTTGTTCTTGATTCAGAAAAGGTTTCTACAGCATCTTTTCTGACTCTGAAGTGATACGAGGAACTGAGACCCATTTGGGATATGAGAAAGCTGTATGTTTCCTATCCTTTTAATACAAAATGCTAAGCTCGGTAACAGTATAGTTATTCCAGTAGGAATCTAGGCTTTCTCTACTTTGTATTAGAACTTTTTCGTACCTGAGAGTTTGCTTTTCAAAGGTGACGTCTTGTTCCTTCATGATCTATAAGGTCCGAACGTTTGGTCTTTGTATTTGTTACACGTTCACAGATTTTGCTTGCAGAATTTACTCTGGTCTTTCTAATTACCTGATAGAGAAGAAACCAAGTAGCCTTTCAGCTATTCTGAGTCTATTTAGAAAATCAGCCTGGGATGATGATCTGTAGGCGCTCCTGTGAGACTGGAGTTAGTGTGAAATTTGCCTCTTTGGTTTAGAAATGTTCATTCCTGCTCTGAGGAGGTTGTTTCTACAATCTTTGTCAGATCTGTTCCTGTCATTCCAGTTCAGACCATGACTTAACTTTCTCCATATCTTTTCAAGAAGGTAAGGTAGGAACCTATTATGTTTGAGTCAGTTTTGATACTTATGATTTAGCTTTCTCACTCAAGAGGTTTCATGAGCTCACTTCAAGTGCAGAGGATTTTTGTGGCTGCTGAGCCATGAAATCAAAATGCCTTCTGAGTTTGGTATTGGTATCACTCTTGGTTTAAGAATAACTTAAACTAATGTGACACTAGATGCACACAAGTGTTAGGAGTGGAGTTTCACTTACTTAGCAATAGATACTGGAAACTTAACGGGAAGCCTTAATGATGCCCCATCCCTGGAGGTGTTCAAGGCCAGGTTGAATGGGGCCTTGGGCAGCCTGATCTAGTGGAATGTCCCTGCCAATGTCAGGGGGGTTGGAACTGGATAGTCTTTAAGGTCCCTTCCAATTCAAACTGTTCTCTGGTTCTATGATGATTCTATGAACGCCTTAAGGGGTTTGGTTCTTTCTGAGGATGCTTAGTCATGTGTTGCTCCTAGCAGAGGAGGTTCCAAGCTCTCCCAAGACACTAGGTTGCTGAAATGGAATTTTTGCATTCTCTTTCAGAGAAGTGGGAAGGATTCACATTGCAGACACTCCCTGGGAGACCATTACCCACAGGTGACATATTCCTGAGTCAGCAGTGACTGAAGGGAATTAGTTTAGCTTCAGTCAGTTTTGCTCAGATGATCGTTACTTGTCTCTGATTTTGCCCACACCATTACCACTGGTACCTTATAGGGATGGCTGGTGGTGTGGTGTGGGGAAGGAGGAAAAAAGAAAAGGGATATGCAGATATAGGAAGCTGAAGAAATTAAATGTGTGACTGCTGTTTTCCTAAGTAGCAACAGAAAGTTATATTTTTAAATATATCCAAAGTACCTTTTTTTCATGCAATATGTGCTGTTAACAAAACATTGTTCTTTAATAACTGCACGGTCCTATCTTCAGGTGATGAGTTTCAATGTAAATTAATTAAAAGGCTTCATGTTCAGTTCATATAGGATCTTAAGAACTACTGCTAATTTTCCAACCAAAACCACTTGGAATAAAACTCACATTTTGTAGTCAAACTCATGAAAAATATGATCATAACACAATATCTTGAATTGAGGAAGTTAACATTGCCTGAATTACTTGACATAAAACTGTGCAATGTCACTGTTTTTACATATCTGAGAATAAAATACCAAGAGACATTTTTACTGCGGAGTTTTGTCTGTTGAGGGGTTGGTATTTCCCTGAGGGAGGCAGAAGGAAAGAAAATCCAAACTCAAAAAAGTACTAACCCCCTAAAAACTCCTAAAATGTGGCTTTGACGATGGTTAGCAGGAAGAAATGTGTGGATGCAGTGGTTATACTTCACCAGTTCTGTGCTCCAGCTAAAGTTTCTTCTGGCCAGTAGATGGAGATGATACAATGGAATATTCGAAGGCTCTGTGCTTGTATTAGGGAAGTTTGATAGTTTGCAGTCCCTAGATTTTGGGAAGGTGTTTCTTAATAAGATAATTTTATATAGAGAGTGTTAAACTGTAACTTCTGTTTACTGGAAATGCGTGCACTCGTTTGTCTGAAGAACTGCCTATTGCAACCTCAGAGAAAGAAAAGAGAGAAAGGGGGAAGTGTTAAGTAACCAGGTCTTCTCTCTATCCCTGTTTCTCCCATCATTAAAGAGCCCAAATAAAGTACATGCCTGTAAATAAAAGACTTATCGTAGAACTTTCTCCTTGCTGCTATGAAGACAAACTCTGTCTTTGGAACCTGCTGCTTATCCTCATCCGCAGGGTAAGGAGGAAATGAGTTTCATTCGAGGTTGCCTGTTGGTCTCTGGGAGCAAGTGAAGAGGAATGGCTGCTGTGTGGATGAGCTCCTGAGGCTCCATAGTAACATAAAAAAAGTGTGGATTCCTGTCCTTGAAATGAGTCAAAGCTTAAAGACATCGCTGGAGGTAGCAGAGTATGATAAGAAAATACATTTCAGATGGCAATTGGAAAGTGGAAAAGCGATAACTGGGGGGGAAAAAGGATATGAAATCTGAGATGATGGAGTCTTCATTTGCCCTCGTTGCTATTAAAATCTTTTCACATAATATTCATTACCCTTGGGGACAAAAATTTAACAAACTACATATAAAATCACCAACCACTAAGTCACCGGGAATTCAACTCCTGTCATCACTCCTATGCCTAAGCATAAAGCAGAACTCTGAGAAGTCACCTAGTGTAACTTCTATTTTCTCAATAAACATTTATTAATGTTTTACAGGTCCTAATAAAAAGTGCAGTCAATAATTTTTGCCCTGCCTCGTTTTTAAGCCATGTTGCCCATAGTGTTTGGCTTGCTGGAATTAGAGTCCCTTGCTAGTCCTATGGAAAAAATGTCTGGTTTCAGCTGGCGCATTTTGTAGGTCTATTTCTCGTTTGACAAAGCCGCCAATGTTTTTCTTAATGAAAAGCGTACTGTAAATTCAAACCAATTTAAAACATTAACTTCTTGACAACAAATCACGCGGATTTTGTGTCTGAAATAAGAGGTGTGGACACCCTAAATATTTTCCCCTTGCCCTTATACTGAAATACCATCTCTAACTTCAAAATGTAAGCAAGCTTTTAGTGGATCATCTAAAGAAGAATAATAATTCATTTTCATTGAAATCCTAAATTTCTCTGCTCACGCTGCAACTCCAGGGCAAGGGAACAATTGCTTTCGTTGGAAAAAAAGGTGATGATGAACAACTTCAGGCTGATTTTTCTTATATGAATTTCTCTTCCTTCCTAAGGAGTGAGTTGAACAGCAGGTACTGCCGTTGCCACTGCCAGGGTTGCTCTGTGTAAATAAGTATCTATGTACTTCTGCCTTGACTTTGCACACAGTCCTGATATGGGAAAAGGGGAGCAGAACTGGAAAGGTTGAGGAAGAGATGAGAAGTTTGAGAAGTTTAAGAAATAAGTGGTGCAGCTGAGGTGAAACTGAAGAGGTTAGGACTTTTCAGACTGAGAAAAGTTGATAACTCTAAAAGAAAGTAAAGTAGAATAGATATCTACACAGTTATAAATGTAAGGGTGAAGAGGTGAATATTCACCCCAAGATCAAATGCTACCCAAATAAAGTATTAGATGTTTAAAACCATCAAGAAATATTTTTTCATACACCGCAATTAAAGCAGGGAATTAATTTCTTATGGATGTATCTGGAAGTCTGAAAAAAGAATCAGGCCAATTCTTTAAGGGTAGGTTTGTGAATGGTTAACAAGCAAGGTGCTCCTGCAGAAACTTCTTGCTCAAGAATCCCATAAAGCATTGGCTGGCAGCAGCTGGGATAGTTGGGTAGGGAAAGGATCACTCTACATTTGTTCTAGTTCTTGTATTCTTTCCCTCAGGCTCCCTCACTGCATGTCCTATTAGACATCCGGTTCTCTGATCAGGCTTCGTGTGGCTGTTTGTACACATCCTTCATTACTGCATTCTTCTCCTCACTTTACCCCCACCCTGGTTTTGCTTATATGGATCAGAATCTCTTTACTGTCTTCACATGAGCTTTGTGAGATATGAATACTTCATTGCCCAGGTCATATAGGATCAACTAGAACAGGAATCATCTCATACAAAACATATCTGCTGGGTCCTGCACTTGGGGCACAACAACCCTGTGCAGTGCTGCAGACTGGGGGAAGAGTGGCTGGAAAACTGCCTGGAGGAGAAGGACCTGGGGGTGTTGATTGGCAGAGACTGAACATGAGCCAGCAGTGTGCCCAGGTGGCCAAGAAGGCCAAGGGCATCTTGGCTTGTATCAGACACGGTATGTCCAGCAGGTCCAGGGAGGTTATTCTGTCCCTGTACTTGGCATTGGTGAGGCTGCACCTCCAATACCGTGTTCAGTTCTGGGCCCCTCACCACAAGAAGGATGTTGAGGCTCTGGAGCGTGTCCAGAGAAGAGCAACGAAGCTGGTGATGGGGCTGGAGAACAAGTCTTAAGAGGAACGGCTGAAGGAACTGGGGTTGTTTAGCCTGGAGAAGAGGAGGCTGAGGGGAGACCTTATTGCTCTCTACAACTCCCTGAAAGGAGGTTGTGGAGAGGAGGGAGCTGGCCTCTTCTCCCAAGTGACAGGGGACAGAACAAGGGGGAATGGCCTCAAGCTCCACCAAGGGAGGTTCAGACTGGATATCAGGAAAAAAAATTTCACAGAAAGGTTCACCGGGCACTGGCAGAGGCTGCCCAGGGAGGGGGTTGAGTTGTCATCCCTGGAGGTATTTAAAAGATGGGTAGATGAGGTGATCAGGGAAATGGTTTACTGGCAAATAAGAATGGTTGGACTCGATGATCTAAGATGTCTTTTCCAACCTAATGATTCTATGATTCTATCTCAGCTCTAATATTTGCATAGACACTTGCTCTGGGGCCTGAGAAGGAAAAAATGTTTTCTTATCTTGATGCTATTGAGTGTTATGCGAATTCTTCACAAAAGACAATGGAGAAATACACAATCAAATAAAATCATAATAAAATATTCTGTCCTTTTTTTCTGTGTACTGTTCTGAAGGAATCAATGGATTTTTCAGGTATTCAAAGGTAGCAAATCTGAAATGCTGAATTTTAGTCATTTACACAAAGGATCAAAATGTGGTAGAATATAAGGCACACATCATATTCTCTAGTTTCCCCAGTAGAAGATTAAACCATTTTAATATTCAGGTGGTTTTATGAGAACTGCAGCTCCTTTGTTGCTGATCTGACTCTTTAGGAGGAGAGATTACAGCAGGAAATAGGGATTAAGATTTCCTCTCCAGTGCCAGAGGGAGACAGGGCACAGTAGAGATGTACAGTACCCAATAAGGTCAACAATGGCAGAGAAACTGGGGAAGGAGCAAACTAAGCAGTGGTGCTGAAGCAGTTGGAAATATCAAAGAAAGAATATATATCAGAATTTAAAAGCATGAGATGATAGGGATCTTTATTATAAAGAACTGGTTAAATTTAGTAGAGACTATTATTAAAATTCCCAGTGCTTTAAAACTTTTCCTGGGAACTATTCTGGTTAAGCCTGTCCTATTTCAGCAGAGTTAATTCAATCCACTTACATATTAAGTTCATGTTCATTTTGAAATCTAATATTTAAAAAATAAGATTATTTTTCTTTTCAGTTAGAGAAAATTACATTATTTTTAGAGGACAAATGTGTCCTAGAGATTACTGCAAAACCAAAAATGATTGCTTTCTCTGTTTCATTGTCAGAACAAACAGTGAATCTCTCATTTAATATACATATAAAGTAGAAAACTGTACAATAAACAGAAAGACTATGGAATACCTTCCATAGTGAAGGGAATGCAGACAGGCAGATCACTAACTGAAGAAGCAGAAAAAAGCACTAGTAATGACAGACATAAAGGATTTTTTTTTTCTTAAGTGGAATGGGAAAATTATCTAATTGGAAGCAGAGGTAATGAATTATGAATGATTATGCCCTGTCACTGGAAATATTCAAGGTCAGGTTGGATGGGGCTCTGAGCAACCTGACAGAATTGAAGATGTCCCTGCTTATTGCAGGTGCAGGTTGAACTAGATCTCCTCTAAAGGTCCCTTCCAACCCAAACTATTTATGATTCTATACTAGGTAGAAAAACCCGGTCATGGGAAGAACTCAAATCACCTTTGCGTGTTCTCTGCGTATCAGAATATTAGGAGACTAACAAAAAACTGTTCCCCGTTTATCTTTCAGCGTCAGAACCAGGGAAACAGGACAGCATAAATGACTCAAATCTCACAGGCAAAGTCCAAGTTGCTACAGATGTGGAACAGGCTGAATAGGATCTTTGACAGTGATAGACCAGCTAAGACATTTACACAGGGAAGAACATGAACAACAGTTCTGTGTATCATCATCGGCAAGTTGATGGGAGCTGATGGGAGAAAAAATATAGACTTAATCTACCTGACCTTTAAGGAAAATTTTTCTTCCTGATTTGGAAGTGGATTATAGTAGAAAGTAGTCTGTATCATTGTAGATTATTTTTTTCCTCGGTAAGATGGAAAGGATGCTTCATATTCTTTTAGCCTAAATTCTACTTTTTAAGAGCAGTTGTTTTGTTTTCATTCATTGGAGTTTTATTTCTGAGAAAAACAAGCAGCAAAATAAATGCTTGCCAAGTTCCTAATAATTTGATTGTTTGGTTTTATTAAATGGAAATTATGTAGATCTTGCTAAGCTTTCTACAGTGAAATATTACTTTTGTAAATTATTTAATACCTTTCACTTTCTGAACATAAAGATTCACAGATCCCTTTTGAAGAAGGAATTTTATTAATGATCCTAAACCCAGACAGAAAATAGATGGACTCATTCTCTTCACTCTGCTGTGCTTCTCATATGGGAAACAAATAAATTGCCACCCTTAGAAGATCCAGTTTTTGGTCCAATGTTTAGGAATGGGCTAATTTCCAAGGCTGCATTTAGAAATAGCAAAATAATATGCTGAATTGATGTTTGCTTTGATAGCTTTTGCCATTGCTCCCTCCAACCAGATTTAGATGTTCTGAGAACAAAAACAGAAGAACACGAAATGCAGAAGATGGCGATGAAGCCACCTGTTGTAACGAGCCATTGTAAAAGTAAAATGTCTGTCACCTAGCACCAAGTTAGGAAGGACCCATGGGAGATCCTGAATGTGACCGAGCACCAGATAAGGTTCCCCCATCACCACTTTAAAGTGCAGATTATCCCAGAAGGATTTATTCACACACACTGATATGTTCCAGATGTATTCCCTTGCAGAAGAGTACAGCAAAAATATTGGCAGGGAGCTGGGGGGGAGGGGGAGCAAGAGGGTTATTGTTTTCATGGGAATCTTTAAGTCTGATTAAACCAAAAGCCATGTTTAATTTTCTATATTCTGATTTTTATATTTGCAAGGGGACTCTTTTCAGCTGTGTATACTCATGGTATGAATTCTACAGGGCTGCAGAAACACTTCTCTGTTTTAGAGCGATATTTGTTTGTATTAGTCCAGGTACTTAAACAATTATTCTTCACCAGTTTTAAATGGTCTCAAAATCATTTAATAAATTATTTGCACAGTCCTTCTATAATTTTTTTTTTCTTAAACAGACAAGCACTTTTCTCTGTCCAAAATGACAAAAACGCCGGAAAAGAATACTGGGAGTACTACACTAAACTCTGAATTCTAAGGACACATTCTTATTTCAAACACCACATCTGGTTTTCTTCTCAAAAGTAGTATTGAAAGATTAATGTGGTTGGTTGGTTGTTTTCTAAAAACCACATTCAACAGGGAGATTATGAGCTTTCATTCCTGCCTGACACACTGCATCTTGCATGGCAGGCTCGATGGCACTCGATGAAGAAAGCAGCTCTTCTTTAGCACTGTTTTTATTTGCTACTCAACATGTGAAATAATTTTGTATCTGCAAATATTTTCTCTTTCCATTATCTCTTCTCTCTCTTCACTATGACAGAAGAGGTACACTGTTTCTGACAGAAATACTGACATGGAATATACACTTTTGCCCTTAGACCTAGTGTTGTTTTTCCCTTCTTTTGGGAAAAAGGTGAGAATGGATTGTAGAAGAAACCTGAATAGCAAAATGATGTTTAGTTGTGTTATTTAATACAAACCTCTATTTTTCCTTGGCTTCTATTTTCCTGAAGGTTCTGACATTTGTAATTCAATCAATTATTATTTTCTAGATATCTATAATAAATTACTATTAATGTTTTTATTTATATTGCAGTAATTGACAATTTTGTTCATCAATGAATACTTTGGAATCCTCATTGTCATTTAAAAACTGAGCCTTTTTTTTCTCCTTATATTTGCAGAAAAGAGAAAGCAAACGTGAAGCAAGTATAAGCCGATGCAATCTACATCGTTTTTTAGGAGAATAAGTTGTTTATAAATTTCAAGTGAACTTTTTAGCTCTGAAGCTTCAGGGACTATTCATCTATGAACTTGTGCCGGTGATCATCTCAGTGCAGATATGCAGCTATCGTAACGAATGCACGAATCCTGAAACAGGCAAATACGTTGCACAATACAAGGTAAATACGATGACGCATGACAGAGGTGATGTTGCATGGCATTAAGACAGAGGTTAGGTCTTGTTACAACAGCTCAATATGCAAACACTCTCTTTATAGAAATTCTTAAGGACTTGGGAAACATTTGCCTATAGCTTTAAAAGGCTCTCTTGTATGCCAATGTGTTATACACCTTGAGTTGGCAGTGAATAAAATCTGTTAATTAGCTGGCTCTAAGTGCTTAAGTGGCTTCTTTGATTATTTCTTTCCCATGGAAATCCTGAAGTTTGAGAATGGAAATGGACTTCTTTGCTAACTGGCTAAATATTTATTTGGTTTTTTTCCCTCAAGAGTTAAGACATGGTCTACTGCTAGTATTATATACTATTATGAAAATTGTTAATTAACACTGTTTCTAGCTTTAGTTTGATGTGTTCTGATGTAGAAGCAAGACAGAGATATTACTTCAACAATAGTAACCTTACCAGAAGAGATCATGGCATGATAATCTTAACAACTGATGACTGTAATAGTATTTTGAGAAGACATGGATAAAAATACATTACAAACAAAAGCCACTTAAATGGTGGGAAGGATCTATTCTATGAAACATGTGCTAAAAATAAGGCTGAAATGATCCTGAAAGAACTGGATGGATAATTCTGTCATGCTCTTGCAATGAAATTAGCAAAACCAGATGAGTTAACACAAGTTAAGATAAAGATGTATGAGAGAGCACCTAAAACCGACTAATCAAATACCACAGATTTACAAGATTAAGCTCCAAACCACATTTATACAAGAACACACTGATAGATCTAGCATGGAAGTATTTGCTGAAAGGGTCTTTGAAACAAAATTTCAGGCTCCAGGGAAAACATCTGTGGAATACTTTATGAAAAAGAGTTACTAGACAAAAGATACAGCCGAAATAAAGAGATTTCAATTAAGGCAGCATCTTAGCATTTTGCCTGAACAAAATGCAGAAGAACATTTGAACTCAACATATATTTTAAAGTGATTTACAAAAGAGGCATAGATTTTAACGCCAGAAGGACCACTAAAGAATCTAGTCTGACCTTACTGTAAAACAGTCCAAAGAACTTAATCTGCATAACTGGGTTTTGAGTCCAATAATTTAGTTTGATGAAGCACACAGATAGGCAAACAAGCTACAACATGGCAGGTGAAAATGTGAATTTGCAGGTACTCTGCCATGACTGTCTGCATACATGAATACCTTCTAGAACCTCACAACGAATATGAGAAAACATCAATGAGAAAATAACAGCAAGTCATCTCAGCATACAAGAGTTGTAAAAAGTGAAGGCTTTCCAGAGATCCATATTTACATTCTATCACAGCTGCTGCTATTTATTTCCTATCAAGGAAAAAGGCAGAAGTGCAGAGGCAGCCTTTCAAGATGACAGAATCCTTTTAACGTATTGTATTTCTCTTCTTCCCTTCTTGGGTTCTGTTTTATCAGGTAAGGCAGAAATGAAGAATCTTTCCAGCTTGGTCTTGCTTAATTTGAAATTCAGTTCCAGCTCTTCCCTTCTTTGTCAGTGGATGTGGACAAAGCTTATCTACTTCCAGAAACAAGAACTAACCAGAACCATCTTCCTAATTTTAGCAACTTCTCAAAAACTAGTTTTATTTCTCTCAAATTCTCCTGTTTATTTATGTCCCAACAAATTCCACATCTCATTCAACAGGGAAGAAACTTAAGCCTACACACTACAGGAAACAAACAGCAGCAATGAGTGCTTTTCTTAGCAATCACATCAGAAGAGTGCAAGTTGCTGCCATGTGTAATTTACAAGAGAGAAATGTGTTTTAGAGAAAAATAGCTGCTTAGGAGTTGTAGAGAGCATCAATGTGAATGGATGGGTGAAAGATGACTTCATGACCGACTAGATAGACATCAAGAAATAGTAAAGAAGTCTTTTTAGATGTCAATCCCTAGTTGTGCTTGATACCTTCAGAAGATTCAAGAATCAAACATTAACTAAATAAACCCATACAAGATTGTCTCTGGGTCCTTGAGAAATGACCATCATTTTACCATCTTTGAGGCTTCAGGAAGTATGCCATTCAAGATAGTATTTCATTGTTGCTTTTTGGAGGTCAGTAATAAATAATCAGTAGCTGCAGGGCAACTTGTTACTTCTGTACAGTACTGAGAAATGTTTCAAAGTCGCTCAAACTTGGAAGGCATTGAAAATGAATTAACTCATTTGAAGTAGATTACAACAACTCTTTTGTTAGATGTGAAGGAGGTATTAGTGATCTGGCAGTGTACGTAAAAAAGCACCAGGAAATTCTAAGTGCTATAACTAACCCTTACAGTGCGGCTCTTTCCCTAATGGCACCTCATTTAAAGCTGCTTACAAAATAAGTATTTGTGAAAAGGGAATCTTTTTTTTTATTATGTCAGTGTTTTTAATCACAGGTAATACGGTCAGGCAGGTGGACTTGATGGTTGCTGTAGATTCCCTTCAACTGAAATATTTTACTCCATTACATTCTATTCTATATTGTCAGAATGAAAACATAATCTTTCTTCTTGATCTTCTTCTGCATTTTAGAATCATAGAATAGTTAGGGTTGGAAGGGACCTGAAAGATCATCTAGTTCCAACCCTCCTGCCATGGGCAAGGACATCCCACTAGATCAGGCTGCCCAAGGCCCAATCTAACCTGGCTATGACCACCTCCAGGGATAGGGCAGCCACGTCTTCTCTGAGCAACCTGTTCCAGTGTCTCACCACTCTCACGGTGAAGAAACTCTTCCTGATGTCTAGTCTAAATCTGCCCCTCTCCAGTTTATACCCATTCTCCCTCATCCTACCACTACAAGCCTTTATGAATAGTCCCTCTCCAGCTTTCTGGTAGACCCCTTTCAGGTGCTGGAAGGTCGCTATAAGGTCTCCTCTGAGCCTTCTCTTCTCCAGGCTGAACAGCCCCAACTCTCTCAGCCTGTCCTCATATGGGAGGTGCTACAGCCCTCCTATCATCTTTGTAACCCTCCTCTGGACCCATTCCAACAGTTCCATCTTTCTTATGTTGAGTATTCCAGAACTGGACACAGTATTCCAGATGAGGTCTCACAAGAAAGGAATAGGGGGACAGAATCACTTCTCTTGACCTGCTGGCCATGCTTCTTTTGATGCAGCCCAGGATATGGTTTACTGCTTCTTCTCTGAGGGAAGGTACAGGGTTTCTGGAAACAGCACACTCCCAGCCTCGGCTTTGCCTGGTGGTCTCCTTTCTACTCATATACTGGAGCAAAGTCTCTTTTGGGAGACAGCCCTTGAAGCCCACATTAGAATCACAGAATCATAGAATCATTGAGATTGGAAAAGATCTCTAAGATCATCGAGTTCAGCCATCAGCCCAACACTACCATGCTTACTAAACCATGTCCCAAAGTGCCACACCTACAAGTTTTTTTAACTCTTCCAGGGATGGTGATTCCATCACTTTCCCCGGCAGCCTGTTCCAGTGCTTCATCACTCTTTCAGTAAAGATTTTTTTTCTAGTATCCAACCTAGACCTCCCCTGGCACAACTTGAGGCCATTTCCTTTCATCCTCACTTGTCACTTGGGAGAAGAAACCAACAACCACGTCACTACAACCTCCCTTCAGGCAGCTGTAGAAAGCGATAAGGTTGCTACAACTTGTTAAATTTTACAGTGCTATGATCTGTTCTTGTCTATCAAGGAAGAATTACAGAACGAGTTTGGTTGGAAGGGACTTTAAAGACCATCCAGTTCCAACCCCCCTTCCATGGGCAGGGATACCTTCTACTGGATCAGGTTGCTCATAGCCTTATGCCACATGGTTTAGAACACCACCAGCATCCACAACTTCCTAGGACAACCTGTTCTAGTGCCCCATGACCCTCACAGTAAAACACTTCTTCCTAATAACTAATCAAAATCTCCCCTCTTTCAGCTTAAACCCATTGCCTCTGATCCTATCCTTGCACTCTCTGATAAAGGAGCCTCCCCAGCTTTCCTGTAGGCCCCTTTCAGTACTGGAAGGCTGCTACAAGGTCCCACTTGGCTGAACAAGGCCAATTCTCAGCCTTTCCTCCTAAGAGAGGTTCTCCAGCCGTCTGATCACCTTTGTGGCTCCTTCTGGTCTTGCTCCAACAGATCCATGTCCCTCCTGTGCTGAGAACTCCAGAACCTAATGCAGTACTCCAAGTGAGAAAATACAGGTTAAGTAATTAGCAACCATAAATGCGCTTGCACGGCCCATACTCCTCATGCTTTGATCTCTCTGGCATCAGGGGACAGTAGGGGACAACCGTCCTGTGGGCTGTCTGTGAAGTGGCCCCCCAAAATCCACAGGAAGGGGCAGTGATCGTGCAGGGGCTCCGTTCCCCATGGGAATCATAGGATCATAGAACAGTTTAGGTTGGAAGGGACCTTAAAGATCATCCAGTTCCAACCCCTCTGCCATGGGCAGGGACACCTCCCACCAGATCAGACTGCTCAAGGCTCCATCCAACCTGGCCTTGAACACCTCCTGGGATAGGGCAACCACAACTTCCCTGAGCAACCTGTGCCAGTGCCTCACCACTATCAGTGAAGAAATTCCTCCTTATGTCTGGTCTAAATTTACCCCTCTCCAGTTTGTAGCCATTCTCCCTTGTCCTATCCTCACAACCCTTTGTGAACAGCCCCTCTCCAGCTTTCCTGTAGGTCCTTCAGGTACTGGAAGGTCGCTATAAGGTCTCCTCAAAGCCTTCTCTTCTCCAGGCTGAATTTACCTACTTTCTTTTTCTGTCCTGGTACCAACCCCCTACTCCAGTCCCTACAAGCCTCTGTGCATGTCAATGGAGGTTTCAATAGATCGCAGCCCCCTCGGAGCCGCCGGGGGCGCGGCCGACTTAACCCTTTCCTCCCGCCGCGCCCACCTGAGCGCCGCTCGCTCCTTCTGCTACCCGGCAGGGTGAAGAAGAAGGAGGAGGAGGGCATCTCATCCGCAGCGGCTCGGGGCGGCGCTCGCTGCCCCTCCTTCCCTCCTGGGACGGGCTGCCAGTGTCCCAGCGGCACCGCCGAGGGCGGGCATCGCGCTGCCCGTGCCCGGAGGAGCCGCGGAGCCCCGGGGGCGCCGCTGCCGCCCGCGAACGCTGGGGGGGGCTCTCGGCCGCCTCCCCCGGCTCCCCCTCCGGGAGGGGGCAGGGTTAGGGGAGGTGCAGCCGCTGCCAGTTCCCGCTCGCCCGGGCTGCGAGCGGCAGCAGGGATTCCTTTCCCTCTCCCCATCTCCTCCTGCCCCTTCTTTCTCACCCCCTCGCCCAGCCCCGTGGGGCTTTCCCCTTTCTCCTTGCTGCTAAGCCGGACATGGCGAGCCTTGTGCGAGCCCCTCGCTGTCCTCCTCCTCCTCCTCCTCCCACCGCCGCCGCCTCCTCCTTCTCCTCCCCGCGGAGCTTTTAATGGCTCGGAGGAGCGCGACCGCCCAGCCGCAGCCCCGAGAGCCCGCGGGAGGCAGCGCAGCCCCCGCCCCAGCACGGTAAGGGCGAACAATGGGGGCGGGGGGCACCGACACAAGGGGAGGGATGCGGGGACGGCGGGTGCCTGTCCCCATCGCCCCGGGGCGGCGACAACCGCCGGGCACCCCGCGGGTGCGGCTCAGCCCGGCTTTAACCCCATCCCCGTGGGTAAATCCGAGGCAGAGGCGCCGCCTTCCCTCCTTCCCCTGCTCCGGGCGGCGGCGGCCGCTCAACTTGGTGCCTTTTGTTTCGCACCCACCTTCCCCTCTTCGGCACCGCCGGGGGCTGGGGGGGAAGTCGGGAGCCCCGAGGGGCCGCTGGGGGCCGGGCGGAGCTGGAGGGAAACGGGTGTCCCCGGTGGGAGGGGACGGGAGGTACGAGGGCAGCGCCGCTTGGGAACCTGCGGCACCGCCGCGGAGGAGCAGAACGGGTTATTTTTGGTTCTAAAAGGGAGGAGGAGAGGTTTGGGACAGTCCTTCCTTCTGAGGAGCTCCATTCCTCCTGTCCCGTTCCTGCTTACTCTCTAGTTTAAAAAGCATTCAGGTGTACCCAAGGTAAACTTATATATTCGGGACCAGGGAGCATCTTTTTGTTTGGGGTCTTATTGTCATCTGGTGTAAACACCTAATAAGTACTTTTCAGCTGACAAATAACAGTTGTGTTTCATTTCATTTCATTTCGTTGTACCCATCACAGGGCGGTTGGAACTGGGTGGTCTTTAAGGTCCGTTCAAACCCAAAGTATTCTGTGATTCTGTTCTGTGATTCTGCCATTCTAGTCTGTCATTCTGTTCTGTCATTCTATAATTTAAAACTTTAAAACAAAAAAAACACCTAAATGCTTTATCAGGGAGGATGAAGTATCCTGGGCTGGATGCTGTCTCCCCGTTCCCGGGGTGCATTGCCACCCCTTCCCTGGCCTCCCATGACTGCTGTGACACCCCATGGTTCTCCCCCCGTTGCCTTTACACGCAGAGCTTGGCCCCTGCCTGGCTCCCTCGACGCCTCTGCCATCGCCTCACCCATGCCCAGGCTGGAAAGTTCTCTCCTGCTCTTTAGTGCCATCAGCCTCAAACGGGCATGAACATTTTGAGTAAACACAAGTTTATGTTTGGAGCGGGAGCTCATGGGTTGTAGACCCTATCTTTTGTGATTCAGTGTTCTTTTCCTTTTTAAAAGCACACACAAACTCCTTGGAGTTTGTTTTTTAAAGCTGACGGATTTGCTTGATTGCTGGCATGAAAGAAATGAAACGTGTAGCGTATCTTTTTTTTCGGTCACAGCCTTCTTTACCAGGGTTTCCTTCAAAGAGATTTGTCCCTGGAGAGCGGGAAGATATGATTACTCTAAAAGAACGGTATCGCTCAGCTGTTTTATTTGTATCTCTCAGATACTTTGACTCTTGCTCCTTGTATCGCTTCCAATGTGTACTCACAGCAAGGCTGATGTTGGAATCCAGCCAACAAAAACAAAATTGTGAAGGAGTCCGGTTATGAAAATCCCCAACTATTCTCCTACATCAAGATATCCCCTTCCCCTGCCTACAGATGTTCATGGGAACATTGTGATATCTAGCTAATTAGTGTATCTGAGCCTTTTAGAAATGGTCCCGTGTACCAAGAAAGTACAAAATCCTCTTAGCTGTGCCTCACGTGTCCGACCTGCCGGGGTCTGGACACTGTGCGCGGGCGGACAAAACGGGACAGGAGCTGTGTGTGCTGTGCCTGCCGCGTTGCAGCCTGGGGATTGTAGTTACCCTGATGTGCACCTCACTGGGAAGCTCCATGTGTGTAGGGACCAAGCTGGTAAGGTGATTGTCCTGCTCTGCTCCGCACTGGTGCTGCCTCACCTCAGGTACTGTGTGTGGTTTTGGGCGTCACAGTATGAAAAAGGTTATAAAGCTACCGGAGAGTGTCCAGAGAAGGGCCACAAAATTGGTGAAGGGTCTAGAGGGGAAGCCGTATGAGGAGCAGCTGAAGTTACTTGGTCTGTTCAACCTGAAGGAGACTGAGGGGAGAACTCATCATGGTCTACAGCTTCCCCACAAGGGGAAGAGGAGCAGGCGCTGATCTCTTCTCCAATGATAGGACCCAAAAGAATAACAGGAAGGTTTAGGTTGGATATTAGGAGAAGATTCTTCACTCAGAAGAAGGTGCTGGAGCACTGGAACAGGTTTCCCAGGGAAGTACGCCACCAAGCCTGACAATGTTCCAGAAGCATTTGGACAACGCCTGCAGACATATGGTGTGAATGCTGGGGTTCTGTGCAGGGACAGGAGTTGAACTCAATGATCCTTGTGGGATCCTTGCAACTCAGGACATTCTATGATCCTGATTCTATGATTCCTCCCTGGCCCTGGCCTTTCCTCATGTCAGAATTGTCCAGTACTGAGTGGCTTGAGGACCCCACTTCAGGTTTTTGCTTTCTAATTCAGAGTTTAGGTATGGTTTTGCTTAGGGATTGGATAGAGTCACTTTTCTTTCCACTGTAAATGGCAAAGATGAGGGGTTATATGTAATACACTGAATTATGATGGCTATTTTTGAAACCTTAGACATCGCTGTATCGGCCCAAACTCACTGTAAGTTCTTTAGTCCCCACAGACTTAAGTTCAAACATAGGTGTTGAAGGGATCGTTGGCAGTAGGGCCATATCTCATAATTACAGGAAAAGGTTAGAAAGCTGTATTTCTCTGCTCATTTTTTGTTATATCTTGTCTATAGCCAATTATTTTTTTTCTTCTGCACTCCTTTTTCTTGAACAAACAAAATAAACTAGGAAAGTAGGCAGAATGTTTAACACACTGTCACATGAGACTTCAGAATGTCAGAAGTTGGCAAGAGATTGAATGTGTAATATTAAAGCCTTACTTTAATTTACTGGCTGGACTTCAAATTGGAAATACTTTTTTTTTTTTTTTTTTTTCCCTCCAGGTTGACACAGTTCATCAGTCATTGTGTAATCAATATCTTAAAACATGCTACTTGTAACCAGACTTTTTGAAAGAAAATTGCGGATGATAAATGACCAAAGGGAAAATGCCACTTAAAGGATGGTTTGAAAAAGAAAAGGGAAAGCCTTGCTTTAGGAGATGTATTTCTGCATTAACATTCAGATGATTTCTGAATTTATATAGCTATTCAGTAATTTTTCCCTGCTGATTTTAGAATAATTTGACTTAGGAAAAAATCTGAACTTCCACTTAAGAAATTAATATATGATGAAAATTAGCCTCTCTTAAAAAAAATATAAAAATTCTTGACACTGATGAATATGAGGCTGCCAGTGCTGGCAGCTTTTTAGATTATGCATGCTTCATGATGGAGCTGCGCTTCTCTGGTATGAGATATCTTTGCATTAAGTCTTTGGCTTGCTCTTGAGCACAGATTTCCACATGGAACTGACTGGTGCAGTGACTCCCAGATTGGGATCTTTTAGTGTGGGGAGCTGAGGAAGACGGTCCATGGGAACTTATTGTTTTCCCAGTGTTTGTAGTGAAAAGTTAGCTAGTGGGCAGTGGGTTAGCATGGTTTGGTGGTGCCATTGGCCTAAAGAATTGTGTGCACCTCGCAGGCTGAGCGTGTCCTCTCAGGTTTTGCACGGTAGAAAACTGTCCAGAGAATGATGTTGCATCTTTGCTGGTTGTTAACCATTGTCTGTTCTTCTTTCCCAAGAGTGGAATTTGAAGTGCAGGCCAGTGCTCTGACCTTGCCCTCCCCTCTGCTTTGCTTGGGGAAATGCAGATCTGTGTCTTGCTGAAACATAGCAGCGAAGATCCAGATCCGGATCTTCACTTCAGTAGAACTGACTGGACTCATCTTTTTGAGTTTATGTCCATAATTAGGAAATATTTTTTGCAACTGCAAGATTGGGTTGCAAAACCTGATTATGTATTATACATAATGAAGTTCTAGTGGATGTTTTATGCAGTTAAACCTCTCTGTTATTAATCTTGGTTACACTGTAGCGCAGAATCAATGTATTTGCATTCTGCTTTTCATACTGTGTGGTGATGTTAGTGATAGGGACTGAATTTACTGGCTTTGGTTTCTGGTTTGGCTTTTTTTTTGTTTTTTTTTTCGTGGTGCTTTTCTGTGCCAGTGTCCTTGTTTTATATTGTCTTTTTTAGAAAAGCATGATAAAAATGCTGTTTATTGCATTTAGGTCCACCAACTTGTCCTGCTTTTTCTGTTTCTCCTTTTAGAAACTGGCATGTTTTTCTTAAAAGGGCCCTTCCGGTCTTAATTTAATGACTTTGAAAGGTTGCCACTTGTGTATTTTCCTTTTAATTCTTTTTTTTTTTTTTTTTCCATATGCTTCTCTAACTGGTAGGTGCTAAATAGGCAGTGAAGTTTATAGTGGACTGCTGAATTAGCAAAGGGGCAACTTGCTTTTCTAGTTGTAAAGGCACAGAGGTATAAAAGGTCATCAGGCTCAGTCAGCTTCAAATTTGTGCAAAATGTCAGTAAATTTGGCCTGCAGAAATGTTGGCGAATCAGACAATTAGGTCAGTCTGTATCAGATGTGGGCACTGTCTTGTTTGTAATCAATTGCAGCATGATGAGCTTTTAGCCTTGTCTGTAATGAAGTGGACTTGATTAAATATTGTGAGAAATTAAAATATGATGTGCCTTCTGGGGGATTTAAGAAATGGGGTATGCAACTAATTTTTTTTAGTCTGGAAAGATAAATGAGGGAAATAATTTTTAATGTTTGGTTGTCAAAAGGACTTAAAGGAAAAAAGAATGGTGGCTTTGTTAGTTGGTTCTCAAATAAAATGAAGCTTTGTTGGTGAAGTTCACAGAGGTGCTAAAGTTCTGGTTTCTGTTGATCTCAGAGGGAACTGTGGTTTTTGTATCGTGCCCTTGAATGTTACACAGTAAAGTCTGTACAGTAAAATCTGGTTTTGTGTCACTTTATAAAATGGAGGAAAGGACTTTATCAAGCCATGAAATCTGGAGGTTTAGAGTAGAAAGTTTCTGTACAATACATGTTTGTTATTAGTTATGAGGAATACTTCCAAGGGGCTGGGTTATATTTTAGTATAAGGCAGGGATGGTGTTTCCAGACTGTTGTTTCCTAGGTTTTAAAGCGAGTGTAGTGGCAAAGCCCACTGAGAGGTGGGAGATGGTGTCTCTGAAGTGGTGTTACACCTTACTGGTGGTGCCTCGCCTATGCACTGCTCTGCTACTTGCCATTAAAATTGAGGTTTTTGCTACCTTGGCATCGGTGCTGGAGGTTACTGTCCTGTGGTACAAGATTTCTCAAATGAGTAGTAATGTTAACAATTATTTCAATCCTAGTTTGCTTCTAAGCTTTCTGACTTGAGGTGACAAAGTAATGATTTGGACCTTGCAGTGACTGAATTTGCCATAAGGAAAGTACATTAAGAGACTGTTGCAGTCCTGTTTGATGTGCAATTCTGCTGTTTTGCAAGGCTCTTTAAATTGCCATTTCAAGCTCTCCCCCTCATTGGGTTTGTTAACACAGAAGTGAAAGGAGTTAAGTCAGGTAACTAAAATGCACCTTCCCCTCCTCCTCCTCAGCATAGGTCTCCCTGGAGCATCTATTTCTATAATACACTAGGTATTTAGGTGTATAATACACAAAGTGTTATAGAAATTCTGCAGCTGGAGCTGTGTCACATGGATAGTTTCGTCTGAGGAAAAGCTGTGGCTTTCTGAACAGAGCTCTTAGCCATCCCTGCTCGGAACAACTACTTTTGAGTGCAGGTAGCACGCTCTGTATCCGTAGAGGCAGTGGGATCACGGCCTTGGGGACAAGCCACTTGGGTACTTGAACTGTCTCGTACAAAACATTGGTAGGGAAGAGCACACATTTCTATAGGTCAAAAGATGACTGGAAGTAAACTGGAAAACCTAGCAGTAATTGTTGAGAGTCGATCTTGTTGGCTGCTTCTTTTCTCGGTGTGGGGCTTCTGCTGGCCTTTCTACGTCTTTCCCACCTGATTATTGCAGGCCCAGTTGTTTGATTGCTGGTCACTAATAATACGGACGACTGCATCTCCTTAATCAAAGATCCTTATTTTCAGTCACCCGCACCAGAGGCACAGGTCAAGAAGACATTTGTCAATTTAGTGAAGTAGCGACTATGGCGCAAAGGCTTTAGCTGCTCAGTAACCTGTGTACATTTAATTGGCTCTTTCTGCTCCGCATCCTGCTTTTTTCTGTTGGTTGCTCGCTCTCAAATAATTTTTTTCTGTGCCTGGCTTAAGCACTTCAGCTGCAGACATTGTGTGTTCATTTCTTCCATTTCTGACTGTTATTTTTGGACACGGCCCAGCCTCTGTCTCCTCCCTGAACAATACCAAAGGTGTTCTGCAGGGACCTTTGCTAGCCCAGCAATGGAGCGCCGGTAGGCTGCTCATTAGTCTTTTATGTCTCTCCTTATCAGTTTTACTGTGAAACTCCCTATCACTTTGGTTGCACATGTTAGAATAATTAGGCTTCCTGTTCGGCAGGTTTGTATAGCATTGATTTTGGCCTAAAAGTTCAGCGGAGAGGAAGGTTACTGTTAAATTGTATGAAATGGCAAGTGTGTCTTTGGTAATTGCCTTTTCCATTATGAGGTACGTTTAAAACATAGTCTTGCACAAAGAGGCAGGAATGCTGAGCAGAATTTCACGCTACTTATGTAGGAGGTGTTTTCCTTTGCATTAGTAAATAAGCGAAATAAAAGTAAACCTACTTAAAGAGAAAAAGAGAGGATGGGATGATATCACTGACTGAAACAGGGCTTTCCATCATTCAGAGGCTCTGGAAACACAGCAGGTATCAGATGAACATGGAGCATTTTTCTGGCTACCCTCCTGCAAATATGGGGAGGGAAGGTGCTGTATCTTTCAGTGGTTGAATGTTTTTTTGCCATTCTTCCATTCGTCTCTCTCATTTCTCAAATTATCCTGGAGTTTGCTTACCATCAAAGTGAAATGAATTTGATTTGTTTTTATTTTGTTAATTCACTGCGGTCTTATGATTGCAATAACAGTGAGTACAACTGAGTAGGCTCTGGCCAGCTCTTGGTGTGATGTATAATAGGAGCAGCTTTTTCAGATTAAGGAGTATGATTTGTTTAGTTTGTCCCAGAGTTTACTCAATAATCAAGGTTAAAAAGGAAGGTAAGGCTCTTGTAAAGTAAGAATCTGCAGTTGTTGTGCTCTTTCTCAGGAGTTTCCTATTTTCCTTTACAGAAGTTATACTTTTTTTTGTGTGAACCCATAAGATTAGCCTCCTTGGAGGCAATTTTCAGTCTTTTTATTTGAAGATCTCAACACCTATCTTATCTTTGTGGAAACTCCTGAGATCTGTGTTTAGTAGTGTGTTTGTAAGACCTGAAATGATTAATGTTTACCTTTCACTTATTAAACATCCAATAGTTTTATGGCTTTTTAAACAGAGGCATCAGTATGTGCGTGGAGGAAGATCAACTGCACAGCTGTGCTGTCGTAACCCATGTTGTTCATTAGTCATTTTATACAGCTTAGCCAAACTAACTGGTGTAATGTGGAAAATAAACTTGTTTAATGTTTTGGTGCAGAACGCCACTTTTCCCTCTGCGTCCTTTGAAATGTCGAGCTAGTTTTCAGTACTATGAAAAATAAAATACTAGAAACTGTGAAAAGAAATAGAAAGCAAGCAAAAAGGAAAAGATACCTAGAATGTATAGTCAATAAATATTGAACCTGAAGCTAGCAGAAAATGTCCTTAAAGTGCCTCAATAGCAAATAAATAAATAACACAGACAAAGCAGATGGTGTGATAGTCTTGCACTGGAGAGAAGGGCAGTGACTCTGCCATTTGAATATAAAAAAGGTTTTAAAAGTCGTTCTAATTAAGTGCTGCTCACAGCTTTGCATTTACTAGCAGTATTTTAATTTTGAGATGGGTCACAAATGGCACAATTTCAAGAATATAGGATCCATTTGCCTGAAACAAGTGAGTTGCAAGTGAACTTCCAAGAGAAGAATATCTAAATAGACCTGCAGGAGACAAGTTGTTGATGGTAATTTTGTGGGGCAGGGTTTTCCATCTCAATTTTTTTTTCATAATATTTACAATTAAGGCTTGAATATGCTGCCTCTGTTTCTCACTATTCAGTGTCTGTACCTCTGTTGGGCAACTTCAACCGTATTAGAAAAACAATGAAGCTTAATTAAAAATTAAATGTTAGATGGAGAAGTGGCACAAATCACTGCAGCTCCTGTTGGAGGTCATCTGTGTGGCTGGTCAGCTGCCTGGTCGGCACATGTGTTGGCTGGGCAGTCACACGGGTACCACTCAAAAGCAACAGCAGCCTCGTGCCATCTCATTAGCAGTGAGTAAATAGGACACTGTCAAGAGAGGGGTCACAGGGAGGCTGGCAGGGCAGGAGGAGTGTGGTGGCGTGAGCCGTGCAGCAGCTGGCTTTTAGGTGTGCAAGGGCTGAGGGAAGATTATCAGTTGGGTGGAAACCATTTTTATTAGCTCTGTTGGTTACTGGGCATGAGTGTGTTTACATAGTGGTTCTTAGTGGGAAGAAAACAAACCTAGCACTAATGAAGCCTGTCCCGAAAGTGAAATCTTTATCAAAAACATTGGCCACATTGACACCAAGTTACCAATTTCCCACAGTTATCTGGAAATGCTTCCCTTAGCTGTGAAGTAGTGTGCTTTTATCCAATGAAGTAGCAAGGGGATGAACAGGATATCTGTGTGAACTTTACCTCCAGTTGTCTAGCTTTTAAAGTGCAAATCAAGGTCTATTTCAGATTCTGAACTAAGAAACTATCAATAAGTCAGACGTGACCATTAACCCTTAATTTTGTGCACAGTGGTTGCACACTAAGGCACCAGAGAAGTCATTGGGGCAGTTTCTAGTTGTAATAACGCTTCAAGGATCATTTGAGGCAATGGGCAAGCAAATGACACTTGAGAAAATCCGACACAAGGAGAGTCATCCCTGTCCTCCTGAATGAAGAGAAAAGACATGATGGAGGAGAGCTAGGGACTAATACTGCTACAAGTGTATGACTGAAAAATTAGATCACCATTGTGATGGAGTAATGTGTGTGTATGTGCTTGTACATAGGATGAGAAGATGGACTTCAGAAGCATTTTCTTTTTCTGGAACAGAGTTGTAGACTTAATTTTCCTCTGATTTAAAAAACTAGCCAAACAACAAAAAAAAATATAAAACCCAAAGCCAACAGTCTGTGTATTCAAGAAAATGCAGACATTTATGTGAAAGCATTAAAACAGAACACAGTATTGGTCCTTATCAAATCTTTACTAGGATTTGACTCCCTTAGGTCTGTTGGTAATTTTTTTTCAGGCAGTAGATAAACTATCAAGTTTTCCTTCAAATTTCCTTTCCTTAAAAGTGAGAGTAATGTTTGAAAATGCATAATTTGTGTTATTTAAAATACTTAAAAGCGGAAAATAGGTGCTGTGATGAGAACAGCTAACAGACAAAGAATAACCTGATTAAAGCTGAAGTAGTGAGCTGTAGAGATGGTGAGCTTTTTGAGTGTACTGTAATAGATGGATGTAAGTAACAGAACAAAGTTTTTCCTCCCAGTGTCATGTAAAGAAAATAACAGGGAGACCTAGGTGTACTCTTTCATCTCTGAATTTGGATTGTCTGCAAAATCAGTGTGCTATGACGATATTTATAGCTGCAGGATTAGATGATGTCTGTCCTTCAAGAAAGCTCAAAGAATTTTCATTTTAGTGTCGATGTTAATTCAGTAGAAAAAATCCTGAGAAAGAGCCTGTTTTACTGTTCTGCCTGCTTTTGTCAAAACCAAATGCCCTTTCCAACCTGACTAAAGTTCTTTTCACTTAGAAACACCCTGAGATTGGATCTGAAGCTTGGGTGTGTGCTATGAGGGGAAAATGGTAGCTATGTAAATATAAAATGCTTCTTCAAGTTTTAAAGCATTGTATCTGTGGCAGTTCTGGGCTAACCTTGGAGCAGAATGAATTTGAGACAATGGTGATCTGAGAACGGTTCCGGCTTGGCAAGGAAAATATGATTTGGAGGCGTGTAAGAGAAAATTAATTGGAATAATAGGTCTGGCCATTGCAAGTAGATTGAGCCTAATGAAATTAATATATGAAAATGAATTATAAACCCTACTTGAAAATCTGTGACAGGGCCTAAGAGGATGTTTGAAAATCTGCAAGTAACTCCAGGATTTTTCTGCAGAAGAGTTCCCAGGAGTGGAATAAGAATACCTGCTTTTGTTTTCCTGTAGGATATTTGAATTGCAGTAAGCAACTGCACGACGCTCATGTGCATATGTTTCCTCTTGCAATCAAGTGACAGTTTGGCTCGACTTGGAAAAGGCTGAAATGCCCGAGAGCTGGATTGTACAGTATCAGCTGGATAAAAGTTTCCTAAACTCTTTTGGCAGCATCTGACTTTTGCGAAATAAAATATGCTGCAGCAATTTATAGTTTGTTTGTGTGTCTATTAACCAGCGACTGAATTTATTCTAAGCATTAACTTTCTTGTTTATGAGAAATCCTGGAATAGCCTATTTTTTTCATTAGACTTCCAGGCTAAATTTGATTGGAATCTTGTCAGGAGGACAAGCTAGTCTGGTTGCTTTTGAATGTGTTTAAGGAAAGTTTCATAACTCCTTCTTTGGTATTCCTCCAGTAAGGTCAGATCCTTTTTTATCTATGAAGTTTAAAGCTTGAGGGGACAATAAAGACTCAAATCAATTGGAAGTAATTGCAACTAGATCATCAGCATAGTTTTGTTTAATTTACAGTGTTTATTTAGTGCTCTCCTGTTGAGGAAGTTTAATCAAGTTTCTCATGCTGTGAGGGATTGCAGGGAGGAATATCAACGATCCAGGTACTTCTTTTGAGGACTGTACCTTATGTATATGTAGTTCTGTGCTTGGGAATGAAAGATTTGTAATACCTGGTGCAGCAGCTGTAGTGGTTTCTCTGTAACTGGGTGTGTGGGTCTGCCTCCTAGCTGGGTGCTTTCAGTGGGGCCAGGGTTGGCCCCCATCAATGCTCTTAAAGCACCAAGAGAGAGGAGCTCTGCTTTTAAATTAGATCACACAGCAGCGTAGGTGAAATGAGTCCTTTGAGTGTTAATACAGTGGTTATAATTGTGTTAATAAACATGTCCCTGCTATTTTGGAATAGACGGGATAGCCTCTAGGACCTCTTGGCTCCTTGCGTGTTGTTTCTATTTCTTGTTTAAGTGTGCTGTGACTCTGCTTTTTTCAGAAGACTGTGTTGGTGCCTGATGCAGTGCAACACTGTGCAGAGCTAGAATACTTAACCCCCAAGTTTAGGAGCGCACAATGGGGCAGCTTCAGGCTATTTTCTTCAGGGAATAAGATTTGGTAGAGACAGTTGAAAAGCAGAAATCCTGACCTTTGAATGCATGGAGCATCATGGGGAATTATCCTTACCCAATATGCAATTACCTCATGCTAGAGGGAAGAACAGTAACCCATTTCTTTATGTCCGTTTCTTTTAGAATCATAGAGTAGTTTGAGTTGGAGGAGACCTTAAAGATCATCTAGATATCTACCCTTTATCTCCCATATCCTTCTCGAAATTCCCATATGGATATGCTTTCAGTGTTTTAGCAGTGTGTATGTTTTTTTTCTGATTCACCAATAAGGCTGAATTTCTTTCAGGGTGAAAGAAAAACATGTAAATTGAGGTTCTGTGATTCTATTTCTGCACGTCATGTGTGCTGCTGTTGGCAGTTCTGGGAAGAACCATTCCTCTTAGTTTTGAGGACAGTTTGTGAGAAAAAAATGAATCCAACAACACTGTTGCTAGGCTGAGATTAGGGAAATGTATTTAATCACTAGAAATGAATGAACATATGACTTCTTGAAATAAAGGGGAAAGAGTCTGCAATCTGAATAATTCCTTTTACTGGATGTTCAGGTAGTAGGAATTATTTGGTGTTCTCTAAACCTCGCTGTATTGATTATTTGTACAATATTTCCTTGTTTTTTCCTTCTTGAATTCTATGCATGCTTTTATTTCCCATCCCCCTTTTTAATGCAATTACTATCCATGACAGCATTCTGTAGTATTTATGCATCATATTTGTATTAATCTCTTTCCTCAATACGGTAAATGTAAAGGAAGGACGCACTGTTTATGCTTTGTAAATTTTCAGTAAGCTTATAGCCAAAACTATTCCTGGTATAGAGTCCCAGAACTTGTTAGCTGTTTTGTTTATCTCTTCAACAAAAGTGTTAAGTACGTAGTTTTTGAGTAATATTCTTTTTCCATTAGTCCCCCAGCTTTCTTAACAGTAAGGAAGGAATGCAAATCTTTAGAGGCTCATCTGGGGTTTTGATGGCCCAATAAAACTAAATTTTTTTTGGCATGAAGCCTTTAAATGCTGCAACAGCTCTTGTATATGATTGGTGTGATTTACAAAGACTGCAAACGGCAAGCACTATATTGGACAGTTATCTTGATGGATTTGTCAGAGGCTTTTTTTCCCTTCTCCCCTGTGGCAGAATACAGTCAGCTAAAGATTTTCTTTCTCATCGTCACGAGATTCAAATTTAAAACGGTTTTTAAATTCTGTACTTTGTCATGAGACTATTGTATACACTTTGTTCTGTACCATGTGATTAAGAAAGAAAACCTTCAAGAAACGTGCACTGATTTTGAGACAGTTATCAACTGTTGATGTCCCCGGTTTATTCACGTATTTATTCTATTCAGTCATTTTTTTCCACCAAGAGGAATTTATCTTTATATACGTATATACTTTTTGGTGCATGGATTTACAAGTCTCTGTCTTTTTCTATCACTTCAGAAATTGGTCACCCTGAACAGCAAACATGTATGTTTTACTCTGTAATGGACAGGACCGTCTGGTCTGACTGATAAATACCCTTGATATTACCTCCTTCAGTTTTTGTTCAGTGATCTGTAGGATGAGGTTCCTGTTGTTTCTATTGACTGTGGAGCTGTATTTTCAGTTGTTGACTGAAGGAGAAGTTTCAGGTAACTACAAGCTTGAGCAGTTGGTTGTATCTTTTCTGTATCCATGATCTGATTCAAGTATGCTCCCTGTGAGGACTGATGTTTTTGTTCAGGCTTCTTTCAAGTGTCTAAACTACCACTGCTTCCATTAAAAGAAAAAAAATCATCCACACCTCAGTTTAGAACCTTACTGTTGGGGATTTTTCCTGCTGGTAAATCGCCCTGGGTAAAACTGCTCTAATTCTTCCTAAATCTTTAAATATCTCACTCAACTTGCAGACCACATCCCTTACATGCTCCTATACTTTATTATCCCGAAAGTTTGTTCCCTTGCTGCTCTGCTGTGGCAGTCTCCTTGGTTCCCTGAGAAGCTTTTGTTCTGCTCCGGGTCATCCCGTTGTAGTAGAGAGAGTTACATGTGGGACGGAGCCCTTCAGGAGGGCTCACTGTGCAGGGGTTTGTGTTCAAGGCAGTTGGCTTTCCAGAACAAGCATGTGTAGCTTGATTACTGGACCAGTAGATCTGTCAGTCTCTCTGCTTCTGAATTTTAATAATTCTTCTCAAACGGCTCCCTTCTGTATTATATAAAATATTGTATGCATTTGTTTTCTTGAAATGTCATTACTCATTATTTTTATGCTGAGCTAAAGTGGTTCTTGATTAATAACCTCAAGGTTCCCTTTTGTTACCATATGCTTAGTCATTTTATCTGTGTTAGCAAGGCATGATGACCTATTTTGGTTATTATGTCTGGGTTTTGAGCTGAAGGATGATAGCAGCGTATCTTGAAATTTCTTGGGCATGATAGAGACAAAAAAAAGGGAGTAATGTATTACAAATGTTAGTGGAGCATGGATTATGTTGCATAAGATGCTAGAAACATGTTGGACTCTGAAGGTTTTAAAATGTCCCCCTTGTTTTTAAGGAGTTCACTTATCTACTTCTGGTCATTCTAAGACCCTTCAAGCAAGCCTGACTTTGCTACAGGAGGTCAGTAAGGTGCCACTATGCCTTGCATCCATGAACAGTGTTTCTCTGCTGCCTGGTAGTACATATTCCTCACTGACTGACACAACCACTAGTTGTTGGTTTGGTTTTTTTTTCTGTTAGATGAGTGCAACTTTGAAGGCTCATCACTGAATGAATCCATTAAGAGAGGTGCCTAGAGGAGATCGTATTTTTGCAGAACATGCAGAAAGCCAGAGTCACTTTGCAAGTTGAGGGCTGTGGTAACATATGATTTATTTCCCTTAAAGCAATAATTGCATTTGCTGTTCAGTTGGTTCTTCATGCATAGGAGTCACTAACTGGCGGGAAAAAAAAATTCAAAGATTAATTAAGCATACCCATACTTTTTGCTTTTCGTTACCTTGTCTTCCCTTAAAATAAAAAATCCATTTTCTTCCTTAACTTACAAGACCTAAGAGCTTCATAGGTAGATGTTGCTTGTCTGTTTTACCACGATGGGGGCTTCAGACAGGTAAGAACCAAGCCATAAGCCTCCCAAGTTTTACACATAGTATTCCCTAGCTGACTACTAACCAGTCCTAGTAATTGGAAGACTCATACTTTGTTGCAAGAAGGGTGAAAATATCCTGTTCCTGACTGTGTGTCTGCTTTGCTTAGTAACAACCTCAGTGTTTTTTCTCGCAGTTTTAGTTAAACTTGCCTCTGTGAACAAAGAAGTGCAATTCACCTAGAGACTGAACTTTCTGAGGCAACGATACAGGAAAAACTCTGTAGGTTTGGTAGATGAGGACGAAACCAAAGATCCATCAGAACAAACCCAGGAAATACAGTGAGTGGTGAAACTGCAGGGTTTGGCATTGAACAGAGCTGACAGCTGAAGGGCAAGAACAGTTTATCCTCTGTCCATGGGATGCTTCTGCTGACCTTGCTGTGTTGTGTAGGCTAAGAATAGTGTGGTTTTCCCAAGCATGCTGGAGGTGATCTGGAGTAATCTTACTGGGAGAAGGGGAAAATGAGGGCTTGCTAGACACTAGTATTTAGTGTTGCATGTGGCCTTTTTCTTAACTACTCCCTGCCCCCAGTCCCTTACTGCAAAGATTGTGTTGAGTTACTGAGCAAAATGAGTTCTATTTCTGTAATCTGAAACGGCGAGTTGAATTTATCAAAAATTATTGAAAGGCTAGGAAATAGACTGGTTTATAGTTAGCTTATTTTAGAGTAGTAAGGACATCAGATCCTTTCTCGTGTCAACCTTTTATTCTACATATGAGTTGATGTGTGCAACTGGGCCTCTTGCACGCATTCTAGGGATTGCTCACACGTCCTATGAAGTGTCAGTTAGGTGGTCAGTTAAAACTTGCAGTTGGTACCGTAGTAGTTATCTCCTCTTTGGTACCAACTCCTCCAGTTTATATACGGAGTGTGACATATGGTATAGAATATCCCCATGGCCAGTGTGGATCAGCTGTCCTGGCCGTGACCCCTCCCAGCTTCCTGTGCACTCCTTGCCCTCTCTTTGGCATGCCAGTATGAGAAGGTGAAAAACATTAACTCTGTCCCAGCCGAACCCAGGACACATTAGTCTGGATAAAGTTCTGCTTTTTGCATTTTTCTCATTATAAGTACTTCTCTATTTTTGAGAAGCAGAAAAGCTTTTCTGTTATGTATTTGCTTTCAATTTAGCTACCAAATGTAAAGAGAATATTTTCTTTTTGAATAAACTCATGATTGAGAACTCATTTGGGAGCTTAGGAAGTAAGAAGGCTTTTTCTTCTTTCTTTGTCCCTTTTAATCTATGAACAGAATAATCAGATGGAAACAGATTAGTATTATGTGCATTAGAGCTTGAAGCGCACAAAGAACTCTGGGTATCTAACTGAAGGCATCATGCAAATTGGGTATCTTACAGGCCTAGTGGTCTTTAGATACCTAATAGGTTGTCTTGATATTTCAGTAGATTTGACTAATAGTGAATTGAAAAATTAATTATGGTCACCAAATCTTAATCTCTCCATTCTATAATAACTCAGCGTGGTTTAAATAGGACTCGTAAGTGGTAATTATTAAAATTTTCTGGTGGTCTCTTCTCCCAAGTGATAGGACAAGACGGAATGGCCTCAAGCTGCGTCAGGGGAAGTTTAGATTGGACATTGGGTAAAATTTCTTCACAGAAAGCATTATCAAGCACTGGCAGAGGCTGCCCAGGGAGGTGGTTGAGTCACCATCCCTGGAGGTGTTTAAAAGGTGAGTAGATGAGGTGTTTGAGGACATGATTTAATAGTGGACAGGTACTATTGATGATCCCTAAGGTCTTTTCCAACCTAATGATTGTATGATACATTTTTAGGGACTTTTAAGACATTTTAGTGGTATAAGTTTAGTTCCTTCCAAATGCAGTGCATCAAAAGCCATACGTAAAGCGGTATCTCAGTATAAAAAAATCCACTACTGATTTCTAAGATAAAAGGTGTAAAAGCAATAAATGTAAACAAGACTAGATAACACTTAGAAAAGCATGTAAATATTGTTTAACCTACGGGTTATGGAAAAAGAGGTACCAAAGTAAATTTAAAGACTATATTTAATTGCAGTTGAACCTGAGACGTTTCAGCTGGTAGAAATGAACTGCTAGAGGAAGATGACAAAACCAATATGAATGTAAGGTTCTGTACTTACTAATGTGTTTACTTTCCAATAATGAGCTAAGACATCTGTTTTATCTTTCTGTCATTTGGACCATAAAATTTATCTAAAATAGTTCAGTACTTAGTGCTATCTTGTATTTTTTTTTTTTTTTTCCTCCTCCCCCAAGTTTCACGTACTTGTAGAGCACGTAGTCAGCCACAGAGGCAAGTCAAAAGGAACAGTGCCAGGATGCAGACTACAACACAACTTCATTTTTCTTAAATGTTGATGGCCAGGTGCATAGAAAGGTGGGAGGTTTTGTTATTACTTGTGCTTTGCTACAGAAAAATAACCAGTTCTTTCCCTGTGATACTACTGCTACTGGTCCTAGTCTAGGAGGACTAGAGTAGAGTAGAATAGACTAGAGTAAAATATTTTCAGTTGGAAGGGACCTACAATTATTATGAGATGTATGAGCCTTAGACATACTTTCAGTGTGTTTCTCAATATTTGAAAACCTTCACCTCATTTTCCTCTGCAGACTACTTTGTAGATGGCTGGTAGTGTATTTCAATGAGATTTCTGTCCCCTGCACATGTGAACTTGAATTTCCTGCCATTTCACATGTTGGGGGAAGAATGAAATAACCTACAAGGAGATCCTCCCAAGCACAATTCCTGGAAACTGTATACTGTCGTGGGCATGTTTATTTTCTACTTGCCTCCTTGCTGTGACAACCTCAACTTTTTGAGGAAGGGAGCAGACAGTTTATTTAAAAACCTATTATAGCAAAATATCATTTACATAAGCCACAGCAGATCCCTTCGTGCTACTGAACCCCTGTTTTCCTTTGCAGAAACAAGGGAAACTTTTTCTGTGAGTCTAACAAAACGATGCCTTCAGTCTAGAGCTATGTTATCCTGTAAGGTCAGAGAAACTCCTTCAGCAGAGGCAAGGCTGAAAACAAATTCAAAATCAAACAATCTCATCTATGCTTAAAGAAACTGAAGAGGGCTATACCTGAGCTTCCTTTTTTCAGAGTAGTCAGGAGCTCAGTCCAGTCTTCAGGCTCCATTTTATTTGTAGTCCAAAGGTGTTTTATTTTCATATCTTACTGAAATTGGAGGATAAAAAAGTGGTTTTGTTGATGTGATAGGGCTTTGCAGTCTTTTTTCATGTCCTTCTCCTCCCTTCCCATAGCTGCTCCTCTTGTGGTTACATCCAAGCCTTAACTTTGCATTATTGAGACTTTTTTAGGTTTTTATTGGATACTACATGGATATTACTCGATACGAGAAATAGATATATCTGCTGACCTGTAACAATATGAAAGCTTAAGCACTTTCTCTTTCTGCAGTGGGATCTAGAAGGGATAGTCATAGTAGTGGCAGTGGTTCCCAGAATATTCATCTTTGATTTATAGGTAGTCAGGGACCCTCCCAAAGACAACTGGAATGACAACAGCTTTCTATTTGGATTAAATGTGGGAGCAGTTAAATACCTTTTTGTTGAGGTGAGACAGTAGTCTCGGAAAGATTTCTTTTTTTTCCCTTAACAGTGGTATTTAGAACTAACACAGAGGCTTGTGCTGAGCAGTTAGAGCACTGCTTGTGGTTGATTTCATCCTCTGACTCCTTGGCTCTGAATGATTCCTGAACACCACAAAGAAGCGTAGTAAAAATCATGTCTTTTTATGACAGTGAATGTTGTATCACTGTTACTGAAAGGATTTATCAGATTTCCCTGGAAAACGTTCTTTGCCATAGCAGTTTGGAGTGCAAATTGAACCAGGCTACAGGAAAGGCTTAGTCATTCGAGAGGCACCTTGTAGATAAGATGTGTGGAGCACCTAGCAATTTAGAGGAGCAAAGTCTAGAGACTGTATATAGAAACAAATAGGGGCAGGACATGCAGTACCCCTAAAATACCCCTCCAGGCAGTGGTACATTAAAACCAACTTGTCCAGAACATGTCTGATATTGGGCAAAGTGTGAACCATTATGGCAAAGTTTCCTACTGGTGAGAGTCATACAGAAAGCTGTGAAGCCTGGTGCAGTGTCGTTACCATTCCTTCATAAGGTTTATTTGAAAAATACCAGGATCATAAGCTGCTGAAATTGGAAACACGAAAGGAATTTCAGGAGATGAAAAAAAAACCAGGACTGACAAATATATCTTGAAGTTAACTTCAAAGGGGCTGTAATACAGAGGAAGTTATTAAGGATGATTTTTTTTTTTTTTTTTACTATATGTTTAGTACAAAAGGGGAAGAATTAGTGCTGAAAGTAAGAGAGTGCGGAACAAGGTAATACTGAGTTCTGGCCTGAGAGGGGAAAACTGGCCTCCTCTTCCTTTTGTAAGAGAGTTTTCAAATATCTTCTATTAGAACTAAACAGTTGACCATGCTAATGAGGTCTGGTTTTCCTAAATCTGTTATACTTGATGTAAAAGTGCTTGTTGGTGCATCCTGTGGCTGAGTCAGCACAATTCTGGGTGTTCATATGAAAGTAAAGGTCAGGACTTCCAATGGGCAATATCTGTCCTGTTGGACTGGTTGGCTAAAAGTGGCCCCAGAATAATAAATGACCTACTCTTAAATGATCTGGAGGCATATATTCTGATCTGTATCCAGCCTTGGTAAGTTACAGAGTAGTACCAGTGAGACATATCTTGTTCTGTCTATCTGAAAACAAAACAGTAGTGCTTTTATTTAAGAAATTGTCTTGGAATTACTGAGTGCTCAGAGAACTCAGAGTGCAAAGAGAAGTGAGATACCAAGAACTTGACTAGAACTGTAGTCCAAATGCTTTTGCAGAAATTGCAGCTAAGGCAGAGTGTTATGGGAACACGGCATTATCACAAGAGCCAGGGCAGCAGGTTACGTGAAGTTAATGCTCTGATTGGAGTTGCTTTTTGGTGATATAAGCGATGCTGTTTTGAAATCACAGTTGAGAAGCAAAGGCAAGTCACTGGATCAGTCATCTTAGTGCCAGTATTGAAATTCGTAAGATATTCAGTGAGCTGAGACAAGTAGGCCCAAGAACATGGTAAAATAAGCACTAGCAGACTTGCTGCCATCTGACAAGTGGTGCTAACATCTCAAGTAAGAGTTGACCTCTTCACACAACAGCATAAGGCATGTCAGTGGCTGAGCTTTGTTGTTTAACAAGCTGCTCTGCTGTATTTCATATTATGCTAAGAATTAGTGTTATCTTTGGCGCAGGAAGGAAAATGTGGGCAACTGTTTCATTGCAAGTCTGTCATCAGAGCCAGTAGGAACCAATTGTGGTTTTATGTGGAGGTTCGTGTGGTCAGCACTGCACAGCCAAGAGCGTGGACAGTGGATGAGGGTGATCTCCTCCAGCCTCTGTGGCTTTCAGCAACTTGTGCAGAACAGGAAAGTCACTCTAGAAATCATGTGGCAGCTGAAATGGCAGCTGAGCCCAATACAGTGTTAGAACAGATCAGATTGTTGTTTAGATTTGGGGTGACTTGGATTTTTTTTGGTGAAGTTGTGTGTGCCTGTGTGCAGAACACAATAGGAGAGTGTAAGAGATAGTGTGTGGAAGCAGAGAGAGAGTGCGTGAGATGAGAGATCTTGTTGAGCAGGCTGCTATCTAGAAATCGATTTCAAGTTGCAAAAGTTTATGCATGACTGAATCCTACTTCCCAGGGGAAGGATTTTCTCTGGGTTTCAGCTTTATCGGTTTCTCCCAAGAGAAATAACATACCTAAGCTTTAAATATTTTCTAGGTACTTGAGCTAAAAATGACTGATACTGACAAATGCAAATTCACTTTTCAGTGGAAACTCAGTATTGCTGAAAGGGAAACAATTTAGATACTTTCTTTAAGGCCCTTTAAGCATGTTTTTAACAATAGGTGAGAAATCCAACAGGTGAGCTGCTGGGCACAAAAGATAATGGTGTTTATAATGTGGTGGTAAGGCTGTGCAAGCGGGGGTCTGTCTCACCTTATGAGTGGCTGCATAAATCTGTTAGTGCCTCATAAATCTCATCAAGAGGCCATTTTCCTGACATCTCCCAGATTCATAGTTTGTCTGCCAGCCATTTCAGGAGGTTCACGGGAGGAAAGCCGTGTGAGTGGCAGGGGACTTGAAGGCAGAACAAGCTTTAATGCTGTCTGTATTGCCTTCCCTTGCTGATCAACTTCTGAATTCCCGCAAAAGCAGAGTGGCCTCTTTCTTCTTCCTCCTTCATCTTCCTCATCCCCTTCTGCTACTGCATTTGAGAAACTGCAACTTCACAAATGACTTTCAAATTCACTAGCACTGCATGATAATTGAGCTCAGCCATCTAAAGCAGGGGATAGGAGTTGCTTTTGTGTAACTTGGCTCTGAGGAGGTTTTTGGTACCAGGACACAAAAGAAAAGTAGGTAAATTCAGCCTGGAGAAGAGAAGGCTCTGATGAGACCTTATAGCGACCTTCCAGTACCTGAAGGGAATACAGGGAAGCTGGGGAGGGACTTTTTACAAAGGCTTGTAGTGATAAGACTGGGGGGAATGGCTATAAATTGGAGGGGGGCAGATTTAGAGTAGACATAAGGAAGAATTTCTTCACTATGAGGGTGGTGAGGCACTGGCACAGGGAAGCTGTGGCTGCCCCATCCCTGGAGGTGTTCAAGGCCAGATTGGATGGGGCTGTGGGCAGCCTAATGTAGTGGGAGGTGTCCCTGCCCATGAAAGAGGGGTTGGAACTAGACGATCTTTAAGGTTCTTTCCAACCCAAACTATTCTCTGGTTCTATGAAATCCGATTGTTTAATGTAGGCAGAATTACTGGTTGGCCACACCTAACCCAGTCTAGAGGCATGTAGCACAGCTGTGTTCATGTAACAGGGACATGCTTAATTGAGTGCAGCTTTCCCATAGGAAGCAAATCATTTCTGTCTTGTGGCTTTGGCAGGTGCTGTGTATGGATGTTCCTGCACTGCCTGGAAGGAACCCTCAAGAGGAGAGGAGGAGGAGTAATGCTTTAGGAAATGGACATCAAAAGATGGGGCTTTTTAGCACTGCACATCTTGTTGAACATTCCTGGGCCTGTAACACAGGGTTTAGCCCCCGATGTTTCTAACCAGAGGTCTGGTTTAGTCCAGCACCCTACCTCTAATAACAGCCAGTACTAATGCTTAGGCGAAAATGTGTTAGGAAAGACAGTGATCCCTCCCAGCTTTTGGAAGGCTGCAGTTCAAGGACTTTGATCAAGAAGGTCATGTCTGCAGCTTTGTTTAACAGTCCTTGGCAGATTTTATGAATTCATCTAATCATGCATTAATCTGTTTAAAATTTTTGCCTTCACAACATCTTGTGACAACGGGATCTGCAATTAATTGTAGTATGGAAGAAGTACCTCCTTTTCCTCTTGTTTTTAAACAAGCTGCCTGATAATTTTTTTTTCTTTTACTGCCTAATTAATTTATTTAAAGAGAGATTTTCCTATTTGCTTCCTCTGTAATACCATTCATAGTTTTATTTCTATCATCTCATCCATCTCCCTTCTTATTAGCTTGGTTCTCTTAAGTTAAAGATGCTTCAAACCCCATCGTGGTCACCCTTCTTTGAACCTTTTCTGATTCTGCTATATCCTGCTCCAAGGAGGGTTTCTGAGAGCCACAGCTCTAGGCTGCACTAAGGATTTGCAGTGGCACAGTGGTATTCCCTGTTGCGTTGGGTATCCATGACCTTCTCCTGGCGTTCCCTTTGCTCTCCCAACCGGCACTGAGCTTTGCCATCTCTGGGTGAGTGGTTCCTCACTTTAATTAAACTGCCATGGCTCCAGGGTTTCGATTTGCTATACTGGCTATTATTTTGTGTTGTGTGTGTACAAATCTATCTGCAGCTCCTCACAGTTAGTTCTCTTGCTTCTATAATTGCCAACAAACTTCATTACCTTGCTGCTTGCTCAGTTTTCCACATAAATAATGAATATATTGAGTAACACAAATGCAAAACCAGAGCGGTTGTGAAAACTGGCTGTTTATTTCTGTGCTGTTTCTTCTCATCTATCCAGTTGTTAATTTGCAGGACCTTCCATCTTACACGACAGTTAAATTTCTTTAAAAGCCTGTGGTGAGAGACATTGTCAAAGGTTTGTTAGATATCAAAGCACACACAATGTATCATGCATACCACACTTATCCGTGTATGTCAGGGGAAGCTTGGTAAAAGAGTCCATGCCATTATGACACTCGACCAGGATATTTATTTGCATACCTGTTAATTCTGTTCTTAAAATTATTATCAGTTTTCTAAGTGTAGGGCAGAGCCTATAGCTGCCAGCCTGTAGTTCCCTGGAGCCCTTTTATTGACATTGGCAGCACATCCTCAGCTTTTTTATAGCTTGCTTGTTAGATTTGTCTTGGAGGAAAGCTGGGCAGCATGGTTAATGGTTCAGTGGTTGTGTATGTTGGAGAGCCTTTAAAATTCCTGGGTGCATAGCATCTAATTCTGGTAGCCTGCTGTTGGTCCTAGAGCCTGATCTAATGACCCTTTGGTTTTGACAGTCATCTTGCTTACATACGCGCCTTGCGTTTTCCTGAGTTTCAGGAGAGCATTGGACAGTTTGTCTCCTTTATCCCTTGGCTCTGCTGAGCAGGCAGGCAGACATTTCCTTCTGCTGTGTTGCTGCCCTGAGTGCTTTCTATGCCTGAAACAGGAGCTGGAAAGGAGGTGGCTGCTGGAAGGCAGGAATTGTGGCCATGGGGGAGCACCTCTTTCTGCCTCAGTCCCGGTTTAGTCTGGCTTAAGCAGATCCAGAAGCCATAGCAATAAATATATATAATATAAATTGGCTTTTATTGCATGAATTATTTGCATGGAAGGTGTATTTGAATGTAGTTGTTTCCAGTCCTTATTGCTCAGAACCAATCTCATTTTCAACTGAAATAAATTTATATGTATATGAGCTTTTAAAGTTTTTGCATAGATGCTGGATTAATGTAGTATATTAATCTGTACTGTTCTGATTTGGATTACATTCATGGCAGGCTTTTAATGCAACTCTTCAAATGTGTGAGGCATTCCTAGAATTTAGGATCAGAGTGAAGGGGAAGATGTTCATGGTTCAGAAGAGTTAATGCACATTTTGATTTTGAAGCAGTTCAAAATACAGCGTTTCATATTAATTCCTGGCCATTGATCTTCAATAGTTGTAACAAAAATCCTAAATTGTGTGCAAGCTCTGTTTTCAGCGTGGATCAGACTTATGCTGCCTTATCTTTAATGGCTTTCTGGCTGGTTTTTCTGGTTTTTACTCCCTGGGAAGAAAGATGGAATTCATCGTTCTAATCTCAGAATACCTATGGTGAGATAGCAATGCTGTTTTCTTCCTTACCTGCTTCATTTCCCCCTTTCTTCTGTCTTTATGTGGATATTTTTTATTCTGCTTCAGTTTGTGTGTGTGTCCCCTTAATTGCTTTTTGCTCTGACTGTGCAGAATCCTGGCTTGTGTGTGTGAGGTTTGCGCAACCATTCTTATCTAGTTTCTGCCTTTTTCAATGGCTTCTGAGTCAACTTCCCTCCCTCAAATCAATTGAGGTAATGTGGCGTGGCGTTGCTTGGCAATGCCAGGAAGCTGATACACCTGGGTGATGTGTGAGCTGTAACCGCACTGAGCAAAAGAGACTACGTGTCCTCTGTGGCCCATGCAGAGTGGAAATCTTGCATTTTCTAATGTTTTCAGCGCTCTTGACTTTATGCGTTTGGGTTTTTTTTCCTCTCTGATGTTGCTGAGTAACAGTTTTGTAGACTTAGAGATGTTCCTTCCCCCTTCTTCCTGATTTATGCAAGTGTAAAAAACTTCATAGGTATGTTTTCTGTCTTCCTCCTCCACACACCAAGCAAAGCTGTCGTGAAGGCAGAGATGAGCTTTGTAGGAAGTTTCAGTCCTCCAACGCAGCACAGACTGGCAGCCAATCTAGTAGGCATGGCAGAGGATTAAAAACCAGGATGAATTTGATGCCTTCAGCCATGTAAGAATACAGAATGAGTTATTTAAGCAGCAGATGTAAAGATGTTAATGAAAGTTATTAGCTCTGAAATATTTATTTAAAATTGTTCATGCCTACAGTGGAATTTCTAAATTTTCAGCTGTGGATAGATTTCAGTCTCATTTAAATGGCAAAAGAACTGAAGTATTTTTCCCACTTACTTTTTTGTTGTTTTTTTCCAAAGCCATGGGTATATACATTAAAAAAAAAAAGCCAAACAATCCCCAACCTGCTAGTTTCCTTCTCTCTCTTATCTTTTTAATAAGAAACACCAGAAAAAATTACCTATAGGTGAATTTAATATCTTTGAGCCACAGTTTTGCCAGGTGGCTATTCTTATCCTTCACAGAATATCAGAGAGCATGGGATAGCCCCACGTGTAACTCATGGGATAGGATAAATGTGAAGGTGGTATTTTCCCCTTTTAAACCAGAACGCAAACCCAAGTTCTTTCTTACATTAGGGAGTGTTCCTTGTAACTCTTGAAGGAGTTGTGGACCCTGACATCTGATGGCAGTTATGTTGAATGTGGCTGTAGAGCAGGTGTGAAAACTTCATCAGACTTTTTTTTTTTTTCCTGCACATTTCATGCAGTAATGTTTTTGCTTCAGTAAACGCAAGCCCACTGTTCTTTTACAGAAACTCTCCTTTGGTGTTGAAAGGTTTGCAAACATCTTGGAAACTTTGGGTACAGTTAGCCAAAGCAATTGGGTGAGTGATCACAGCTTTCAGGTGCCTGGTACCCACTGTGTCGGTGCTGCCAGGTCATATGTTCCTTTGAGCCCAGACCCCGGCGCAGAACCATCTTAGAGAGCAACCTGGCAAACAGCTCTGCCTCCAGCACAGAGAAAAGGTGATGTCTGAGCTGGGGCCATGGATCTCCATGGCCAGGTCATGAGGGCTCAGCAAGAAGAATGAATCTGGGTGCTGAGGGTAAAACAGTTAAATGTCAAAATACACACAGAAGCAGATGGTGGTAGTGGTGGAGACATGCTGTTAGGGGGTTGGCCTTTCTTCAGTGCTGTTTATCCGAGCTATAAAGGATTTCTTCCTAGGTATCGGATCGTTGAATGGTTAGTCTTTCTGATCGGCTACTCCTGCCTCTCTTAACCAGTAGTTTTTGTGATTGACAAATATATTTCTCGTACCTGCTAGTTGATTCATTTCTGATTGAGACCGTGTAATTTGTAGTACGCACTCATTTATCCTTGTCTATAAGGAAGCAAAACATCAAGCTGGTGAGGGGATTTATAGCAGGTTCATTGCCATGGTTTCAGACAGCCTTACATAGCCTAAAAATAGATATAGGAAAGAATATTCTCTTCCTTTCTCTCCCTCCCCCAGCTGTCTAACTAATTGGAATTTCCTTTTTTTATTTGCACATTTTTGTTGTTATGGATTTACTGACTGACAGGTCAGGCAGATTTGTTTTGATGTTTTGTTTGAAAGAGGAAAGTTCATCCCAGTATCCAATACATTGGGGAGTGACTTCCCTGGTTGTGTGCCAAGGCTATTACCTCTGGCTCATGTCTCTTACACTTGAGTAGCGCTGCTCTGCCGGACTGTAGCTTGTCACAAGCTGGTGCAGTAGTCCAAGCTGTGTAAGGGACCATCCTGGGGGTACCTTTGAAGAGTATAACCCTGACTTGCCTTGCGCTCAGCAGAGGAAACTGTAATACAGAGTACGTGATAGTGTGCCATTAGCTGCCTGTGCTGCTGCCTGAATAGGCTTCTCTTCCAGAGTCAGGCTGGCTGCTTTACTCTGTGTTCTGCAACTCCTCAAACAGAGTGTTGCAAAGAGATTAAGGATTGCAGTTTTAGCTAGCAGGATAGGTTTTAAACTCTCGCTTTGCGTATCACAGTGCCTAGGCTGCAGCAGCAAGGAGCTGGGGAAGACAAACTGGGTGACTGCTGCATCCTCTTCTTGGTATCCTTGCTCAAGCAGCACGACAGCTACACAGCCTTGGCTGGCTTTCTTAAAACTTGCTTGGTCATGGCTTCGCTGCTTCCTAATTGCAGTGTTGTTTGTTTGCATACATGGGAAAAATGGAGGCGTTATGCTGCTTGGCAGTTAATATGGTCTCTTTTGATGTGTACTGGCTAAACTATGTTTAGCCGTGGGTTGGGTGGTTGGATTTCCCTCTCCTTCTGCCTTCAACACAGGTGTTGACCGTTTCTGTTATCAGGAGTTCCGTTTGCTTTTGGATCTCTCTCCCCAGACAGGAAGGGCATGGATTGGAATCACACCGATGCCTTGGATTTCCTGCATTGCTTCCGGTTGGATTGATGCGCCAAAAGCTGAGAGAGGAGATACTGTGTTACAAGGCCTGTATTCAGCATGCCTGTTTATGTTGGAAAGTGAGTAAATAGCTCCACAGCACGCTTACCAACTGGTATCTTTTAGTGACAGGTTTTGGAGCAAAGGAAAAGTGTTCCAGGTTGGTTGCGAAGGTGGGGAAAAATCCCTTGTGGTCTCTTAGCAGATTGAGTGGCAAATAAGGTGTCTGTTCTGCTGATCCATTTTTCATATCCGAGGCTTTGACTGCCCATGAGAAGCTGCAGTAAGTTTATTGATTTGTATGTGTTGCTGCTGGTACCAGGCATTTTCTTTCTTCTTGTTGCTGCTTTTGTGGTCAGGGTGCCCTAACCGTTCTCTGCGGGGACTGAATTTAGAATGCCTGATGTGATGTCAGGGTGCAAATATGTTAGTGAATGGCTGCAGAGTATTGCTAGTTCCTTCACATTTTGGCTTATTTATGGGTTGTAAGTACTTTCAAATTTTCCCATGTTTCTGAACTGATCAGAGTTGAGGCTTCTTTTTCTATATACATAATGTGTTTAGGAAGAAGATGGTACAGGATACATAGGACTGTGGATAGGACGACTTAAGGGAGGACTGCTATTCGGAAGAGATTAAACCTCATCCAGGAGCTTGTGTGTGTACGTAGGAAGAGAAGGGTCAGATACTGCCTGGTAGTAGAATTTTTGATGTTTTGCTATGAAGTCTTTTCTGTTGCTTGTGTGCTGCATTGCATTTGGTAGCTGCAACATGTGCCTATGCTTTCCTGCTCCTCTGTGTGATATTCTGCAGTATTTACGTGCCTGACTGGGGCAGCTGGAGAGCAGGAGAGAAGCAGCCTTCAAGTACAGGTGAGGGAAACCTCAGTGCCTTCTCAGCCTTCCGCAGAGGCAGGGAAGTGCCTTGGCCTGTTCATCACCAGTATAGGGCAGAGCATTTGGGACAGGAGCATGGGCAGGTTGTAATGGCTGTTTTGTCATTCTGAAGAACTGCCCTGTTCTTCTTGCAGTGGAAGTGAGTTCACCACCCTTTGGAAGGATGCACACTGGGATTTCCACAAAATACATGACCTTCCTTCTGCTGTAATCATTTAAATTCCTGGAAATATTCGATGTATGAATTTACATAAAATAAACCAGTGTGCATAATGTCATAACAGTGCACAGCAGGTGATTATCTCTTTCCCCTCCCATCTATCCAACACTTGTGCTTCAAAAGCTGTCATTTTACATCCATTTTTTGTTCCATCCAACTCTCCCAGCCACTTCCTTGCTCAGCTCATTGTGCACCAGAATGCACTATGTGGGAGTGCTTTTGTGTGTGCACGCTCCTGGAATATGCCCAGAGCTTTGCGTGAGTGCTCATCTCGTCTGTTGAAAGAAGCAGAGACTGGAGGGGGTGTGTGTGAATCTGGGGGTGGTGGATGGCTGGAAGCAGAGATAAGGGGCGTATGTATGGAGGAGCTCGCAGGTCTTTGTGTTGCATCTACAGGAACAGAGAAGTTGGGGGCGAGGTGAAAGCAATGCCAGAAGCATTGAATTGTACGCTGTTTGTTTTGTCTGGATAAGGAGGTGTTATTTGAAGGCAGATGCTTCATTTGTAGACCTTGTGGGGCTCGGAGTAGTCATAAGGAGGAGGTGAAAATTATGGGTGCTGTTTTCTGGACTTTCGATGTAGTCAGTCATATTATTTGCTTTCTTTAATGTTCATCCAAGAAGTCAAAGCATCTTAATATTTCAAATGTAATCATGTATTGGATTTCTGCTTAAATCATGATTAGTGTTGCAAAGCAAAATTTCATAGTGAAAAGCTGTAATTCTCCCTTTTTTGTGCATTATGACATAATCTTTAATTACTCAGTTACACTTTTCTCCCTCTCGCGATCTCTTGTTTGTTGGGTATGGTAGTTCTCCTGCAACACACTGTTGTGTATTGCATTGTCTGTGAGAAAAGTTCTCATTACTCACCTTTTGCAGATGTGGCAGATGGAAGGTGGCTGAAGAGAGCCAATAGCCTCTTGCTTTTAAGGAACTAGATTCAATTCATAACAGAGTTCCTGCATTGTTAGATATTAACTTAAAGACCCAGAAAATGGTAAAACTCTTGATAAAACTTGATCAGCTCATGGAGCCGATCTTTCAGAAAGGTGATTTTTTCTGAAAAATGATGAGCTGATTTTTCAGAAAGCCTCATGCTCCTGGATGCAGCCTGTAGTAAAAGGATCTATAATCATGTGTAAAGAAAGCTGCGGAGTGTGAAATACTTGAATTGTTTGGCTGTAAGAGTCTCAGTTTAGGAAAAGAAAGTCAGAGGATTTGCTTTGGACTTCAGTCCGTTTGATCAATAAACAGATTTAGAGTCCGAGTCCTCATTGGAGCCCGTACGTCTGTGTCTTGAGGACCTGGGTTTTCTGTCCGTAATTCCCCATAGAGGAAGTACGGATAACGTGATGCCTCCTGCTCCTCTCACTAGGGAACAGTAAAGTGAGAGTAAGGACTTTTTTGAGAGTGCTGATCAGCCTGCTATACAGACAGCACAGAAAGATAGTTGTCAATTCTGTCTTAACAGTAGATTACATACAAGTAGTTAGTAACCTTAAGGATAGAACAGGGAGGAAAAAATAAATCCTGAGTCCTGAGTGACTTCCCTGTAACTGACTGTGTTCCCTCAGGCTGTGAAAGAGGCAGAGTGGTCTTTGGCAGGGCCAAGGGGGTAAATAGTAAGTATTAGGATGTGCAAGAATGGGAAGGCTTAACTTTGCAGTCTGATCATATGCTTTAACACAAACAATTCCTAGTTCTTAACTCTTCCTGTAAGGCGTTCAGTTTTCTCTAATTTAAAGAAAAACTGAAAATCTGTTCTCTTTGAAAATGAAAGCTCCCATAGAGCTGTAAAATTTACACTCTCACTGGAGATTTCTGGCACTGGAGGGAGTGATGCAAGCAGCAGCAGCCCATCAGTTGTGCCTCTCTGTGCAGCTCTCTGCGATGAGAGAGTGTGGCCCCTGAGTTGCTGCGTATGTGCAGGACAGGACTTGACTTCCAGCTGTCCCAGTTTTGGAAGGAAATGGACTTGGTCCTCTGTCACAGAGCACTTTTTTCCCTCCCTCTCATTTGTCTTGCCCTTCCTGACAAGCCTTTTGTACTTTTGGGGGCCTGTGTGCGGTTCTTGTCTTCTTATTCTCTTATCTTTCATCTACGGTTTCTCCTCCTCCCCTCCATACTCACTATAAGAGACGAGACATCATGCCTATCCTGGCCTTCCTTCCTTGTCCTTGTCCAGCTTTTCACTCACATGCAGTCACTTTATTCCCTTTTCCTGCCTTGTTTTGTGCACTGCCTTGGGATCCCTGGCTCCCTTCCCCGGCTGTTTCACTCTCACCCTCATATTTCAGGGCCCTTGTCCCAGTCTGCTCCTCTGTCTCCCTGGGATCTGGCACCCATCCCTACTGGACACCACGAAGCCTTCTACTGTCTCACTGCCTGGGTGCTGGCAGCCCTGCCATGGCCAGTACAGGAAAGATGAGCTTCCTCCTGTTCTCTCCAGGGCCAGGATCTGCTCCAGTTTGAGCAGCCATGGAAATGAAAGGTGTCTTGGGCTCCTCTGTTCTCAGACTGGTGTGTGCTTGACTGCTTTGTGGGAAGACATTTGGTTGCCATTAGGAAAGAGCAATGTGCGCTCGCAGCCAAAAGGCCAGCCTTATCCTGGGATGCATCAAAAGAAGCATGGCCAGCAGGTCGAGGGACGTGATTCTGCCCCTCTATTCCTCTGTTGTGAGACCTCATCTGGAGTACTCTGTCCAGTTCTGGAATCCTCAACATAAGAAGGATATGGAGCTGTTGGAACGGGTCCAGAAGAGGGCTACAAAGATCATCAGAGGGCTGGAGCACCTCCCATACGAGGACAGGCTGAGAGAGTTGGGCTTGTTCAGCCTGGAGAAGAGAAGGCTCCAAGGAGATCTTATAGTGACCTTCCAGTACCTGCAGGGGCTACAGGAAAGCTGGAGAGGGACTCTTCATAAAGGCTTGTGGTGATAGGGTGAGGGGGAATGGGTATAAACTGGAGAGGGCAGATTTAGGCTTGATATAAGGAAGAATTTCTTCACTATGAGAGTGGTAAGGCACTGGCACAGGTTGCCCAGGGAAGCTGTGGCTGCCCCATCCCTGAAGCTGTTCAAGGCCAGATTGGATGGGACTTTGGGCAGCCTGATCTAGTGGGAGGTGTCCCTGCCCATGGCAGGGGGTTTGGAACTAGATGGTCTTTAAGGTGCCTTCTAACCCAAACTATGCTATGATTCTATGAAAGAATGTGAACTTCAAGCATGCTCAGCAAGGAAAAACTCCTGGGAGATAGTAGTTATTTACTCTTTAGAGGTCTTGGCCTGCCATGGGTATGCTATATACTACTATCGGATATGATTATAAAAGCGACTTTCCATGTTCAGCATAATCTAAAGTTACTTGAGACTCGGGAGCCGAGAAAGGAATATGAGGAATATAGAATGTTCTCCAACGGAAGAGCAATCTAATACCCCACCGTCTTCCTGTTTGCTTGACACAGCAGTGTGGTGTGCCGTGCTGCTTCATTGGGAGACTTGTATTTAGTGAGAGGAGCCATCAAAGTCTTTCCAGCAGGATTCACTTTGAATGATTTGATATGTTCCATTGTATTATAATGTATTATTTACCTTGTCCCTCTTCCTGCTTGATCTTTCACTGACAACTTCGACCACTTGATGTCTTAATTTTACAGAAGGATCTGAGTCTTATTCCTTTTCGTCCTGATTGGATTGTGAAAGCTATTTCACAGTATTATTCCAGATGGTGTTTTGAGGAGATCAGTGCAGACAGGTGGGGTGCCTTGTCAGCATTTCTGCAAATGCTGCAAGGAAGAGAACAGAACCAGAGAACTGATGCTTTCCACTGTCCCCTTCAATAGCAAAAAGTACAGATTCCGCAGATAATCATGGAATCACAGAGTGGTTTGGTTTGAAAAGGACCTTAAAGATCACCCAGTTCCAACCCCCCTGCTATGGGAAGGGACACCTTCCACTAGATCAGGTTGCTCAAAGCCTCATCCAAAATAATGCTTTTTCACACTTCTAAACAGGGGAGTAGTTTTGAAATGTACAGGGATGGAATCTGCACTGAAACAGATTTGTTGACAAAGGAGTCATGAGGTGGTTGAACAGACCCTTTTCTAGCTAGGGCTTTTAAAACTTGCAGGGATGGTGCTGTACTTCAGAGTAACTTAGGCCAGTTTTCATTGTGAAGTAAGTTATGATGGAAAAAGCAGTTTATTCTGCCGACACAAAGGCAGCCAATATTGCTTTTTTGGTCTAAATCTGTCTCATATGAAAATCAACCCTAGTCTGTCTTTATGCAGCGTGTCTAATACTTAAATTTTAGCCAGACATAAAATGAAGACTTACCTATGGCAGCAATATTATTTGTATCTCTGTCTCACAATGCCTCTGGTAGCTGTTCACAGAATAAAAGCAGTATTATCAGTTATCTAAAGACAGATGGGTTCAGTATCTTGAGAGATTAGTTGAGCTGTCATCAGACAAGTAGGGGCAGACAGTGTCTAGACCTCATGCTGCTCAGCACAGGTAGAGTTTCTCCAGGGATCTTTTAGTGGTTCAGGTATTCACACAAATTGAAAAGAGATTCAAACTTACTTAGGTTTCTAAGTTTTACTAGAATTTTAAACCTTATTTTTGAAGGAAGAATAAAGACATAAATTTGAAGGTTGGAACCTAGAGGAGGGGGTTGGAACTAGATGATCTTTAAGGTCTCTTCTAACCCAAACTGTTCTATGGTTCTATGATTGATTCTATGATTTAAAGCACTGTAGAATATTTTAATCTGAATACTACACAGTCATGCCTCATGATCTGTTATATCCATCAGGATGCCAAAGAATCTATGAAGTTGTTTGCTAAACAGGAGTACATAAAGAAATTTTGATTTCTCCATGGTATGCGCATTTTTTACTGGAAACTGTATCATTACTAAGTGTGGCATTTCCTTGGTCAATAATAAAGGCTTCTGGCGAAAGTCATAGTTAAAAAAATCATTATATATTCAATTGTAAGTTTGTAAAACTGCTCAATAAAAAATCTCCTTTGGGAACAGAGGTTTAAATATTTAAAGCCACCAGGATTTTTTTTCTGTTTTTATAGTGGGTTGTATACTGAGCATACAACTGTGACCATAAATATGTTTTTCCTGGTGGAAGACCTATGTAATAGTTTTGTGGGAGTCTGATCACAGGCTTTGGGCAAAAAGGAAACTCTGCAAGGCCATTATGGCTTCGATTTAGCATGTTTGGTTAGGCCTTTTTCCCCGGGTGCATAATGCTGAACACTGATGTTGTTGTCCTCTGCGGTTTCGAGCCACTGGGCCATAAGAATACCCCTTCCATGCAGCGCAGCATGCTGGTGGCAAGCTCATGAGCTTCTGCTTTGTACTCATGCAACACAGCATAAATGCATCAAATTATAACTGATCTCTCTCAACAGGAGAGAGAAGGGGGTCTTGGCATGCTGACTGCTGCATTTTGTACTCAGTGGAGGGAGAATCATAGAACGGTTTGAGTTGGAAGGAACCTTAAAGATCATCCAGTTCTACGTGTCCTGCCATGGGCTGGGACACCTTTCACTAGGTTGGGTTGCTCAAAGCTGCATCCAAGGTGGGGTTGAACACCTCCAGGGATGGGGCACCCACGACTTCTCTGGGTAACATGTTCCAGTGTGTCTTAACACCCTCACATTAAACAATTCCTTCCTAATATCTAATCCAAATCTCTCCTCTTTCAGTTTAAAACCATTCCCCCTCGTCCTATCCCTGCACCTCCTGATAAAGATCCCCTCTCCAGCTTTCCTGTAGGCTATGGAACACTCGACTTAGGCTATAGTGCCTGACAGCTCTCTGGAGGAGCCAGCCTGCATTTAGGCAGTGCAAATACCTCTAATGTATACTCATACTTGTTTCAGATAAATAGTATTTTCCTTTTACTGTTTTATTTCTCAAAACCAAGACTGTATCTGTTTTTCTACCAACTGCTGAACAGTAGTATTAACATAGTGTGTTATTTATTCTTTTGACATGTTTTTATTTCATGAAGAACTTCTATGTTATGCTTGAGGCTGGGTATGAGTTGCTGGATCCCTTTCAGAATTCTGTTAAATCTGGAAGTAAATCACATTACTTTCTTCTACTATAAGCTCATTCGGCTTGGCTTTCACATGAGGTGTTGTATGGGTGAATGAGCCCAGAGCACTCCAGCTGGTGCAACAGCTTTATTTATCCAGAGTGATGGCATGAAAAGGTTTTAGAAAATGTTTTTAATGACTTCCGGAGCGATTTGTACTACCATTGAACCAACGAAGTGCTTTAAGTCCTTACCCACTTTGCTTGTGTTTTCTGTTGACAAACTGTAGGCTCAAGTGAGACCCAGTTGTGCAAGAAACTGTGCTGGTTGGAAACACAAGAAAGAGAGGTTTTCTTAAACTGTCTTCATATGTCCTAGCATTTACCATGTAACAATAAAGCTTCCACAGTCTTTCTGACCATAATGTGAAATAGCTTTTTTCCCCACATGACGATGCTTTTAACATCTCAACTTTAAAATGGTTTAGGTCTCTGTGAAATTTGAATATGTACTTTGTCACTTCTACAACCCATTTTATGATCAGTAAAGGGCTAGCAGGATGATTTCAACATGTGTTTCATGCACTCTTCGCTCGCAATTCTTTTTTTCCCCAAGAATTTTTGAGTTTTAATTGCATTTTGTCACTTGTACAAGCATGTTAAGTTTTCCTCTTTCATAGGTGTTAGTGATGGAATTGACACAAATAGGTTGTGCAGAATGGAAGGGGTGTCAATGACATTGAATACACGTATATGATGCCAGTAGCTTGCAACTTCTTCCTAAGCATCATTTCTTATGCAGTCAGTTTTGACAGCAGGTTAAAAAACATCTCAGAAAGCAGGTTGTGAGTTTCACGGTAAAGAATAAATATCTTCCTCCCCAACCCCCCCCCCCCCCCCCCGAGATAAAGCAGAGATTTTGTAGAAAAGATTTTGTCTGTTCAATTAGGAAAGTAAAGTGACAGGGAAGTATTTTCAGAGAAAAACACTGTGTTGAACTTCATGCACGAGCAAGTTATAAAAACACGGTAGTTAAATAGTGATACAATAAATGTAAGGCAAGTGGGCAGTATTTAATTCAAATTTTAATATGCCTAATAATAAACAAAGTGTTTGTGTAGAAGTATCTCCCTCTGCGCTGTTAAGGGATTCATGGCTCCAGGAGCTCCCCAATTTACTCAGACTGTGCCTTTGGATTTGAAGGGAAAGCACAGTTGCTGGGGAAGAGTCACTAACTAAGCAATTGGAGCTAATCATCCCCTTGGCTTAGCAGATGAGACACTAATTTTCCTTCCAGGAATAGCCAGTGTATTTATCTGTACAGTGGCTTCAAGTTGGCTGATTTAAAACCTGAGAAAAAGCTTTAAAATTGTTTGTGTTGGTTTGACTAGGATATTGGCATTCCTGATTTAAGTAAGTAGTGTTGCTCATGGTGCAAGGGTCCCATGAAGAGGTAGTAAAGAATAAATAGTGTTTGGGAAGTGGTCGCAATGAGTCCCAAGAGTGACTTGTATGGAGGCTCCTGAGGGGTTCCTTTCCAAAGGTGAGCATATGAAGGCTTTGCTTACTTAATTGCTCACATATATATATACACACACGATAGCTTTGTTTACTCGTGTGAGATGCAGGGAAGAAAAAGAGGTGTTCTTTGCTTGCAATGAGTTTCTAAAGCAATGTCGTCCAGAAAATATAGCACACAGCAAATCAATGTGTTTACTGTCTTGTTTAATGTCATTGACAGTCATCAAAACTAGTTTTAGTTTTGTGGGTTTAAAAAAAAGATTTATAGACTAGAGTCCCTTGATTTGAAAAACAATCTATTTTTGTGCAAGGTTTAAGGGTTTTTCACAGAGGCAATTGCAGAAGCATACAGAAATCTGTTAGTCCACTTGTTGATAGATCTACTGACAGGTGTGTGGTTGAGGAAAAAAGATAGCATACATCAGATTTGTGCAGGATGGGACTGCTCTTTGCTGACATCTGGCAGAAGACTTGGAATCTGGGACAGCTGCTAGCATCGCAAAATTGCAAACAGCTTTAGGACCTGAATGCAATGAAGATAAATGAGCTCCAGTTGGAAGCTGAATGGCCCTAAAGGTAGAATCAGTAATGAATGCGGGCACTCTGAATGCTGTGCTGATCGGCTTGCAAGAGACGGGGATTTTTTGTCCTGGACTTATATAGATGTTCACTATTCTGCATTGCAGGCTGTATTATCAATGCACTGAGTAGTTGAGTTTGTGAGGCTTTGTGTTACTCAGCTGCTTAGGTCCCTGAACTTAACTTCGGTTTCATGTTCTAGCTAGTTTGGTATCAGTGTGCTGTACTGTTCAACAAATCTGAGTACTTTGCTGGTTCATCTACGTGGCAATACCATTGAAACTAGGTCAAGGGATAAGGGAGCATGATTTAGAGGTTTTCAGAATCTGATCAAGATGGGAAACTTTGTGGGCTATCTTCATTTTTGTGGCAGGTGATTAATTTTATTCTGTTATGGATGCTCTCTGCCTTAATTGAGGGCATTTCTTACTGCTGAAAATTTTAGGAGGTCTGCTGAATGCTGAAGTATCCAGTCCTGAGACTTCCAAAAAAATTGGACAGCCGTGGTGGTATTTTCTAGGGGAGGCAGGTTTTAAGAAGTTAATTTTCTGTGTTTTTAAGGACAGAAAAAAGAAATTTGTGTCTAGAAATTAAGCCCAGTTAAAGAGCTCCCCCTTCGTCCTGTCCTCCACTGACTGTACAGAGGACTAGAAATGAGCCTCTAATGCAGATCTTCTTGACCATACCTCACCTAGAGCCTCCCTACTTCTGACTTCACAAAGCAATCGTTTACATTTCCTTTTTTTTTTTTTTTTAATTCCAGAACATGCTACAGAAGAATAGGCATTTTGTAATACTTCCTTCTCTAGCTCAGCATTGTGGATGTGAGCAGAAAGGAGTCTGAACAGGACCCCAGAAACCACCTTCTCTTGCAGAGAAGATGCCACCCAGCTCCCCTGGTTGTACTTCAAGGTCGAGCTGTTTTTCTATTAAGGGCTTTTGGTGTCACATTTCTTTGCTTCCACAAAAATTCTGATCCATTGCCTTTCTTTGCAAGGATCTTTGTATAATTTCAAGGGTGTTTGAGGTTCTATGTGGAATAACGTGAAACACAAATGTTGTGTTAGTGAAGCAGCTGTTGGTGGTAATTTCTTAAGAAAATCAGAATATGAAGAAAAGATTTTCCAAGAAATCTTCAATATTCTTCCAAGAGAAACTACTGAAGAATCGTAAGATGATTGTGACTTTGAAGCTTTCCAGAAAGTTCCCCCTTCTCTACTGCAGACTTCTTACAGAAGGTATTTGTGAAAAGGATAAATCTGCCACCTCTAGGTATTCCCACACAGCTGATCCACGTGATGACTTCTGCTCAAGAAATGAATTTTGGTTGTTGTTGCCTGAAATGGGGCTGATGCAGTCACTTCATATAGCATGGCTTGAAAATGAGCCGTTTGTTGCTGCGATGGTTAGCTGTGTGTCTCTGCTGCCTTGTGGGTCGACTTTCACCACTGTTGCACTTGGTAGACATAGGGACTCTGCTGAGCAAGTCTTGAGGGTGGCTTCTTTCATAGAATCATGTAATGGTTTGAGTTGGAAGGGACCTTAAAGCCCATCCAGTTCCAGTCCCCCGCTAGGGACAGAGACGCCTCCCAGACGGCTCTGGTTGCTCCAAGCACCATCCAACCTGGCCTTGAACACCTCCAGGGATGGGGCATCCACAACTTCCCTGGGCAACCTGTTCTAGTGCCTCACCACCCTCATAGTAAAAAATGTCCTCTAGTATCTAATCAATAAACCAAATTTAGTCTGTAATGATGGGGAGCAGACAAAGAAGCAATGGAGCTCAATTTTTTATCTTTTGTGAAACATTAACCCAGTTAATTTCTGCAAGAACATAACAAACTTGCACAAAGCAAAGGTGGTAATGACAAAAATTTAAGCTATTCATCTAAGTAAAACTAATAGGATTTCTTCCAAAAAACCACAATTTTGGAAGTTAAAACAGATCAGAGGGCTGGAGCACCTCCCATACAAGGAAACGCTGAAAGAATTAGGATTGTTCAGCCTCCTCCATTATTTTTTATGGTTCCTAGATTTTAGGTCTTTTTGCCTTGGTTCACTAAGTTTCTTGGCTTGTCTGTATGTGTGTGCAGGCCACTAAATCGTCTAGTCAGCAGAACATTTATAGAAAGGTTCAAGCTCTGTAATATTTCCTTGCATTAATTATTTAATGATATCACTTGAACTGACTGGATTGATTCCTATGTTTAGGATTTAATGGAAAGAGTAGATTTCTTCTTCATCTGCTTTAAATATCTGTACTTAGCCAAAGTCCACCACACTAACACAGCAATTGTAGAGGTCCTTTGTGCTCTGAGTGCTGGCTGTATTATATGGTGACTTCAGAAGAGCTCTTAAAACTGCTTTTGAATTAATAAAGACATGGACTAGTATCTTTGTGTGCAGTGACACTTCCAGACAGAGTGTGTTTAATACCGTTATGTCCCTATGTACTTCACATGCATGAAAACCAGGCTTATTTTTAAGTAGGCCTGGAGTCTTGCTATATAGAATCATAGACTCATAGAATAGTTAGGGTTGGAAGGGACCTTAAAGATCATCCGGTTCCAACCCTCCTGCCATGGGCAGGGACACCTCCCACCAGATCAGGCTGCCCAAGAACCCATCCAATCTGGCCTTGAACACCTCCAGGGATGGGGCATCTATAGCTTCCTTGGGCAACCTGTGCCAGTGCCTCACCACTCCAGTTGTGAAGAAGTTCTTCCTTATGTCTAGCCTAAATCTGACTCTCTCCAGTTTACACCCATTCCGCCTTGTCCTGTCACTACAAGTCTTTATGAACAGTCCCTCCTCAGAGTTCGGTGGCTTTTGTTTTGGAATTTCTGCCTCCAGCTGTGGCTTTCTTGTTGGCACTTCTTGTCTTGTAAAAAGGTTTTAATTTAATTCAATTAAATTGATTTTACTTAAAATATTCCTCTTACATTTCAGATTACAGTGCCAACTGAGGAAAAATTTGCCTCAGCAGTAATGGGCGTGCACTTGAGTAGGCTTCACTGGTGCCTCCAACCCTGTTGGGTAGGATAGCACTGGCTCATTGCTGAAGCTGGCCTGCAGTTTTTCATTCTTTTTCACTTGTGCCCATTCAGCTGATGTGTAGAAGTGTGCGATCCCTAATTTTTCATTCACTTCCCTCTCAGCTAACACTTTTTTTTTAATTTTACTCCAAGTGCTCTTGTAAAAATTTTTACTCCAAGCCACTGCTGTGTAAAAAAAACCAAATTAGTCAGGAATGCAGAAGAAAGAAATAGGTGGGAACAAATTAGTCAGGACACAGAAGAGAAATGTGTGGTAAAGAGTATACCCTGCCAAAGACAGGACTGTTTTTTTCTCTCCGTGTGGTACTAGTATATTATTTAATGGCACTGTTCTTATAGTATATCACAGATCTAGTGATGCATTCACTACTACATGGGCTATCAAGTACTTCCTAGCTTTCCCGTAGATTTCTTGCTATTTGTAACCTCAGAGTAAAAGCCAGACAATGACTGGCAGTAGTTGTCTTCCACCTCTGTTCAGTGGGAAAGTTACAGATGTTTTTTTAATGGTCATTGATCAGCATATAAAAGTCATGCAGAATGGAAATGCAATTACCAAGAAAGATAAATAGACCGATGCAATGAATTTCATCAGAAACCCAACTAGAGTGTCTATGTCTAAAGGAGGGGGGAGAGAAAGCGAAATAAAATTGTAGTAGGATGTGTGACATTTGACAAGTAAAACTAATGGTCCTTGAGTTAAAAAAGCAGGTTTGAAGTTGTGCTGGTTAATGAAAACCTACACTGAATCAGTGTTGTAGGTCTGCTGCCTTTTTAGGATAGAATAATTATTTAGCAGAAATGTGCTGAGTAATATATGAAAGCTGCATGGAAAAAAAATTAATGAGCCAGTTTCTGAGGTTACTTTCCATGGATATGAAGCAGACATCCGCATTCAGCAGTTGGTGGAGGCTCCCATAACACAGCAAGGAAAGTTCTTTCTGTGGTGTTCCCCTCCTGCTCTAAAGGAAGATCAGATTTGCCTTGCTTTTTACAACTGTTGTTTTTCCTCTGGCTTCTTCTGAACTTCTCGGTAGCTCATCCTCATAGTCTTTGGCCCATCAGTGGGATTAGGCTGGTCTCCAGATTCTAGAGCAATTCTGCTCCCCATAAGAAAAAATATATTTAGGCCACATAATTGGGGTCATCTTGTGCCCCTTTGGCTTTCCTGCTTTGAAGCCTCTTAAGCAAGGTGGCAGCTTCAAAAGGGTCAGAGAAGGCTGGAGGGACCAAAGGGAGGAAGTGCTGATATGGCCAAGAGGGGGCAATAGTCAAGTGCTGAGTTGTCTCACCTTTCCTCATCATCCTCCCTTCTCTGGGAGCCGTGGTTGTTAACAGCCTGATTCATAAATACACGAAAATTAACATAATTCCTTGAAATCTGGTTCAGTCATACTCCAGTGTGGTTTTGTTTCCTTTTCCATGGAGAAAAGGGGTATTTTCCCATTGTACAGTACTCCAGCCACTCTATCAGCCTTACCCCCAGGAGCTGATTACCATGTGTATTTCAAAAACCATGAAGTTTACCTGCTTTTCTTGTCTTCATATGAGACATTAAAAAAAAATCATAATGGTTATTACTTTGTGTTAATGGTGATATGGTTTATTAGCTCTAAGTATATATACCATAATGCTTACATGGAACAACTCTTATTTATAAATTGTGTGGTCTTCTTTGCCCTTTTTCTCTTATCAGATAGAAGAAACGTGTTTCTCTAAACATGGGTGAAACAGAGCAGAGACCAACAGCAGGATCCCGGTTAGGAGCTCAGGAAAATGCTGGGATCAGTACCTTGGAGCATGGACAGAAACCACCTGTGACACCTCCAGGAAAACTCATCTCCATCAAAATTCAGATGCTGGATGACACACAGGAAACTTTTGATGTTCCGGTAAGGGTGTGGAGGTTGAGATGGCTAAAGACTATTCAGGCATTTCTAAAAACACATGTTTTCAAACTACTTTTCTCTTTATTTCAGCTGTGATTCTTTGGCTAATGAGTTCATGTTGCGGAGAAAATGGCTGTTATATCAACATTAAATAGATGATGGTGCAATAGCATAACATTAAAGAGTGAACTGTAAATTACAGCTATTATTCTGTTTCTGTTTGAACAGCTCCAGAAGAGGTGAAAGTCCGTTGTTGTTTCTTTTTCTTTGAACCATCGGTGGTTTCCACTACTTCCTGAGTAGTTGTTTTATTTCCTTGATGGTGTTTTCTCTTGATTCAATAAACCATACATCTATATAGGTTGTTTTTTCTTTCCCTCTTGCAAGTCCTTAGGATAGTAACTTGAAATCATCAAAGTTTTCCCTGATTTGTACCTCTTAAAGACAGAAAGTGCTCACACACATTGAGTGCAAGGATAGAATCAGATCAATCTCATCTAAAGTTACTCTGTACCCCACTGAAATTAATCTAGGCTTGTACTTGCCAGGAAAGCAGAGTTACTATTGCTTTTGTGTGTGCATGATCAGAAGAATTAGCTTGAATTAGTTTTGAATCAAAGACCAATTCTGTTTTACATTTTCTAGCTGTTAGTAACCACTAATGATTTTAATATTCCATTCTTAGATAATTAATGTAAGGTTGTTGGAACACTGTCGCTGTTATGAAAGTGTACTGGAATGTATATTTTTCCAAGTCCTCAGGGTTCTGTGAATAGGAAACTGGACACCTGAGTTCAAATTTCATCCTCTGTTACTTGCATTTTATGTAGCTATGGTAACTTCCATGCCTTCATTGCCTCAGTTTTCCCTACCATGAAATTGGGGGGTACCAGTGAAATACATGTATCTTCCAAGTATAGTGCTCTGTGAAAGTGCTGGTGGTCACTGAAACAGTCTTAACCCTTTGTTAAAGATAAAGGAATTCTGATTAGGAAAATCTTCATTTGAAAAAAAATATGGGTTTTTACCTGTTTGTAAGTTCTCTGCACAGGCAGGTACGTGTGAACTGAACCGCCACCAAGTGAAATGCTCCTGTATGGAGCAACTTATTATGCTTTTGAGCCCTTCAGGATGCTTATCAAATATCTATAGCAAACAGACTAAAATTAGTAGTCTTAGTTAATTGTTGCTGTTCAAAAGTTTAGCTCCAGTTTAAATTATTGAAGGCTGATGAAATTGTGCTGCTTATCTTACATGGTACAAATATCCCTGTTATCCTAGAGACAACCTCCGCCCCTCCCAGCTGCCTCTTAATCATACATTGGAAATGACGTGCAATTTATAAGCATTAGTAATTCCATTTAACAAACACTTAGTATAAACATTTTTGAGATCAGATTCCTTTCATTAAATTGTTTAGGAGCAAATGTAAGTAATGAGTGAATGCAACGCACCCGTATAACTCCAGCTTTGCTTCTGGGAATTTGAGAAAGCAGTATTTCTTTCAGTCTTCATTATTAAAAGGCATCAACATTATTTTTCTGTTTCTAAACTTCAGCAACACCTGGAAGACCTGGATTTTTAAACAACTGTCTGTTTGGATCACTTCAGTATGATTGTGGCTTTTATTTTGTAACCACCTCTATTCAAGGAAAGCCCAGTCAGTTTTAAAGTCAAATCTTGTGGTGAAATCTGTAGGATACTTAGATTATAAAGTCTTTTAGAGCAGATTCCTAAAGCTTTTTGTCTTTATGATATGCATAGTCAAATGAAGCAATACACATAGTTTTCAGTCTGCTCTACAAAGTGTTGAATTTTTAGTCCCATCTCACGAAACCAAAAAACTTTTAATACCTCTAAACTGAGATGTTTATTCATGTTGGCAAACCCATGTTCCCATTTACTGGGAACTTGCTTGCTGGAAAAGCTTGCTGTTTTTAGCCAGATTGGTGCAGTATATACAGAAAAAGAAAGTGATACCATTTCAACAAAATATTTTAGGAGCAGCAAATGTGGCTGTGAGCAGAGGATGTTAAACATATATGCCTAAGCACATCTGTGGGTTTGCTCCTCTGTGGAGAATTAAAGGCTTTTTGTGTGGTTGAAGGTCTGAACTATTCTTTCCAAAACTTGAGCTGCCATAGTTATGAAAATAACCTTCCAAACATGATACAAATATAAACCGAGAAGGTTTTGTGTTTCCTACACTTTCAGGAATTTTGTTGGATAACCTTTTCTCTGTCGGTGAATGGGCGAAACTTTGAGTGGCTTTATTGATGCTTGTAATGTGTCTTGCAGGACAGTATGGAGTTTAAGTCATGTCAGTTTAATATCTGCTTGTGAAGTCTGTGTAAAAATAGAAACAGGTACTGGTGCTACTTCTTCCTGAATTTGGGGGAAGTAGTGAAGTAGTTTGGAGTATCTGTCTCCTCCTCCTTCCTTGCTACTCCTATAATTTCTTTTGTTACAGGTGCACCTCCCTCCATTAGCTAAACTCGGAAAAAGATCTTATCACTGTGGTGTTTTTCTTCGATTTGTTCTTGTATGACTTTGAGGTGGTTATGTTTGGGGTGGTTTTTGTGGTTTTCTGTTTTGTTAAGTTTTGTTTGGTTTTAAATTATCTTCCAGGAGGCAAGATTCAATGCTCTTGTACTTAGGCAATCCCTTTTCTCCTATTGTATGCAAATGACTTGTTTTTATTAGAGCAAAACCCTTTAGATTGCTATGTCCGTTCTGTATATAACGAAACAGGAGAAAAGCATGACCTAATTCCTTTCTCCTCCAGTGCTGCTGATTAGGCTATTTAAAAGTGAGCTAACTCCAGCATCTTTTATGCTTCTAAAGGAAAACTAATTTTTTATTGACCAACTTTTGGTGTTAGTGTTTTGGTGCTATATAATCATAGTATGCCTGGCTCGTTATATTAGCTTCTCACAAGCCAAAAAAAGAAAGGAAAGCGAGACCCACATAGCTTAAAATGGGCTTGTAAACAATATTTTTTGCCAGGAAAAAAACATGAGGTATGTATATAGGGAGTTTTATGGGAGGCTTGAAAACAGAAGCCACAATGAAGGCCCTTTCACCAATTTTTGCAAATGCTCTATTATAAAAGGAAAGGTACATAAGAAGAATTGTACATGCTGCTTGATGTTAACAAGCAATATTTCATTGCAGAGTTTCCAAACATTCCTATATTCCAAAAATCCAGTGAAAGGTTGAATAGATAATCCTGGATCTTTCATACACATCTAGTTAGCTGGTGGCACGACTCTTTTCAAGTAAGTACAGATGCTTGGGGAATGTGGGGCAAAAGTAAGCACTGCTGCTTTCAAACAAAGAGATGATATTACTTTCACTTCGTATTTATTGCCTTTAACTTAAAAGGAAAGTATAAAATTCATCAGCTTCCTTTTTGAGCACATTTTTTGCTTATTCTGCTCTGAGAAGAGAAATTATCTAGAATATCTTTCCCCCTTTTAAGTTTTAATGACTGAATTTCTGTACCTTTAGTTTGAGTCTGTCATGAACTCTTAGACAAATGCTGGCTTCGCCTGCAGTTGTAAGTGCTTCAAGCCTAAAAATCAGGCCGTGAGTTGAAAGTTCATGATCACTCAGCACTTGCAGCTGGTAGTTATGCAGTTAGCTTTATGGAGGGCTTGCATGAAGTGTGGAATAGATTTTTGTCTCTTGCTTTTTGTTTCTAATTTCCAGTTTGGCTGTATTTACTGAAAATTTAGTTAGATATGCTAACTGAAGACTGCAGAGGTCCAAAATACCCCAATGTGTTTTAGCTCATGTTTGGCTGAGTTCTGACTATGTGACAGAATGAGCAAACACAGTCCATTTCTGCTAAGTAAGAGGACAACAGCTTTAACTAAACTGAGTAATATGAAGGAGCAAGAACATTTTTTTTCACCCTTGTACACATGATGATAATCATTTAAAGATAAATCTTGGGAATTCTGGAAGGTTGACACTTCTACTGTAAAACTTGTGAAACTCAACGCTGCCAAATAGAAATTGTGTATTATACAAGAGAGGGTAGAAGCGTACAGTTCTGCTTGATTTCACTCTTATTTCATTTCTACCAGTCTCATCTAAGTTTAGGTAGAAGAGAGTGGAATTGATTCCATAGAACCATAGTAAAATTTAAGGATTTTCTTCTGTTTGTTTTAATATGGTCTCCTGTGTAGGTTCAAACCAGTTTAAGTAAAAAAGAAATAGAGTTTTTAAGGAACAGTAAAAACGGTTAATAGTAGCATCTACTGTAGATAATTCTGGGGAAGCAAATCCTTTAATGACTGTGCCACTTATGTATTTACTTTTGTAGTTGTTTCAGTGCCAGAAGTAATCTGCTTTAAAGCTACTCCTCAGCAGAAAGAGTCAGTGTTGTTCCTTTCTAGGTAATGCTGAAGACATGACTGATTCTAATGTAGAGTGCTGAGATGATTTGGTGACTCAGTCCAGGTTTAACCCTGCCTGACATGAGGCCTGTCTCTGATCAAATCCTACTCTCTGAGTGAACGACATTGATGTGGCAGGAGCAATACTATGGATGCTAAGTAGAAAGTCAGAGTTGTTTTTTTCCCGTTACATCAAAGGTGAGATCAAAGTATAGCACAGGAGGTAGGGATTCTTCTTTTGGTTAGGATCCAGTCTTTTTAATTAAAACCAAACCAAAGTCCTTTTTACTGTGTCTGGAAGAAAATAGTTGTTGCCTTTTTGTGGCTCTCTTTTGGAAAGGCCAAAACATACTTGTCTGTCAGATTACCCAAGTTTATTGAACATCTGTTTTGTCTTATGTAAACTTTCTTTCCCTCTGAATGTGTTCAAGCTTTGTGAAATATGCAGGGTTGGAAAATGTCATCCGCTTTGAGGGATTAACACCTGGTTTCTTAAGCAAGAGGAGTCTCTTAATAGAAAGCAGGGTCAGGGTATAATCCTTAGTAAACATCGATTGTAAACATTTCATTTCAATTTGTGTTTTTCTCAGAAGAGAAAAGCTTCTTCATCTTTGGATTATCTGAGAATAAAGACGGAATGGTCTTGGTCTACAACGATTTATCTTCCACTGGAGTTTGTTTGCAGGGCTCTGGAGGGGAATTTCTGTGCCTCGAGTCCCAAATTTTCAGAGAGGACTTCATAATCCTGCCAGGGCTCTGTGTCTTAAGGCTTAATGTTCTGGGTGTGGTTTTTTGTTTGGCTCTTTCCTTTTTTCATGCAGCCATATGACGATTGTTCATATTCCCTTTGTAGCGAAAATGCCTTCTTTTGAATATACACCCCACCAACTTCAGACCAGTGTAAGTGTGCCAGAAGAAGCTTGATATTAGAAAGTCTCAATACTTAACAACAAAGATTACATCTGCTTTGTTATAAATTTGCAGAAGCATTGTGTTACTCTATTAAATTTGAAATTTCAGCCACAGTTTTATAAATGTTTAAATTATTTTCTGTAACATTTATGGGGTACGGTAATTGCTTTGTCCTAGACATTTACTTCTCTCTTCAATATGCATCTTATAAACACTGAATAAAACAGTTTTATAAAAGAGCATTAGACAGTAAGGCAATGCAGAAACATGAAACACTGTTTTATGCTTTCTTAGCCAGCTTCAAGTTCAATTCTCTATGAATTGCATTTTTTTTCCAGCTTAGGAAGTGAACAGCAGGTCAAATGTCAGTTATTCATCAGTCTGAGACTTTCTTTTCTTCTCATGCCTGAAATTATTTGGCCATCGCTGTCAGACTATTTCCGATGAATATCAAGCACTTAAATATTCACTAATTGTCACAGCAACCCTGCTGTATCTTCTGAAATTACAAGAAGAAAATCTATTTTTTCCTATAATTCTGAAACACATCAGTTGCATTTTTCTCAGCAGATGATTGTTAGTTGATACCCAGTAAACTCTGATTTTTGTTGACGTATGATTAGAATGTCCTTGTTGAAAGACAGGGAATTTTAGTGACTTGCGTTAATAATTTATGTGCTTTTCAAAATGGAAGAGAAAATAATCCACAAGGAAACTTCTGTAACCTGAGGCAGCAGGCTGTTTAAACTGCTGATTTCTTTGTCACGCTATTCTGTGTAATGAACAGAAGTGGGAATATAATTGTAAATGCCAACGGATCCAGACCATTTTCAGACTGGATTGATGTATTTGAAGATAACTAGGAAATGAATGTAATTTTGTTGAATGAATTAGCCTGACTTGTAATCAGGGAAGGCTTCTCAAATTAATGTCTTTTAACTTGTCCCAGTTCAACTGACTCACCATGTCATGCACCAATGAGTGAGCCGGCACAAAGCAGGGGACAGAGCTGGCACCGGGAAGAGCAGCCATGGATGAAGAGGCAGTGCGTGAGCATTTCTGAATAGTGCTGCCCTGGGGTCAGTGAAATCATGCTGTTAATTTTGGTAACCAGGTCTGTGTCTGTAAGTTGGTTCACATGGTACTGGTAAGGCTGGATTGGTACTCCATGGGGGACCATGGGCTCCCTCCCCAGCTACAGGTTGTTGCTCCCAGCCATCCTGTTTGAAGGTGGCAGTTGTCCAAGGAATAGTGAGAGGTGCTTGCCATCTCCCCTCTTCAAAGTGTACGTGTATGGGTGAGTGGGTAGCTAGTGGCAGAAGTGGAGTCTGATGTAATAAGGACTATGTTTTTCTGTTGCAAGGGCGATGAGAGGGATGTTCTGCCTCTGGTCAGAGGAAGGAGGAGCTGAACTGCCTGTTATGCGCTTCCTTCCTCCCCCCTGTAATTGAGGTTTGTCTCTTCTGGCTTTAGGAATTTTAAACTAGATGTCAAAGCCGCAGGTAATCATTCTTTCCTTCATAGTTAGGGTGAAAATGTGGTACCTTCAACAGGCCATTCATCATGCCTGTCTCAAACATGTGTTTTAGGATGAGATTAATTGCTCTCTGGAGGTGCTTGTATACCCCTGTAAGGAGACCAGAGGGTGATAGCTTAGACTTCATTTGTCATCTAGGCACCTAACTTGTTCCATAGAAATTTCTTTGTTTCCTTTTAGTTCCCACCCAGGCCAAAGTGATATGTGAGTCTTCTCTACACCCTGTAGCTGGCCGGCAGTGCTGTCTAGCTCAGATATGCTGTGGTGGGTGAATTACACCTGCTGTAGTGCTGCTTTTCTCTGTTCTAGTTGTAACAGAAGCTGCAAAATAAAACACACTGTGCTTTGGTGCTGTGCTGCAGTGGTGTGCATACATGCCATGATTTACTTAAAGTCCATTCTTTGTCAGCACAAGGCAGTCAAGCTTAAGTTACTTTCCTTAAGCTCTATGTGAAAAACAGTTGTCTTTGCTTCTGGCCATATGCTCTGGAGGGTCATAATAAATGAGTAGGATAAGCTTCTGGGAGAAAATAGCTGCCTTCCTCCTTTCCTGAATTAAATAAGTGTGTGTTGTGCATAGCTAAAGAAATGCAGGATAAGCATGATGCTTTGCCAAGAGCACAATTTCATGTTAGGCTTCAGGCATTTCAAAGCACACCAAGCTTTATAGTCCTGCGCTGAGCAAAAGATCAGAAGACTTGAGCTGAGATGTAAAGCACTGCTGGTATGTGATTATATTGCACAGCATGCTGAGTGGCCATTCAGAGTACAGTGAATTTCAGTAACTTAAAAGCATATCTCCCTGTAACTTGTCCTCTCACCTCTTTGAGAGATGAAGGAACCGCTGTTGTGGAATCCCTGTGCAGTTCTTTTCTTCATTATTTTGAGCAGAATGGAGAGCTATCCATGTAAGCAAAGGCTTAAGCAGTACAGGATAAAAGAATAGCAAGATGTTATAAATTGTCCATTCGTTTCCCTTTTAGTTCATTCTCATTTGAATATGGTCATGTATTAACATTTTTTGCCTGGTGATAACACAGGCGGTTGAAATGCCTCTCACCAGGTTTTTCTGGCAAGGCCACACCTGCAGTACTGCATCCAGCTCTCGGCACAGGAAAGACACGGAACTGTAGGAGCAAGTCCAAAAATGATCATAGGGATGAAACACCTCTCTTATGAAGAAAGGCTGAGAGGGCTGGGGTGGTTCATCTTGGAGAAGAGCAGGCTCCAAGGAGACCTTATTGCAGCCTTTCAGGACTTATAAGACAGGTGGGAATAAATGTTTCAGTAGAGCCTGTTATGGTAGGACAAGGGTAATGGATTTAAACTGAAAGAGAGTAGTTTTAGACTAGATATAGGAAGTATTTTTTATGATTAGGATGGTGAAACACTGGAACAGGTTTCCCAGAAAGGTAGTAGTTGCCTCACCTCTGGAAATATTAAAGGTCAGGTTGGACAGAGCTCTGAGTAACCTGGTCTGATTGAAGATGTCCCTGCTCATTGTAGGGGGGTTGGACTAGATGATCTTTAAAAGTCCCTTCCAACCCAAACTATTCTGATTCTTTGATTCTGTTTGCCTATCATGGGTTCCTTGCTCTGCGTCCAACCTTGTTTTGCCTTTTAGTTTGGGGTGTTAATTGTTTTCATTTTGCACCAAGATTCTCCTCTGTGTGTTTGTCAGAGTTCATCATCTGTGATTTTTGTTTCCTCAGACTTTCAGTGTGCCGTAAGCCTGCCCTTCCTCCCTGCTTTTGCATGGTGCCTGCTTTGCTGAACTGGTGGAGCCAGTGGAGCCACAGCCTTAGCAGCTGCTGGAGGTGGTGTTCCCACCTGCTCTGCTGCACTGGCAAGGATGGTTGTCTGTCTCTGTGGTAAGGCAGCCTATCAGGGCAACCCTGCATAAAAAGCTTTGGTTTTCACTAGTTTTGTTGCAACCAGGAGCTTGCTACAAAATCAGATAGATACCAACGTCAGTGTAACAGAGGAGAAGGAAGGGGCCAAGTCCATTTTAGCAGCTGTTCAGACTTCGGTGAAGCTGCTATGGAAGTCCACAGCTGCAGAGGTGGAATGGAAAATAAAGTCATATTCTTATGCATTTTAAAGGTTGCAGGAGGTCCTAACACTTACGTCCGTTCATATTTTAGCACTTCACTGGTTTTCTTGTTGGTATATCTTGTTGCTTCCTTACTTGGCTCTAGAACATGCTGCGTTATATTGCTAATCCTCGTTGTCCTCTCTCCCTCTCCACAGTTCCTTTGCAGCTGCTGGTTTCATTTCTTGCTTTTGGTATTCTCCAAACAAACAGGAGCTGTCAGTGCAGAAGTATGTGGGAGTCCTGGTTGTATCTCCTGGGTCTTCAGCCAACTTCATACTGATGATGATCTCCTCCCTCAGCACAATGTCAGGTCTTTGTGTTACAAGCCACATGTTGCACTGTATAAGGGAGAAAGCGCTCATCACTTTTAAAGGCTGTATCTACACTGCAGAACTAGAGACGTTTTCTGCAGTGACATAGTTGAGTTCTCATCCATACCCAAACTCTGCAAGTGGGGTGATGTGTTCAAATTTTATCTAAGATAATCTGTGGTTTTAAAGTGAAATTTGACCAGCTTAAAATAAACTAAAGCCCCTACAACTAGGATGAGGTGATTAAAGCAATATTAGCCTTTGTCTAATCTTGGTACAGTCTAAAAGGGCTCCACCAGTTCCCAGGTTTAAAAGCCTTCAGAAAGAATTAGTAATAGGCTGCCTACCTGTAAGACTTGTCTCCACTTCTCCAGTGAGGTACCTTGACAAGGCTGTGATTACAGCATACGCATACCATTAAATATTGCCTCTTACATGCTAATGCCTAAATCCCATAAAATGAAAATGTCTGCGAAAGCCTTTGCACATATTTGAATAAGGCTAGTGAGTTAAAATCATTCTGGAATAACTACGTCCATTTTTTAATAAAAATTGATGCATAAGGCACACATTAAGCACCAGAGAACTCAGTGAATACAAACAGCAGTAGCAGAATTGATTACCATATCTCCTTTTCTTATCCTCATCCCCAAAAAGGAGGCTCGGACTGATAGAAATTACATAAACATAATGCTGCCAGAATATAAATAGCAAATGGTGAGTTGTGACTTAGTGTCAATTTGCTTTTTGATGGCCTGGCAGATGTAAATATTCATGCAGCACACAGCAGCAGGCAGTTATTCTTCTCATTTTTATCACCGTTCCTTTCTCACCTGGTTTTCTGATTGAGCTTGGAATCCTTTCTTCTTTTTTTCTCCAGTTTGCCTTGCTTTTATAGTTCTGGTCCTGTTTCTCTGCCACAATATCTTCACATGGTCTTGCTGATTTTTTTGTGATGACCTCCATTTAGCAGGTAGTGGACATTATTTGTCTGTAGGTGTTGCTTAGTATTCAGAGGCCAGTTCTTCATGCATAGAGGGGGACATCCTTTGCTCTTAAATGACTTTTCATGTTTCATTGCTTCATTATCTGGTGCAGATGCTTAGTTCTAGTCCCTTCTGTCACCTTACCCCTATCTAACATCTCAGTTTTGTCTTTTCTTAGGGAGCATCCATTTTTGTATCCTCTGTATGGACAAGTTATATCACTCCTCATAATATCTTGTTAAGAGTTCTTTTTCTGGTCTTTTACCAGGAGCACATTTGGGCAGAGCAGCTGATACTGGATCTGGAGTGACTGTACGTTAGGGGAACACCGTCCCTTTCTGATCACTGTCAGGGATAAGCCGAATCCTCAACCACTGTGCATTGTCTTAGGTTGACTGGAGTTACTGGAAATAAGCTAGTTTACATTACGCAGTGATGTTGATCTAGAGGTCTCCTTTGACAGTGTTGCTTATTGAAATTGATGTCAAATACCACAATTTTGTTGAACAGGATTTAAATAGAAGGGATTTTGTGGAATTAAGTAAGTTAATGCTTATAAACTGATGTGAAAGAGAATGCTTTGTCAAACAAAAGATGTATTACAGGAATTATAAAAAGATCTTACCAAGTAGGTTCTAGTGTTGAATTCACACAGATTCATGCTGCAATGGGAAATAAATGTAGCCTGGTGTTTTATCTTCTTAGATGTTCTCAAATAATTTATAATCATCTCTGCACTTAGGTACAAACACTGGTGGCTGGCGAAATAAAACACTTTTCACAAAAGCACTTCAATACTCACTCATAGCATGATATAGATTGGAAGGGCCCTCGCGAGATCGTCTGGTCCAACTCATCACTCAAGGCAGGTCCAGCACTGAGCAGGTTGCTCAAGGTCCCTAAGAAACACTAACTGCAAGATTTCAGACTGCTGTGTTTTAAGATCATTTTCCTTTACAAGCATTAGTTGAAGTTCAGCGTTACCAGTTTAAGATCTACCACTTTTAAGCCAGTGACTGACATCTCTGAGGTAGAAAGCTTCAAGCTTCTGTGGCAAATGGGCGTTTGCAGCCATATCTGTGCACTTACTAAAGAAATAAGACAGTAGTAATTTTATGAATGACAGATGTCATAAGCTTGCTTATCTTTTAAAGTTCATCAAATCCTTCAGATTTTCTTCTTAGCTTTTCACTTCATGTCGAAGGATAACTTTGGTGTGCTTTGAAATACTATGGAAGACTCTAAAAATAAAATTCAAGTGGAAAGCAGATGCTTCAAATGGCTGATTGTGTCACAACACATTCAACTCTGAGATTTTGGCATTCTCAGGAAGAACAAGGTAGAAATATGCTGCAGGAGATCAGGCTTTGTGAGCAGGAGAGACTTGTAACTATAATTGCGTAAGGAAATTCAACACCCCCACCCCCAAAAAATCTCATTAAAACCTTCTGGATTCACAGCAGCTGTGGAAGAGTTTGGTCAAGAGCCGGCCAAACTCGTTAGAGAAATAGAATTGGGAGCGGCTAATTTTTTGTTTCACTGACATAAGCTGAGTCTAGCCATTGCTATTTCTTTTTGTATCTGTTCCATGAAACAAATAACTTTGAACAGATATTCTCCTTTCAGTGGAAAGGTCACTTCTCTGTAGAGCATTTCCGATCTGTACTGCTTGGGTTTCATTAGGGGGAAGATCACATACACACAACTTAGCCAGAAGAAGTGACAAAAGGTAACTGAGGAAACAGTTCAGCATTTTCTTGGGCTGAGGGACAAAATCTTTGAGGGGTCACTTAACACTATTGTTCCTAGTTGCACTGAAATGACTGATTTCCCATATTGGTAGAACTGTGCGGTAAATGATTATATGTATTTTTGATTTGGCAGGGAATTTTTTCCCTTTGAGCTTCTTCTATTTAGGATGCTGGGAGTGAAGGAAACTCCCTCCCCCCCCCCCCCCCCAACAAAAAACTCAAGTCCTCAGCCTCTGTGCTAATATTTTACTGAGAGTTAAAATGAAAGTTTACTCCTTCCATGTTCTCAGAATGAATTCACTAGCCACTGCCTGTTAAATAATTACTTGAAAATTGAATCTTCTGACAAAATGAAACTTGTTCACCTGACAATAAAGTAGCATGAAAGGATTAAGTAACTAAAATAATTAACACAAGCCAATTCTTATGATGTCTTGACAGCTTAGGTGTTAACATTTAAATTTTCTGTTTGAAATCAGCAAGACATTTCAATAAGAGATGCTCATTTAACCAGAGATACTTAGCTAATTTGAATTAAGTGAATTGTGATTTTTTTCCTGAAAGTAAGTAACTTGTCCTCTTCTCATAGTCATTGCAGCACCATTGCCAGTTAATACATTTGTCATCCTTAGGCATCAGGTCTTCACATTGATATTTCCCAGGTGAACGGATGTTACCTGTTTTCCCAGGTGAACGGATGTTACCTGTAATTGCTGTTTTCAGCTGGGGGCATTTGAAGGCCTGCAAAGACTGTCTAGTGATAGCAAATTCCTTTGAAAAGGTCATGGATATGGAAGGCGATATCATAGCAATGAACATACTTCGTGGAGAAATGGTCCACAGATTCTTGGGTGCTTGTTGCTATGGGCTAAAAACCACTGCAATGGGACATAAAATGCTTGGGTACATATATAGAACTGTTACTTCTGTAGATAAGCTATTTTTTACTCTTCTTCATCGGTCACAATTCTGCATGGTATTCTGGCCCCAAAGAGCACTTCAGCAACAAGTGGAGCCCTCTCTGTAATGGAAATGCGTTTGCCTTTTCTCTCAGGCTTCAGTCCAGGAGTAGGCTTCTTTTGCGTTTCTATACTGGTAACTTAGAGGACCAGAGAGTAAGCTGGAGTGCTAGGCCCAAAATTTTCCACATTTCTTAGCTTTCAGCTGGATTTCTGGCTGTGTTTTAGGCTGTTCCAAGGAGATCTCTCTGAGGTAAGTCTGGCTTTGAGTGAGGACTTATCGAGACTTGGAAGTCACTTTATGCATTTCTAGCCTTGTCAGTCTGGGTTGCTCCCTTATCCTCTTCTTGCTGGCTTCATTTTCTTCTTCTGTGGAAGAAAGTTCTACTGGTTTACTGCTGCTTATTTAAAGAAGCTCCTTTTACCCCCTCTAAATTGATGTATTAGTTTCATCAAATGTTCCAGTCATCTCTGCTTTGTAAGGGTAGAACTATTCCATTTAAACTGTGTGACAAAAATGGGTCAATTGTTATTAGTGGGGAGGATAAGATTTTAGTGAAAAATAATCTCTTTGGTTATTGACTGACAAGCAGAGTGGAAGGTGAAAAGAAGATGGGTCTGTTTAGAGGAGGGCAAATCTACTTTGGTGACAGATAAAACACAGGGAAGAGCACGATGGAAAAAGGGTGAGATACATGGGGGAAAAAAGGGCACCTGAAGATGCAAATGTATAAGAAAACATATTAAGAGAAGGGGGAAGGAATTGTTTTGGACTTGTATAAATCTGTAACTTTCCTGAATTAATTTTTGTTTTGAGGGGGCTATGCTTGCAACGCTGGTGGTCTGATGTATTTGTGTCTTAAACATCACAGCATGAAGCAGTCACGTAAAGGAAGAGCACTAGAAGGTAGCAGTGGCGGCACAGTGCAGTTGGTGTCAGAATTGGAAGCAGAATCTCTGACTTACTCCTCTGATTAAGTGCTTCCTATAAGATGCTTGCATGTAACAGAGTGTTAATGATGTAGCTCTTAAAAGAGCACTGCAAATTGCAAGTCTGTTACATTAGTATGATTAATTTGAACTAAAAGCTGTAGCTAGGATACTGCTAAGGTACAGTTGCTTATAGAGATGTAGAGTTGTATGTGCAGCCATAGAATACCTGCTTGTTCCTTCCTCTCTGTGTTCTGTACTGTCGTGCCTTGCCTAACAACGGTTCTGACCAGAACATCGTTAGCCGATTTTGTTGTTAAGCAAGTTGACGTATACACCTGACCTGAGGTAACCTGTCCTAAGCTAACCTAACCTCAAGTGACCTAACCTAACATTAGCATAATACATACCTCACATAAATTAATAATTATTGTAATAAAGTCATAAGAGTACATTCATAACAACATTAACACTGTAATAATAATACTGCTGTAATGTATAGTACTTACCAAATGCATCATCAAGCTGAAGTTTTCTGCCTTCTCTTGTCTTGTGAAGTGAGGCAGAGGGGTGGTTTTAAGACTCAATGCCATCACAATAGAGGATACCTTCAAAATAATTGATATAAATTTAATACAGTACTGCACCGTATTGCACTACCCAATTTCCTTTCTTGTTAAATGTGCCAAACCTAGATTATGGCCAATTTTAGTAACACTTTTTCCTTCCTCGTGCTGCTTTATCACTTTTACCTTGGTCTCCAGGTATATTACCTTCCTTTATTTCTTGGGCGCGCTTGTAGAAGCTGACTGCTGTTGTTCGGGGGCTGCATCAAATAAAAAGAAGGCGTCTATAAGAGCACTTTCAAGAGACTGTTACAGTGACCTTATTTCTTCACATACTCCGTGCTGTTTACATCTCTATGGAAACTCCCATTTAGGCTGGATGTTGTTAAGTGAAGCACAATAGTAATGGCAGAAGGGGACTGATTCTGTTAATTTTATTTTTGGTAGTATCAATACAGGTGTCAGGAGAATGAACTTTTAAATAATACATTTTTATCCAAATTACATTTGTCTAAAATATTCAAGTGAAGAAACTACCTTCTGTAAAAATGCCACAAATAACCAAATCAGAAATGACCATTTCAGATATCCCAAAACAATGGGATTTTGACTTCCAAAACAGATCCTAAGTGGTATGCTTAAAATGGAAGTAGTGCAAATCAGCTTATGTCAACTCCACACTTTTGAACATTGCAAGCTGCAGCAGTTTAAAAACAAATCCAGGTTTCTGGAAATGCAAGTGATAGAGAAAAGAGCTATGATTTGGGGTTGATTTTTTAACCTGTTTATCTGAGAGGTGGTTTAATATTTTGAGTTCTCAGAATGTAGAAAGACTGGGGGATTTTGATCCCCTCCAGGAAACTCCTCCCCCGGCTGCTTGAGGGAGTGCATCTCCTACTTGTTTTCTATCTGCTCACTGCATCTGTCTGCTGCCCGCATCTTTGTACCAGAGCAGGAGCCGTGTGGTTCTCCTAGTCCTCTGTGCTTATTCCAGTTTCTCATGTCCTAGACTCCTGCCCCTATTTCACCCTGTTACCAGCTCCCCAGGGAAGATTTACCATAGGATGCTAAGCGTTGCTTGCCATGTGAGTGCTGACCCTTTGGAAGGAGACAGAGGACGGTGCACTCTGACTGTTGTGGGACACGCTGACTTCTCCAGAAGGGCAGGGAAGTGTGGTATAAGCAGCTGAAATGACCAACAAGGTAGTTCCAAATTACTGGAAAGTTGGGCTTGCTGCCATGGTAACAGAAGTTCCAGTCCTGATTGAATCTGTGATTCATGGAAAAAGTAAGGTAGAAACTGGCAAGGCTAGTCTAGCTTATTCTTCTGCACTTTCATTTTCAATTTCTTACTATTTTCTCAGTGTTTGAGATAGACCCACTAAAAGAGGATATTCATGTTTAAAATCAAATTGGAATTGTTTAGTTTTCTTGCGTTCTTTTTAAGAGAGTGGAAACATTTTCATCCTTGGTACAAGAAAGCTTTTATTGAGTCAAGCTCAAGCTACGTATGATAAGTCAATAAAACTTTTAAGGAGCTTGATGTTTTTTCAGGTTTGCCTGAACTTTTGTCCTGTGAGCCTTTGTCCTGGAGACAAAATGTTTAGGATGAAGGTTAAGATGAATTAGGTGACTTTTGATTATCCAGAGAATGAAAGCTGTGTTTGTACCCTCATTCCCGTTCTTTGCATGTGGTTCTTTCATCCATTCAATCTGTGCTAGTCAAGGAGGAGTACTGTTTGAAGAAGGCACTATAGAGCACTCTGTCTCTCATCCAGCAACAGCTGAATACTTTATGGAAGTATATTAAGTCCTTGACAGGAGAAGGTAGCCAGCTGGCTGCTGCAGCAGGATGTTCTTGTTCTCCCTCACAACCGAAAAGCAGAAGTTGGCAGAGTGCCTGTTGAGCTTGATGGGGAAGAGGGAAGGCACAGACTATTGCAGTGTTTTAACTAGGTGGGCCGTTAACTGAAAAACATAAAACAGAAAGCACACATTTCAAGTCTGCCCAGGCCACCAACTGGAAAATGGTAGAGGCCTGGCTGATATGTGTAATTACCACCAAAGAGTCTCCATGGTTTGGGTAGCTTAAGAAGCTGCTTGCTTAGGTGTTACAAACAAGTAAAATAACTACACTAGTATTTCTCCTGCTTGAAACAGCATGCAAAGCAATGGTGTCTCACTGGTTTAAATAGTGATATGGCAGTGCTACAAAGTCTGGAGTTTGGAAATTATTTTTTTGTCTTTTCTTGTACTAACAAGTACAGTTCAAGTCAAGTTGTCGGTGTACGTTACCAAGAAAAATAATTGAAAAGAAAGGTGTTCACGTTATAATTGGCATGTTTGGAAAAGAGGGAGCACTAGAGCAGTGCTCACCATTTAATTATGCCAAGTTTTGAAACAACACAAGATACTACCCAGTCTGTCATCCATTTCTAAACAGCAAGCACATGGAAACAGCTTTAAGGCTCAACCAATTAGTACAGAAATGGCTGTGTATTTTCGGGGTGGATGACCAGATCGCTGAGGGACAAATATTTGAAACAAACCAAGCCTCAGATCTTTAATTTACAGTTTATTCTTCCCTGTATGTGTCCTTGAAGAAACTTCCATAAGAAATGCTGTGTTGATGCTCCATTGACTGACAAAGTGAAGCTCCTCATTTAAGCACTGAAATTGGTGGTCCAGGAGATGTTTTTAGTAAGGTAATGAAGGAATCCTGCTGGTTTAAACAGACCCAGAGAACAAATCAGATCTGGATTCTGTGTTTGTAGATACTGTTCAGTGACCTCTGCTGTATTTTGGAACCGTTTCTCTGTTTTTTCGTGAGTACTGAAGATAAAGATGATATTTACAATAAGCGTGGAGGCCTATGTGGATTTTTGGTGATGGAGTTTTTTGTACTCCAAAGGTATTTGAAACAAACATATCATAGAGCTTTAACCATTACAAATAGGTATTCAGATAATATAGTTCCTTGAATACATAGTCATGCCGAGCCTCTGTGTCCAAGATGCAGGTCACCATGTATAAAGATAAATAAATATCCATGTGGTCTGGATTGACCTTTCAAAAGGCAGGAAATATTGTTGTGGATTGCTTTCCCTTAAGGTTGTTTATTTTTTTTGACCTCTTGGATAGAGTTGGGAAGAAAAACTTAAATGCTGGTATCAGTTTACTCTCCCAAACTAGTGAAATTAAAATAAGCTCCAATACTTTTGTGCTAATTTGCAGTGAATCAGATGTGTTAATTAAAAATATGCTTTTGACACCTAAATGAAGTGGTTATGGCTCAGCTTTAAGATTACAGGTTGTTATAATAGGTGCTGATTTTAGTGCTGTCTTAGTCACTGTTCGTCCACTTCACAAGATTAAAGATTGTCCAGCACCATTTGATGCAAATACCCAATCTGCCTCAAAATAGCAGAACCATACAGAGGTGGGTGAGCTGTGTTGTGCAGCTGTCTGAAGTTTGTTTCTCCTTAACTTTGATTAGCAGCAAGCACGGTCACACTGGAAGTAATTAAAAAATATGGGAATACTTTATGTGTATAATGTAGACGTACCTAGTAAGTAACTTTGATTCTTGGTCAAGCATACTGTGTATTCTTTGCTTGCAAATTTATTTTGCAGCTTGCAGAACTGCTTCAGCCGCTGATAGAGCTCCATTGGTAAAAGTTGAGAGGAGGACTAGGAATTTATTGTGCTTTTTCAGTTGTTCAGAGAAGGAGGAAAAGATACAGCTCAGGTTTCTCTTAGCAAGCCGAAGGAATTTCAGTCCATGTTTGTAGACTTGCAACTGCTTGAGGCTTCAACGCCATGCATGTGTCAAAGAGAGGACAAGAGAGAAGGAGGAATACATAACAGTGGTAATCTCATGTTAAGATAAACGTAAGGGTTGAAACCCAGCTGTAAGAAAACATCTGCAGTAGCAGAGACAATACTCAAAATACATGCATTTGAGCTCTCAGAAACAGGTAATGAAACATTATAAAGACCTTGGTATCCCATTCAGACATCCTGACATTGATTGTATATTCAATCTGCAGCTAATTTTCCGTTTTACTTCCAAGAAAATTTGACCAGCAGTTTTGTTACTGAGCAATCTGTATGGAATTATGATAAGGAGAACATTTTAAAGAATTTGCCATATATTGAAGAACTGGATATAAGGATAGAAGTTAACTTTTTTTTTTTTAAAAAAAAACAACAAAGTCTAGTTTCATTTGGGGGAAGAAAATAGGAAGCTTTAGTTGATTATTTTTACTTTAGGTGCTGAGAGCACTTAAATGTCTCCCCTGTTTTTAACTGTGTGTGTTGTCAGACTTCTAATGTCTTCAGCTGAGAAAGGAAATTAAGCTGGAATCCCAGTTCCGTCTGTTCTTTTGTACAACAGCACTTTCTCACAACAGGGCAGCTACTTGAAGCTGAGCAGGAATGTGTTGCCAGTTTGTCTCAAACTCTTGCTGGCCACATGGGAAAAGCTCAAGTGCAGAGAGAAAAATCTTGGCCTTAAATCTGTATTGTCTCCTTTTGCACCAAGACAGAGGAACTCACAAACCAGAAGAAGCACTTGCTATTGGGTACAGAAGCTAAAAGTTTGAGGGGGTGATAGCTCTGCTTATACTTCTGCAGCAAATCTAGCTCTGTGGGTTGCATTAAAACAATACAGTTAGTAGGCAAAATAAACCTCATGATTATTAAAATGTCTTGTTTCTTTCCTACAGTTAGGTAATCTGTTTCAAATTCCATATCATCGAGCTGAAAAACTTAGGTCTTTATGTCAAACAGTAGTATTGTATTAATACACTATTTAAAGAGAAAGTGGGAGAGTATGTGGTTGTAGTATATGACAGTACAGCATCGCAGACTGTCTGAGGTTGGAAAGGACCTCAGTAGGTCATCTGGTCCAACTGCCGTGCTCAAAGCAGGGCCACCCAGGGATGGTTGCCCAGGACCATGTCCAGACAGCTTTTGAAAACCTCCAAGAATGGAGACTCTGCAACCTCTCTGGGCAAACTGTGCCAATGCTCAGTCACCCTCACAATTTCTAGATCATTGATGGCTGTACTGACAGTCGCTCTGCAGGGCCCCACATATACACTTGTTGTTTTGGGGCACAAGGGCTGTGGCATTGACAAGGAAACCTCATTGAATGCATTAGGTTACTTTTACCGTTTAGCTGGTGAATTCTCAGCAGTGGACAATCCACTTTCATGTGCCAGGAGTTAAGGGATGAAACTGCACTTGAACTCCTGCCACATGGAGAACATAAAGTTTTAAGGTCTCTTATCAGGAAGGCTTCAAAGGCACCGATTGTCAACTGTATAGAAACCTTTGACTCACGAGCCAGTTCCTGTGTGGAACTACATGGACTGGAGGCCATGCACGTGTTTTGAAACAAAGCAGAATTGCTAACAGAAGTCTTCAAAGACTTACATATCTTAGAGGTGCCTCTTGTTTTTTGCTTTTGAGTGGTGATTTTGTTTCAAGAATTGATGTAAGTCATTGGAGAAATTAATGTTAGATTTTTGGAATTTTGAACTGCTTGGAAGAAAAGTTAATGATTCAACTAGCACAGCTTTCAATGTTCCTGCTATTATAAAAGATAGGTTTTACAAAATGTCTTGTAACACTTATGTGCGAGCACTGAAAATTATTGTTTGCATTTTGGAGTTAATCAATAACATATCATACAGCCTGTGGAATACCAGTACTAATTTATGGTGTTGGACATAGTAGCTACAAGGAGGGGTAGAAAGTACCCGCTTAATCTTCAGATTTGTAATCCATACAGAGAAGAGAGAATTGTTATCTCTCTACTTCTGTTCATCCCTTGCAAAAGAAGAGAGATTAAGGGATGTGATTTGAGGGGTGTTTTGTACCAGAACTGTGAAAAAAAGTAGTTTCTTGGGCGTAAGTACAGTAATAAATTAACTGTATTTTCTTATATTAAAGAAAATTATTATTTTAGCAGAGTTCCTTGCCAAAAATTAACATTTACATTAATTTCTAACGGTTAAAGATATCTGGAAGCACTAGGGTAATCCCATGGGATGAGGCTTTATAAGCTGCAAAACCATTTGATAAATAGATATTTAGGCTTTGGAAGGACTTTGTCCCCTAGAGCCATACTAAGCTTGGGTTTATCTCATGTGCCATTTGTTTGGGATGCTTTTATTCAATAAACTGTCTCTGATTAATCATAACATTTACTCAGATCTACGCTCTTTAATGTGCCTTTATGCTTTTGTTTAGTTGCATTTTTTTCCAGCTAGCAAGAACATACAGCCATGTAGGGATTGTAGGGACTTAAGTGCCCCTTCACCACAGAAATTCTTCTCCAAGAGGCCCAAGTAGCCCAGGTCCAAGAGTTTTTTGTTGCAAACTCTCTGAATAATGTTTTTTGTATGTCAGAAACGCTGGGTTACTAACTTCATTGATTATTTTTGTCACATTAACCTTGAACTACTAAACCAGGCAGTAGTTGCTGTTTTGAATGCAAGCAGAACTATAGCTGCCATCAGCAGCTATTACGCTGCTTTGCATTCTTTCTCTGTAGTATTACTCTTCTGTTTCATTTTGGTACCTGCTGACATTTACAGACCTGAATTCTTAACTAGCAGGTGCACTGTGACAGTCAAAAATATGCATGTACAAAATGGAGATCAGACTTAAATACTTTACAAGGGAAGAGAACCCAAAATGCAAAGCCGAGACAAATTATCTGTATAACTTGATACTATTGGCAGCTGTTGTAAGCTTCTGTCAGACACGTTATTCAAAGTTAAGTGTTTATAAAGCATCCTGTGTCCCTCTACCTGTTTAAATTTACTGTTTAAATTGTTAAGAAAGTTCAAACATAAATTGTTTTGAGGTATTTGTAGAACAGGGTAATATAAATTACTCAGACTGTCATTTAAAAGTGCTCAAAAATATTTATGCTCTAAACAGAGGTAAATACTTTTTCTTTATATTAAAAGGACAGACAAGTCTTAATAGTTTATCCACTGCTAATTTTCTGCAACTGGGAAAATATCTGAATCTTCTGGCTTTGAAGTGTTTCTATCTGCAAATATCCCACTGATTAAGTTCCATATGAGACAATGTTTATTTCATTTTTAAGTGAGGAAAATACAACTGTAAACAGGAATCTTTAGGTTTATCATTCTTGTTTCAGTGACTGCCAAACCACTGGTTTCCCACCATGGTTCTGGTTTTTGAATATCCATCAGTTAGAATTTCATGAATTCTCACTGCTGGCAGTAACACACATGTTTTCATTTACTGCATTACGGGTATTCTCTAGACAACCAGTCTGTTGAAAAGAAATTAATCCCAGCAGTGAACTAAGATGCTGAATTCTCAGAGTTTGTGAATTCATGTTTTTACATTGAGACTATTTATATCTGGATTGAATTAATTTGAATACATAACCAGGTGGTTGTGGTTACATATTTTATTATCCATTGGATGTGAAAAGCCAGCAGAATGCAACTGCAGGATGGGAAAACTCAGTAAATGCAGTTGGGAAATGCAGCATTGTATGGTTGAAAACTCAGCTCGTATTTCTTTTATTTCTGTCCCTAATCTCAGGCCTAACCAGAATCAAGGGATACAATTGTACAGTATATTGTAACTAGAGCATCCAAGTAAGGCATATGATATACAGTTTTTAGATCTGACTAATTTTAAAATTTTGCTGAAGACGGAAATATAATAATGTTTTACTATTTTATCCTTTTCACCAACAATGAAAAGTTGGAAAGTATCCGGACATCTTAGCCTCTTTTGAAGGAGAGTAGAGACTTCTTAGATAATTTTTAAAGCCTGTTACCAAGCTGCAAATTCGTACTCAGCAGAGTTGTGCTTTTTATGTCTATTTTCTCCAATGAATATTCAAAATTGTTGGTTCAAGAAAGAAAGAAAGAAATGGGCTTAGTTCTGAACTGATTTACATGGAGCAGAGAAATTAAAAATCTTTAAGTTTACTTTTGTTAGATATTAAGCATTTTAAACTACTCAACTGATTTTCTTCAAAAGCGGAAGTTCACTTAAAATGCAACTTCTGTCTGTGATTATCACCTCTACTCTGTTTCACTAAAATTGAAAGCTAAAGGGAAGTGAAAATTTGAAGGGAATTTTATCTCGATCCTTGATTTGTTTTTGTACTGTCTGAGAGAATTGCGTAGCAAAAACTAGAGAAAGTGACAAACTTGGAAGATTGTAAAAGCAAGTAAAAACTCCACTGGCAAATTCTTCAGGATTATAATAAGCTCCAGTTAAGCGTGTCCCCATGATGTTGGTCTTAGCTGTAATACTCTTGTCATTCTTGCTGTTACTAAACAGCAACTGCATGTAGTCGGGCAGTAGTGACTCCTGAAATCTTTTCCTCTCTGCCATAAGAATTACCTGCTCCAGAGGTTGGTTTTAGTAGGACACATGTGATGTGCTTCCTAACATCGAGCAGTTTCTGATCTTTGGACAAGAAGGAATTTAACATGGTAGATACACCGGGCTTTGTTTTTCCAGGGGTTGCACTGAAATCTAGTCTTGTTCTCCTCATGAAGACTTGTACTGGGAATTCATTGTTTATGATGTATTACTTTTAGTAGCAGTCTTTAAGCACAGCTTGTCTTTTTTCAAGATGGCAACATGCCTGGGATCAAAAGTTTCTGAAGTGTTGGTAAATAATTGCATAGTTGGTTTGCAAAGAATTGTGCAGGCAGTGAATTTGAATGCATGCAGATATTTCAGCATTTTTAATGAGTATGCATCGCCAGAGGATTAGAAAATATCTGTTTTAAAAAGTGTTCTGTTGGTTTCTTTTTTTGCTATATTGATTTTACAAATTCTTTTTATCTATTGACTGATATATGCAAGAGGAATATTTTTGTAATCCCTTGTGCCTAAGGGGCAGCATCGCTGTTGAAGTGTGTTTTCCATATCAGTTTCAATCAGAATATTCCCTTCTATTTTGAGTCAATGTACAAAGAGGAAAACTCATACAGTTTTATTTTGTAAGTGGTAAAGAGAAAGGAAGCTATGTGGTTGTTTTGATGTGGAAGCACTAGGATGACTTTTTTCCTGCCATATATGTATAAGATACATGTTGATAAAGCTGTACAAATGATTTTGAGAGTACTTCAGACTCACTGTAATCTCACAGAAAACTTGAGGCGTCTTTGTCCTCTAAACTTTGATTTAGAGGACATTACAACGTATTCTGGTTTTCCTTCTGCAAATTGCTGTGTTTGAGTGCAATCAGTTAGTCATTCACCCACGCCTGTTTCTTTCTTGAATTGAATCATTCCCATAGGAGCAGTTTGGGAATGATGTTGGTGCTTGTTTATAGAATCATAGAATAGTTTGAATAGTTTAGGTTGGAAGGGACCTTAAAGATCATCCAGTTCGAACTCCCCTGTGATGGGCAGGGACATGTCCCACTAGATTGGGCTGCTCAAAACCCCATCCAACCTGGCCTTGAATACCTCCAGGGATGGGGAATTTCCAGAATTTCTGGGGAAACCCAGAATTTCCTGGGCAACCTGTGCCTGTGCCTCACCACTCTCATGGTTAAGAAATTCTTCTTTATGTCTAGTCTAGTTCCTTATACCATGGCAAATAAGATTGAACAGTGAAAGTGTGCTGGAATAAACTTTTAAAATTAAGATTAACTCTGTTATTTCTGTAATAAATGCCTCTCTATATATTGTGGCAATGAAGAGAAATACAACTGACAGAGAGATTGTTCGTTTGGAGGTTTAATTTATTTGTGCTTCAGGGAGCAACCAAACTCCAGTGAGTCACACTTATGCTCATGGTGGGCCTCCCTGAGGTTTCTCTCCATGAAGAGCAGCTCCCTGCCCTGGCTGAGGCTTAGCTCCCCTCAGTGGGACCACAGGTGCAGAGGGTAGCTGCCAGGATACGGACGGTCCTTCCACAGAAATTGTGAAATCAAGAGGCACAAGCCTTAGTTGGCATCCCTCAGCCCTTTACCATGGCTGTAGTGCAACTACTGCTGACAGTAGCCCTGAAAACTGTGAGATGCCAAAGGGCATAGAGGGGAGTTGTTCTTTGTGTTTTCCTGGCATCACCTGAAGGGCCACAGTCAGGAAAGCTGTATTAGTTCCAGTACCTGTAGTGAGACCAAAGCTCAGGCTAATGTAGGGTAGAAGGGACAGGGAAAAGTCAGAAAGCTGTTTTGGGTTGGGAACGGAGGATACTACAGCACATTGTCTGACCAAGGGCTTTAGCTTTGATCCTCGGGGAGATCAAGAGTATTGAATGGGAAGTGTGCTCCTGGCATGCCCCACTGATTCAGTGGAGTGGTTACAAGTAAGGAGGTCCTCACTTGTGTCCAGACCTTCCTTTCCCTGCCCCTTGCAAAGCTGCAGCATCACTCCTGGCTAAAAGTTGAACAGCAAGTTCTGTGAAGTTATATACTGCCTTAAGTGGTTCTGTAGCCACATTCTCTTTCTGCTGTCATATTTATTGCAATGACTTCTCAGAGTCTATATGTAAGAGTTTAAATAAATAAGTTCTCAGTAATTCCTGAGATTCTCTTTCATTTTTCTGGTCTCTGGAGGAATGCCACTAGGTTCTATCCTCCCATTTCATGCATGAAAGAGTGTATGCAGGGAATACTAAACCACAGCCTGGAAATGCGGTACAATGTAGAATATGCACAGAACAAAATTAGGTTATTTGAGCAGTTTGTGTTTTCTCCCAACTTATAAAATATGGATTGGGAGTCAGGCAGGGGAAGGCTCTCACAGTAGGTTGTTAGCCTTCAAATGCAAATACAGCTCTGTAAGTTAAAAAAGCAAATACAAATATTCTCTAATAGACATCTGTGAAAATGAGTATCTATGAAAGCTTCTATATTCTTAGAATTTTCTAGCTAATCCATCTACTTTAGAAAGGAAGAACAGGCTGGGAAAAAATACTTGTTCGTGAAACTGAGGAATAACCCTAGGCAGCTCTGTGTAAAAGGCATTAATTGTTTGCACACCAATTGAAAGCTAAATGGCCAACTTCTTATTAGCTAAGATTAATTTTGTTTCTAATCAGGAAACTAAATATCAAGGCAGAAAGGGCTTTTCTGATTTTTTTTTTTTCAGTGACTGTTCCGTAAACATTTCATTTCGATGCACCTATCTAGGAAACAACACATGAATGGAACAGTTCTGAATCCTTGCCTTGTGGTTGGAGTTGGGTTTTTTTCCTGCTACCACTGTGATTTAGAATAGCTTTTAACTTCAGATGAATGTTTAGCAGATGTACCATCTAAGTAAAAAAGCATTCAACATAGCAATAAAAAACTCTGCTCTTTCCAGGACACCGCTGTGTTGTGTTTCTCTCCTGAAGTTAAAATCTCACCCTACTAATGCTACCAGCAATGTCACTTTTTTTTTCTTACAAATCAATCAAATCAAGCATCCTTTAAGAAGAAAAATCAATTTAGGCTATTAATTAGCTGAACTCAGTGTAGTGCCTGAAGGCCAGAATGTCATTTCCCATAAAATTTGCTTTAAAAATACAGACTAAATTGGAGAAGTCTCAGTTTGGCATCAGAAAGGGCGTAATCAGAAGATTACACAAATAATCTTTATCCTACTGGATACAAACTTGTCTGAATATTCTACTTAGATATTTGTGGTTGATTTTGTTGTATTTCCCTTTCTGCCACATTAGATACGAGGTCTTCAGCCGGCCAGTGTAGCCAGTGTTTGGGCAAAACAATACTACATCAAGTTACTGAAAGACGGTACCTGGTGATGGATTATTTTTCTGCTGTATAAGGCTTTTATTTTCCCAGCCCTGAAGAAAAGAGATTAAAAAATTTAGATTACTGACTTATAAAGAAAAGAAAACAAAATGAAAGAAGTTATTGAGAGTGGATGTGTTGTAACTGTTACTGTATATTCAGTTACCAGTGTTCCTCCACTATGCACTCTCTCAAGTGCGTGGAGAAAGTAGTACTTCTTAGTGAAATTCTGCATCTTTACCATTGTATTGTAATGGATGTTCAAAGTGATTTGTCTTATGAACCCAGCAGTTGGTACATGTAGTGTGATTTGAATGGCCATCAGCAAGAGAGACAAGTAAATTCATCTTGGAGTCAAAGCTCTGTAGAAAATACCAGCTAATAATCAGTATCTTATAGTCCATGAAGCAGAAGGATTTCAATTACTATTCAGAAAGACAGCGTAAAGGCTTGTATGTCTCTGGTTTCACCATGAGCCGGACTCAAGGCTAACACAGTTCTTGTACAGAGGCTTGCCAACCTTTCAGTGAGCTGTCTGTACTAAACACCTTATTGGTAAAGCAGCAACTCAGTAGCATATTGGAGTTCTTGTTTGCTGAGTCTGCCAACTAAATGCCGTAGGAACAGAAACTTTTACATATGCAACCCTAAGTAAACTGCAACTACAATCATACAGTACCTGCTTTTTGTGTGTTTTTGAAACTGCCTGCCAACTAGTAGGTTCTGAAAGTTTTATGAGAGCAGCAGAACAATGCCAGCCCAAGCCGGGCAGTGAGCTTAGCAAAGTAGAAGGCTGCTATTTAAGCAACACAAACCCTACCTAGTGATTATTTTTCTTCTGAGTTTAGTATAAATTTTAGGCCACGTTTAGAACTTCCAACTCTTAACAATTAACTTTGAATAATCAAGAGCAATGAAGCTTAGTTTTTGTTTGTAAGACTTTTCTGATTAGAGTAATAAACACTTATTGTGGAGACATCAGCAGTATAGTCTTTCATCACTTTCCCTTGCCATACCCTTTGAAGGGTTTAGTTTCCCCATTTGCCTTGATTTGTGTCAGCACAGTCTATTATTCCAGAGGTTCACGTGTGTTGCACTGCTTAAAATGAGAAAAAAAGAAAACCCTAAGAACTGTTAATCTGTTACGTGTGTTTTAACCACCTGAGGAACTTCCCTCTAAGGAAATACATCTGAGTATCATTTAAGCACAGATCAAATTCTGCAGCTGGTCTGGCCAGGCAGATGCCAGTGGGATTCTACATGGCTACTCACAGAACAGCTTGCGGGTTTGGGACTGAAGAGTCATTAAAAACATTCAAATATTAAAATCATATGCAAGAGGAAACAGGAAAAGAGAAAGGGAAACCACAATAATTAGAAAGATGTGCAGTTTGTTGTTGCTTCTTCAACTTACAAGTTAAAATAAAAAGCATTTGCAGAAATATTCCCAGATTTGCCAAGCCCAGGAGTTTAAACATCCAGTTGGAAAGACTTAAGAATCATGTTGCTAGTTCTTATGTTCATAAAAATCTCTTTTTCAAGCTTTTAAACTTTCTCTGACCTTCCTGGCAATGCATGTCTGACAGTTACAAATTGGAAAACTCAGCTTGCAGTGCATGCTGAATATTCACAGGAAGATTGTGCACCTTTCTCAGATGCTTTCTCCACCTTGTTCAGGGTCCCCAAAGTGATGGCATCTTTCTTCCCTGTGGAAGGAGTAGTTGTTACTGGGCTGACTCTTCTCCCACGTGATAGGAAGTAGTTCATGTTACTGCTACCAAGTTGAGGATTGGGTGTACTGTGAAAGTGGTCAGCATGGGAAAGCTATCCCGATTACACAGGAACGCTTTACACCTATACCTGTTAGGCAAGTAGATCACGGTCCTATTGCGTTGTGCCAGGGGTTGGATTTTTTCATCAGTCCCTTGCTGAGTGATGTAAACTAGAGTGAAGAAGATAAATTTTTACATAAAAAAGAACGCCTGCATAGAGTGATGATCTACAGTAGTACAAGTGAGAAGTTTGTCCCACCTGTTCTTGAAGTTTCATGGTATTTTCACACAACGATACCATTTTAATTCACTTGTTAGAGTACTGGGATTTTAAAATATGCACAGTGCTTTGCATTAAGGGCATTTGCTTCACCCTGAATTAATCTCTGAATTTAAAAAAAAAAGTTCATGAAGTCGCAGAAATTCAATTAAGTTATGAGGTGCTGTGCATCATCTTAATCATGTTCTTGTTCATTTTCCTAGATCTTAACAAATGGAATGTAAATACAGAGGCTTCACTGAATTTTAAACTAACACATTTTATTCTCTTATTTTTTTGGTTGTGTTGAGATACTGGTTCTGAGTTGTGAGCTAGAAAAAAAAAGCTTTGTTTAGCACAGCTTTGCTGTTCCTGTTAACCTTTTTTTCTGAAAGCTCCCAATGTCACAATGCTCCAGAGAAGAGGGTCTGGAAATTTGTGATTGCAGGGCACGCATTTTTGATGAAGGGTTGATGTCACAAATTAGTTGTTTTGACTCTGCTGTTTCAGAAGCACTAGCTAATGCATCCTTATGTCACCTAAGTGGTACGAGGGGTTGTTATTCTACCTTCTTTATGGATGGAGAACCATATGAGAGCCCACAGCCACAAGCATGGAGTGACTACATCAGTCGACAAAAGAAGAGCTGTTGTCTATCTGGATTTCTGTAAGGCCTTTGATATTGTTACTCACAATATCCTTCTCTAAATTGGAGAGAAATGGTTTGATGGGTGGACTGTTTGGTAGATTAAGAATCTCTTGGAAGGTTACATCCAGAGTGTAATGGTCCAGATGGACATCAGTGACAAGTTGTGTCCTTCACGTGTCTGTATTAGGACCTGGACAGGCTCGAGAAGTGGTCCTCTGTGAACCTCACAAGGTTCAACAACAGCAAGTGCAAGGTCCTGCACCTGGGTCAGGGCAACACCCATTATCAGTACAGGCTGTGGGGATGAAGGGATTGGGAGCAGTCCTGCCAAGAATGACTTTTGGATACTGATGAATGGAAAAATTGCACATAAGCTGGCAATGTGTGCTTGTTGGCCCAGGAAGCCAATTATGTCCTAGGCTGCATCAAAAAAGAGTGACCAGCAGGTTAAGGGAGGTGATTTTGTGTCCAGCTCTGGAGTCCTCAGCATGGAAAAGACGGGGACCAGTTGGAATGGGTCCAGAGGAGGGCCACAAAAAATGGTCATAGGGATGGAACACCTTCCAAACGAGGAAAGGCTCAGAGAGTTGGGGTTGTTCAGCCTGGAGAAGGCTCCAGGAAGACCTTAAAGAGGCCGTTCAGTACTTAAAGGGGACTTATGAAAAAGATAGGGACAGAATTTTTAGCAAAGGCCTGTTGCAATAGGATAAGGGACAGTGGTTTTAAACTGGGGTGGAATGCACCCTTGAAAAGTTTGCAGCTGATGCAAAATTGAGAGTAGGGGTTAATACAGCAGTTGCATGTCCTGCCGTTTAGGTGGACCTTGACAGGCTGAAGAATGGGTCAGTGAGAACTTCATGAAGTTCAGCAAAGGCAAAGCTCTGTCCCTGGCAGGAATAAACCTGTACACCAGTACAAGCTGGGGACAGACTGACTGGGAAGCAGTTTTGCAGAAAAGGCCTTGGGGATTCCGGTGGACAACAAGTTGAACATGAGCTAGCAGTACATCACTGTGATGAAGAAAAAGCTTTTTACCCGTGAAGCTGGTCAAACGCTAGAACACATTACATAGCCTGTGGTGTCTCCATCCTTGAAGGACCTATTGAAAGCTTTAATTGAAGAGGCCCTAAGGAACCTGACTAAACTTTGAAACTCAATCTGAGTTTGAAGTTGGCCTTGCTTTGATAGGGTATGAGGGGGCTGAACCAGATAATCTTCAGAGTTTACATCCAGCATAAGTTATTTTGTAATTTTCTGATTGTAGCAGAAATCTTATAAACAGAACTCCTTTCCCCCAAAAAAGCCCCAGGGGGAAATACAGGCAATGGTCTTTCATGTTTGTGTGCTGCAAAACAAACTAAATCAAAACACATGTTTCTGTGGCTTAGAGTTAATAAAGATTTTCCCACGTGTTGAATGTATTTAGACTAAAAATGTACAGTTCACTCTAGTGTCGTCTTCAGCGTTGCACAGTTTCTTTGCTGCTTTCTGTTGTTTAGGCTGTGCCAAATATTGTTCCAAGTCATTCTTCCTTTCTCATGGACGGTGGTCTTTTTCTCTTTTTTCCCTGTAAGTTGTTCTTTTTGAAGAATTCAGCGTTGCAGTTCTCCAGGATGCAATCACCTGAATTATTATTGCACTTCCTTTTTATCAGGTACATGGTATTGCAGTGCTTCCTTTGCCGAATATGATGCAAACCAAGCTTTCTTCAGTATTTGTTGTGACTTAACTTTAATGGAGTAGAGCAGAACTACAAATGTTCTTCTTTGCAACTTTTTTTCTCCCCTCCCTCCATGGGGTTGGGTTGATCTCACTTTCAGCATCTAGCCCATGAAGATGAATTCTAGATGATAAATTGACATTCAGGTGACTTAAGTCTGAAAAAGATGAGAAAAGGCGTATTTATTCCTAGGGAAGCCTCCTTTCAATGTGAAATAGAATTCTTCTCAGTCCTCCATAACATTATTGTTCTCTGAATCTGTGAAGTCTTAACAGGTAGTATTAGATTTTTGTCTCACTCTTGTTTATCTGGAAGTTTGAGTGGATTGAGAGTGTTACAAGGAAAACTTTTGGGAAATGCTACATTTGTTGAGTCAGAACCGAAGTGGAGCTGTTTGTTTTAATCCAGAGCACCTTGAGTCTGACAAACTCTTAGCCAGTCTAGATTAGGATAGCTGCTGATACTGTGAATTTGTATTGGTCTGCCTGAGGGCTGGATAAAAAGGAGTATTTGAGGTCCCAATTTCCTATTGATCTTGGTAGAAAGTTAGGATTATTAGTGTTTCAGTGTTTCGTTTGACTTAGACCAATTTGCTTATTATTTTGGTTTGATGGGAAATAACATCAAAATTCCTGAGGTGTCTGGAGGGAGGGGATTGTAAGGACTAGGCAAAGGTTTGCTGTATTTTATTTTTGAGGTAAGAGAAGGAAAGAAAATTTCAGCATGTGGATTTTAGATATACTTTGTCTGAAATGATCCTAGTAGAGGAAATGGAACACTGATGTTTGGGAAGCAATAGATTCTATTTTTGCCATGAGATGTTACCATGAAGAAACATCAGTTTACATCAGGTATGTTGGGTATTTCCCACACTGTGAATCTCAGGGGTTATTTGGAGTCATCCACTGTCAATAAGAAGACTGGGTCCCATGTTTGGCAAATATTAACTCAGAGATTATCTTTGCCTGTGAAAGGTTTTGCTTTAATATAAATCCAGCCTTGTGCATAACTTTCTGAAGGATTTGGGTCAAAATTTATTACAGTTGAAGCTAATAAAGTCTAATATTTTGGATTGAAAGAAATTTTAAAACCTTTCAGAAATCTGGGAAGCAAGTGATAGAACCCAAGAAAGTACTCACTTTTGTTTAAGGAGAATTGAAGTCTGGATGTTTTCTGTACCCACAATGACAAGCTAATGATCTGTGGAATGAGCAGGAGACATGCTAAACATCCCCGCTCAGTCATGTGGTCTATTGCATCCTACATTCATCTGCACTGATGTCACACTAGGCTGTAACCTGTTCTTGTTGTAGACCTTGTAAGTCCATTACTGCTCTTCTGTTGCTATTTATAAATATTACTTTAATTTTGACCCTTTGAGACACCATTTTTTTAAAAGTTAGTATTGAAGAGTCAACATGTTTTTTAACATTCCATTTGGTATTTATGTTAATTTGAGTTCATTTTGTTTCCTGAGTTTTTGAGATCAGCTGTTTTGTAGCCTGGTTTCTTGAGGAACTGAAGGTTATAGTTATATCTATGCATCTGCCTTCCACTGAACTTTTTGAAGCCAATGATCAACTCTCCAAATTTGGTGGCTACAGCGAAGTCTCAATGCTTTTAAGCTCAGGCAACTGTCATTAATACCCTTGGTTTGGTAGAGGAGAGGCACACACATGGCTGCCCCGTCTAAAGGAAAAGGTGTAAGGTAAGCTCAACAGTTGTGTTAAGTATGATTTGGTGGGAAACCAGTTGAGCTACAACTTGGTGCTGCTTGTCGCTCACTGGGTAGTGAAAGAACATGAGCAAGAGCTGAGGTTGCTGCACCTGGTGGTGGAACTGGGAGTATTTAGGTTGTGAAACATGGGCTATGGGTTATCACAGCTTGGAGGAAATGAGTGGAGAATATGGACAAGAACCCCGTATTCCTGTGGTGAGGCAAATGTGTGAGTATGTAGCAAGAAATCTGTAGGGCATCAGTTTTATTGCTCTGAAAACTGCTTGCCTTTAACAAAGACAGCTATTGTATGGACACTATTTGTATTCCTGGAAGCCTGCAAAACGTATAGCTTATTCTTCATGTTGGGAGAGGTCTCTTAGACATGGTACGCAGGCTTTTATATGGAGAATTTGCACTTAACAAAAGAATTTATCTCAAAATCCTTTAGAAACAAGTTACGCTTTGTTTCTCCTGAGCCCCTCTAAATGAAGTTAAGATTTATTTCTCTTTGGGAAACTGGGAACAAGGAAAGAAATAAGACCCAGAATTTTGACCATGGCAAAATTTGTGAATGGTAACGTGATTGTGGAAAAAAACCTCTGAGCTGAGCTCATAAAGTCAGCTTTCGAAGACACCACGCCTAGCAATGATTTGTAAAGAAGCTTCCTACCAAAGGTTGTGCCAGAAGAATGCACTGCCAGAAGATAATTCTCTAGTTTCAGCAACAAAACTTAAAAGTATTTATGTACTGAAGTAAAGCAGAGATTTTAATTTTTCAAAAGGACTTTACCTTCCTTTCTTTTATATTCACACACTTCTTGAGAGGCTCAGTGTTTGGATAATCAATAGCTGTAATACTTGTTAAAGAAAGAACATTTCCTCTACATGGAAAACCAAATTAAATAAGTTCCACGTGGTTCTGTGAAGGGAGGATTAGCGCTAAGAATCATCACATGGCCTCTGCAATTGTGCTCATCATAAAATATAGGATGTGAGCTTTGTTGAAATGCCTGTCAGCTGTGATACTGTTTCATAAACTGTGTTACCAGCAAAATCTGTTCAGCTCTAAATCTCTTTGAGACTTTTTTGGGCTTTGCACTGCCTTCTAGCTATATGAGTGCTTATAAACAAATCATGATACAAGACTGGAATGTTATATTGCATTTTTACATCTCTTTCTCTTGTATAAAGCAGGTATGCCTTTATCTGTGTAATTACAGATAAGCTTGTAGAGAGACTTCCGCAACAGGTAGACACTCTGTGTTTCAGTTTGGTTTGGTAAATTTTGTTTTCCTTTACAGAATTCATTTCTCAAGGGACTTAAAAAGGTTTTGATTACAACGAGCTAGAAAACCAAAACAAAACTAGGTTTCAGTTTGTTTTCTTTAAAGCTGATTACCTCTTCAATTCTCAGAATACAAATCAAAACCCCTACTCATAAGCCTTAAGTCGGCTTGTATATCCATTCAACTTGAAGACGGGATGGATAATTTGTAACAGAAACTTAGAGATCACGCAGTAGTCATCTGGAATACAGAAAATGAGGTCATGTTTTTTGACCCACAGTGATTCTGCATTGCCCTGTTCTATCACTGTAATGCATGAGTAAAATACAAAGCACGTACAGTTTCAAGCATTTGGAGTTTTTGTAATCCTTTTATTTTATTGCTTATTTCTGCAGTCACCTTTGGGATATTTACCCTGGTTGACCTTTACATGTACCTAATGCACAAACACAGATTCTATAAAACATTTACAAATCAGTCTGCTGTACAGATCTGTCCCTTGCCAGCTTGTCTTGTGGAAAAACTTCTCATTTTTGGTAGTGACAATATATTAGGAGCCATGTTTTTGATGTGCCAATTCCTACAGTTGCTGCCTATTCCGTTATGCCAGCAAAGCTGCTTGAATAGTGAAGAAAATGAGGATTTAATCCAGACCAGTAATGATGCCCCTTCTTTTTTTTTTTGCTTTTCCTTTCCTGGGCTTTTTTGGGGGGTAGGATGTGGGGCAGAGGGGAGAGGGGAATGGGTGGATATTGGGTTTTTGGATTTTTTTTTTTTTGCCAGTCTTTTGTTTTAGGTGAATCAGTTTCCTGCATTGTTTTGCCAGACAGAATTTCAGCCACTTATGTGAAGTTGGTGAGGCTAATCTACAATGCTGGAACTTGAGAATTAGTGAGAGTGCACTCCAAGAGCCTAGAAGATGTGGGTTTGACTGCCTGTGCTTTCAGCGCTGAGAGTTTGTTCTGTCATCGCGTAGCCCGACTTGTTGAGTGAAGTATTGCTGGGAGATAGCTCTGCTTCTAAAGTCTCTCCTCATTGTCTTTCTGTCTTCTCCAGGAGAACATCTAGCTGTCCTTCTGATGGGCCTAGGAGTTGTTATTGTCCTGCCTGGGAGAGTGGCAAGAGCTGAAAGGAGAGAGGTGTGGGGTTAAGCTTGAAGAGCTTTGGGTGGCAGAGAAGCAGCTGCCTGCCCTGAAGGTGGCTGCCTGCTTTTCCTGAGGAAAGGAAGGAAAACATAGGCGCTGAACAGCAGTTTGGAGTGGGGTTGTGCTTGGGGTGTTACAGGGTCAAGCAGCTGTTGTAGCGCTGTGCTTTGGATAGAGCAGCACTTCTGTGTCCGTGTGCTGTGGTCCTCAGCCCCCTGTTCTGCTGTAGTCCGTAGGTTGGCAGAAACCAGTGGAGATGAAGGGCAGGTGGCCGAGGCTGAGATCTTTGTTGCTTGTGTGGACGAAGAACTCAGCGGTTGAATGGAGTAAGGAGAAGAGTAGAAAATGTTACTTATTGCTTTCTTACTGTTTTTTGTTCTTTCTCTCTTTCTCCTATCTTAAAAATACAGTATGCTGTGCTTTCAATTCTGTCTTGTTCATGACTTTAAGCCCAGAGAAACCCATTCCTTACCGTGAAACTTTTTCCTAACAGTTATTTTCAGGTACAACCACATGGCAATTCCTGAAGGTACTGAATGCAGTAAAAGGAATGAGGACACCAGGGAGGAAAGAAGGCATACTGTGGAAGAAAGGGAAGGCAAGGAAAGATGAAACAAAGTGTTAAATTAGAATGTCCTATGTGAAAACTGTTGGTTTGTGTGTACCTGTGTGAGATGTACTCCTGCTCCATTGAAATAGCTTTTTCAATGGATAAAATACCATAGCCTCAAGGGGTGATTCTGGGCTTCATGCATTTTCCTTGTGCAACTTTCAAAACAAATTCCCTACCAACAGGTATTAAAAAACTCCCTATTAGAGTAATAATGAAATTTCTCCCATCATTTACTCGTGAAAACTCAGTTAATTCAAATTTAAATGACTGCTTGAGAGTTTGTTGGTCAAATTACTAGTGTACCAGTTTTATTTTTTAAAGGAAATTGAATGTGCTGAACGTACTGGTATTTCCTGGGTTGTTTGATTATATACATAGAACTTACAAAAACATTTTTTACATTTTTGCCAGATAAATATTGCTGCAAGAGGATAAATACAGTTATGAGCAAATCCATTGACAGTTCCATCTAATAATAGATGTGTGTAGTGACTTGGTGCATGGGCAGAAAATGGTATTTAAAGACATGCTGAGAACCAAGTGCTAAGCTTGTTACTGATAGTAGCAGTGCATTTGCCACAAGGCTTGATGTCATGTTAGCAATGTATATGGGCTGTAAACATTAGCATTCAACACAAAAATGAGCAGAAACAAGGATGACAAGTATGAAAGTTTAGTGGTCTTGGTTTGACATCTCTTTGCTAGTTAAGTGTCTCGGCATTCCATCTGTGCTTTGCTTACAAAGTAAAGGGGTTTATATAATTCTTATCTTTGTTATGCATCAAATCCATTGCACTGAGTTCCTGTTGATACATTTACCTAAACTGTAATTTGGCCCAAAACTCATATCTGAAGACCACAGAGATCCTGAAAGCTGAAAAAAAATGCAACAACAACAACAAAAACCCTAACACCACCACCCCACCCCCTTGCAACTGCCCAAAACCTAGAAGTGAATTGCGTTTCTTCATCAAATGCATCTTATATATCTTACACTTTTGCAGTTCTTTCATACTGGTTTCTGCTGCTCTGAAGCTGGAGAGTCAGTTAGAAGTGCAGTATAAGCAAGAAGTTTTGAAGCTGTCAATAACCACTGCTTACATTTGATGTCATTATTCAAATCTTACCCTCCCTTCTAGGCTATAAAAAATCCTTTAGATAATCAAAAGCTCAGCTTGCAAAATTAACTGTATCTTTTCTATTACAACAATTCCTGCCATAGGAAGATAAAGAATCAAGTATTTCTGCTCATTTTTAAAGAACTAAATAATTTTTTACCATATCAATAGCTATGTGTGCTAAGGTAATTGTAATAAATTCAAATTTTAATCAAAGTAAACCAAGACATATACTAGTTGTGTTAAGGAGGGTGAGAAACCTGTATTCTCTCAGACCCCAAGCTTGGTAGGTCATAACAAGCTGGGAGGTGACTAAAGAGTCTGCTCTTCTCTGCAGGATCACATCAGAGGCAGGGTGCTGAAATGGATTGACTGCTGATAGGATTTGCCATACTTGATCATGCTTTCGACTGTGCGCTTCTGTTCTAGCCGGTTACAAGCAGGCAGACTGGACACAAAGGCTGTATTGAAATATAGGTTAGCTTATATATAGTACAATAGTTAAAAATAGCCTGTATTTCATGAGAAGTACTGTCAGAAAGTGTTGGTTTTATTGTTATCTGCAACAAGGATAATTAATTCAGATTTTGTACTGAGATGTTTCACAAGTATTTTCCAATTATGTCTCAAAATGAAGAATAGAATCAACATAAATGTGAATGTTGTTGATTTTTTTTAATGTATAATTTAAGTATTCAAAGCTTATTATTTTGCATTGGGTGGTAAATGAGGTACATGGAAGGGAGAAAATAATAGCACATTGTGTTGTTTTCTGAAAAAAAACCTTGCTGTCTCTTAGTTCTTCCTCCTGGAGAGAATATAAATTGCTGATGAGAGCTTTAAAAGAGCTGATAGAACACATTCACACTATTTCAAACTATTTTTGGATTTGCTTTCAAAAAAATCCAGGGCCTGACATTTTATTGGGGTTTAGAGATGATAGATGTTATTTCTTTCAACTACCTTACATTGTTGGTCATCTTCATCTTGCTCAGTAATTCAAAGGGTATTGACATGGCAAAGCAAGATGGAGTTAGCAGGGCAATGGGAGAGCAGGCTGATGTGGTAATGACCCTGAGATTTTGAACAAGACTGTTATATTTGTGCTGCCTGTGTTGTTCAGTATTTCAGAGGTAGAGCTCCCTGTGATGACTCTAAGTTCTTTATGAATGACAACTTTGCCATATGAAGTGCTTTTCTGTTTTCTGTCCATGCATGCCACCATGTGCTGAGTGCAGTTCTCCTGTACCTTATAAATCTTCTGTTGTCTTGTAGATGTTCAGTGACCAAATTCAGATGTGCTTTTAAAAATAGTCAATAATCCAAAGTAATTTCATGGTGATCCAGATGTATTCGGACTCTTGAGGCTCAGAGGAAGAACCTAAGCTAAAGAGAGAAAAATGAGTCCAGAGGAGGGCCACAAAGATGATCAGAGGGCTGGAACACCTCCCGTATGAGGACAGGCTGACGGAGTTGGGATTGTTCAGTCTAGAGAAGAGCAGACTCCAAGAAGACCTTATAGCAGCCTTCCAGTACTTAAAAGAGGCCTACAGGAAAGCTGAGGAGGGACAGTTTATCACAGAGTGCAGTGACAGAATGAGGGCTAACAGTTTTAAGCTGGAAGAGGGGAGATTTAGATTAGATATTAGGAAATTTTTACTGTGAGAGTGGTGAGGCAATGGAACAGGTTGCCCAGAGATGTTGTGGATACCCCGTTCCTGGAGCTGTTCAAGGCTGCGTTGGATGAGGCTTTGAGCAACCTGATCTAGTGGGAGGTTTCCCTGACCTCACAGGAGGGTTGGAACTGGATGGTCTTTAAGGTCCCTTCCAACTCAAACTATTCTATGATTCTGAGCGACCACCAGTAGAAATGGACGTGCCTTGTCAACTCCAACCCTGGGAACTGGGGATTTCATCCCAGTGTTGTCAGTGGCCACCATCACCTGGAAGACTTGCTGAGATATTGGGCCGCGTTCTAAGCCCTGATCTGGTGAGGCACTCTAACCTTACATCTTGTGCTAAAATGGGAGATAGTTCTGACTGAAAAGAACCTGAGTGATGAGAGTCACAAATAAAAGGCTTTTCTGACAACTCACTTAAATACTCTCAGCACATTTAGAGAATGTTTTGTGTGCTAAATAAGAAATAGCAATTCAAGAGGCCAAAGCATGTGTGATCTGCTTACATGAGCACCACAGTCCTTGCAGGATCTAACAGGATAATGAGATAACAGGCTGCTAGCAGTTGCTTTTGTTATACCTAGTCACAAAAAAAAGAGCAAAAGGTAGGCTATAGCATATCAGGAAGTGATACAGAAATAAACAGGATATAGAGATAAAATCAAAACCCATAGGTTATCACGGAAAAGAACAGATTGCGCACAACAACCCTAAATGCTTTGATTACTCAGCATTATGTTCTTGTTTGCATGTGACTTATTTTACTGGAGGACAGGGTGACAAAACTGAGCAAATTGCTCTCAGTCAGGGAGTGTATAAAGGTCAGGTTTCTAAGGGGATTACAACTCATTCCTGACAAGGGAAAAGACATCTCTTGTCCTAAATGCTTGTGTTAGAGTGAGGGGTTTTTTTTGTTTGTTTGTTTTTAGGAGAACCAAATATTAACAGTGTAGATGAGAAAGAGCAAGTCATCAGTACCTCCTTTCTCTATCTGCTGCCTTTGTCTGTCTATCTGCTGCTTTTCTGCTGCTGCCTTCTCATACAGAACACTGAATTTTCAGAGATTAGGCAAAAATAGAATAAGCAGGTTCTGTTACCTGTTTATCATCCTTTTTTCCTCAAATCTCCTTGCAGGCTTTCTTTAGTTTCATTCTCATTGTTTTCCTTATTCCTCTCCATTTATTAGCTTTTTTTCCATTCCACTCAACACTCATATGCACATTGCAGTCTCTCTGCAGGGCCCTTATTCTGTCTATATTTAAATGTCTCTTGACTCATTGAAAGCAAATCTTCAAATGGCGTGTATTGCAAATTTGTTCCATTTGCATTAAATTCTTTATACTTCTTTTTCTAGCTTTAGGGTTTGACATATTCTAGGACAGTAGATCCCATCTTCAAATACTGGAAGACCTTTGCACGTGTTGTTAGCGTACGTAAACTGACAGCTGAACACTGAAGCATGATGGAGGCAAATGGGAGTGTAGCTGAGTTATTGCCCTCCGAAGAAAAGAGAACGGCAATGGGCTCCACAAGACAAAGCTGTTTGGGTTACCATGATAATTGCTCTAGCAAGTAGGGTTGGTTGAATAGATTTACCAGCTGCAGACACGGTAAATGAGGTACAGATCGTGCCCACTAGGATGGGTGGTTTCAAGGAGGAGGCTGAAGTTTGCAGTGACACTTCTGCATTTATTAGAGCAAAGCTCTGGTCTGCAAAAGTGAGGGAATCTGCTTGTGGGGCCTGCACTGTGATGAAAGCATTTAGAAACATGGGAAAATGACAGTTGTCACAGTCTGCAGGTTGTCTGAAATGTATGACTCTACCCATGTGTTTATCTTGGATAATTAAAAAATCCCCCAAATCTACCCATCTTTTTTCACAGAAATAATGTTATTTGAGGTGAGTGGTGTCACTGGGTAGCCGTGAAATGTGTTCTGTCCCTTGTGTCTCTGGGAGCTTCCTTATCAGATGGCAGTATTTTGAAGTTTGTGTCTCTCTTGGCTCCTGCTTCATATCCATCTTCTCCCAGCTCCCTGCAGCTACTGCCAGGTCTGACACTTGGTGTCCTTCAGGCAAGTTCTCTTGTTGATGGGCCTCATCTTCTCCAACTTGATAGTACAGCCTCAAGAAATCAGTCACTTATGTCTGTTTGCCCTATACGCATTCACACTGCTTTGCTGAGCTGAGCACAAGGGGCAACTTTCATCCTCTGTAGCCCATCCTTCGAAAAATGTTAATTCAGAACAGTGTGGCACAGCTCACCTGTTCTCCACCGCTCACATCACAGCTTTCGATTATTTAGATTCAGTTAATGGCTGCCTGACTGAGCTGTGGCTTCGTCTCTCCGCTTGTGGATTCCTCTGGAAGCTCTGCTCAATGCAAGTGAGATATACTGCACGCTTTATAAGAGGTCTCTCTTGTCTGCACGTTGTGTGTTATAGCTCCTCAGAGACACAACTGCAATAGGTGTTACAGCAGTGACTTACAGCATCCTGATGTTATGTATAGATCACTTAATTGCATTTGAATGCCTGATGTTTACAGGTTTAAGAGACATTTCTCTTTTGCAAAAGCACCAGGCAAAAGGAGTTCTTTTAAAATTAAAACTCCAAATTACATTTTTTAAAACCCATATTGGAACCTACCCACTGTTGGATAAGTATAATTTGTTACAAATGTTACTGCACATACTGAAGGCTTTCTCAAGAGCCCTATGAAAAGATGATACTTTGTTCTGATCTGAAGTTGGATCACTTGGAGGAGCATTTTCTGCATGAAATGAAGAATTGTTCTGCATCAACAAGGCAAATGAATTAAGAGGAGAATGGTGGGGTTTTTTTTCAGTATCTCATAATCCAGTATACAAGAAGGAGCCTTTATTTCAGTCCAAAAGTATAAGATGTAGTCAGTAGATTATGTGAGTTTTGTTGTTCATCCATGAAAAGACTTGAGGGGAAAAATGTAATAGTGAATAGTTGCTGGTGAGATCCTTCTCTCTTGGATAACTGAGCTGCAGCCTAAAGTAAAAATGGCATTTGCCTGTGCTTGTGAATTTGTTTTTTTTTTTTTCAACAGTTAGTTACAAAAATGTCTTTTTAAGTATGACAGAATTTTAATTAAACTTGCAACAGCAGGTTGTAGTAGGCAGAAATGTGACTGCTGTCTCGAGTGTGATGGTGTGCTTAAAAAAACACACCCCAAAACTGCAGAATTGTTTTCTTTCAAGCACAATAAAATTAAATTTGCTCATAATGCGGACAAAAATCTCACAAGGCTGGTTGAAGCAAAAACTGATCTTGATTTTAGTGTAAAGGTAAAGTCGTGTCTAAAGTGTTCCAAAGAGGATTAATTCCCACTTAGTCAGAAGCAAATTTCAGGGGCAGGGGGGACGGCAGCAGGAGTAGAAGGAGACAGATATATAAATAATTGCCTCCCCATCTGGAATTTCCTCTTGGTTCGTGGCCAGCTGGAGGAGTGGATGTCTTGAGACAGGACAGTGGTTGTTAGTTTTTCCTCATCATTAACAATCAGGGAAGTTTGTCCTTCAACTTGCTGTTAACTGAGAAAAGATGTTGAACAGTTAAAAATTGAATTGACCATGCAATACGCTCCGTTAATGCAGCAAACTGCATCTTTTAAAAGTGTTATCGTAAATTGAAAATTGTTACCTGTGGCAGGAAAGAGGCATTATTTCATCTACAGTTTCTTTGCATGTGCAAGACCTATCTTACTATATATTTAAATAATTATTTAAATTATTATTTAAAGTCTGTGTGGTGTCACAGACTTTCTTAAATGCTGGGGTGCTGCATATGCTAATGTGTGTGCATAAACATGGCCATGTTTATCAAGGCCCGGAGTGCAGGCTGTCTGTGTGACCAGCAGGTCGAGGGAGGTGGTTCTGCACCTCTAATGCACACTTGTGAGACGTCACATGGAGTACTGTGTTCTGTTCTGGAGTCCTCAGCACAGGAGGGACATGGATCTGTTCGAGCGAGTCCAGAGGAGGGCCACAAAGATGATCAGAGGGGTGGAGCACCTCCCATATGAGGACTGGCTGAAAGAGTTGGGATTGTTCAGCCTGGAGAAGAGAAGGCTCCGAGGAGACCTTATAGTGTCCTTCCAGTAATTAAGGAAGCAAAGTGAGTCTACGGGAAAGCTGTGAAGGGACTCTTTGTCACGGAGTGCAGGGATAGGATGAGGGGTAATGGTTTTATGCTGAAAGAGGGGAGACTTAGGTTAGATATTAGGAAGAAACATTTCCTGTGAGGGTGATGAGACACTGGAACAGATTGCCCAGAGAAGTCATAGATGCCCCATCTGTGAGTATTCAGGGCTGGCTTGGAAGAGGCTTTGAGCAACCTGATCCAGTGGAAGGTGTCTCAGCCCCTGGCAGAGGGGTTGGAACTGGAAGATCTTTAAGGTACCTTCCAACCCAAACCATTCTATGATTCTATGAATGTCTTTATTTTTAAAAATACAATCTTGTTGCTCTATTGTTTCAGTGCAGATGGGACGAATATCTGGCTTGGTTTGCTGTGTGTTACAGGAGTAGCTGTCTCTGGCCTGTGTGAGCCCAAGTGGCATCTCAAGCCTCATCCATGTTCTTGGTGCTGGGAAGCAACTTGTAGCTCTTCCCCACCGCCAGGGCTCAGCCCCTGTGCCCTTTCACCCTTGTAGCCCTGGCTCTCATTGCCTGCTTTCTGCCAGGACTCCAAAGGCACTGCCAGGCTATCAGTGCCTGCTCCAGTGATGCCCCAACACAGCTTGTCTTCTACTCACCACAGCTTCTCCAGGACCATGTTCCAGCCCAGCCTTGGCTGGGATGCTGTCCTGGTGCCGCTGGCTGCCCTGCTACTGTCTGGGATGGTGGGGTGGGCCCTGGCTGCCAAACCTTGCTCTGCCATCCCATGGGGTGCCCACACTGCATCTGGTGCCTCAAACCACAGGGAGACCCTGGGCAGTGCTGCTGCTTGGTGCTGTGAGACCACAAGTCGTCTTCAAATCAGACTGTTCATGTTTATTGCAGCCAGTAGAGCAAGAAGGATTTCATAAGCAAAACACAGCCCAAAGCCTAGGGGTACACCCTGCTCTTCTGCTTCGTGCCCTTGCCAAGGCTTGCCCTCAGCTTGCAGGCAAACAAGGGATGGTGGTGCTGGCTGGTCTTTGGTGTGCGTTCTGCAGCCTCTGTAATGAGTGAGAGATCACTGCTAGATCTCTCAGGCACTGGTGAAGGAGCTGTTATAATTTTCCTTTTAAATGCAAGGTGAGAGTAGGTGGAATTGAGGTTGTTTTCCGTTGTCACACAGTGCTTTCAGTGTGAGGACCC